>NC_080429.1:55774054-56091346 GCF_029873635.1 Malania oleifera | reverse complement strand
GCAATGTTTTCCTAACATTACTTATTTAATGATCATGCATGTGTGTCTTTTATTCTATATAGTAGGTGATCTAGTGTGTAGAGTATGACTTACACATAGAAGATTAGATCATCAGTTCTTATAGAATATAAGTTTATTATTCATAGTCTTAAATGAAATTGGACACACCATTGGTAGGACTGTAGCACAAGGTTTAAATAGGTTTTTCTTGACTATTGGGAATGGTACAGTTCCAACTCCTTGTGCTAGTACACTTTGTGTGTATTGAACTGAACTGTCTTGGGGTAGTTGTTTTTATACTGACTATATAAAACAATTAAGACCTCATTGTTATTATGAGTGCTTATGCTCTTAATCCTAATATGATTATTGGACACGTGCATATAGTGTTTATTACTTTGATTCTTAGAAGAATGAGATTCTTTATGGGTCAAAATACTCAGTGAGTCGAGTGATGACATTATATGTATGGTGAACATTAATTATTAATGGAATCCACATCCTGGTATCGGGATTGATGATACCCCCTTGAATAAGCTTATAAGTGAAACCTAAGGTGTAGTTCCAAGAGGGGAGGGGGGTGAATTGGGTTTATTAAAAATTTCTTTGATCCTCTCTATGGGCTCTTGTCTCTTTTTACAATATCTTAAGGTTTTCTTGTATTTTTGTTAATTAGGCAATACACACTAAATCCTATTTCCTTTTAATCAATTCACAATTAATAAACACAATCAATTAATTTACCATTTACACACAACAACCACAAGACAAGAAATCAATTCGGAATATTTAAAGGTCCTACAAATGAATGTTCAATTCTTGTTGTTGATTTATGAATTTGAATATTGCAATGACAACTAAACACCTTTTCAATATCAGAACTTAATTAAACCTTCAGCTAACAAGTTTAGGTGTTAACCAATCAACATACTTCCTTTCGGTTTCCGCAAGAGATCGATTAACCAATGTAGTCCCTTTCGGTTTCCGCAAGACCAAGAACAAATTAGGCCTTTTGGGGTTTACTTAAATTCTAATAAGTATTACTTTATGATTCCAAGTATTAAAATATTCATGCAAGTTATATTGTTGCTGAAATTAAAAGGAGAGTAAGGAGAAGAGAATAACACCACCACTTCTTATGAGCTTCGACTTACTCCAGCCTACGTCCTTGCCTTAGGTCAACCACCTAACTAGTTAACTAAATCTTGTTCCTTCCTAGTGGAACAAAAAACCTTACACAATTTACCCTCTTTTCCAAGAAGAGAAAAACCTCTCCAAGCCCTAGCCTGTGCTTGGTCCAACGATCCAATCAATCCTTTGAACCATTCAAAGTACAAGAAGATGGAAAATAAATCTGCGTACAAAAAATACTCTCAAAATTTAGAGCAGGTTGTACAAATTGAAATCTAAGTTGTCTAAAAATCAAAGAAAAATAGAATATATGAAGCTCTAAAGTTTTAGAAGTCACCGATGGTTCTTAAAAAAAAATTGAATTGTAACCTGGATCCGAGCTTTGATATTTTCAATCTACCAAAATGGTAGAATTCCTCTCCAGCAAAAGATGTGAGCAAATTGAACTCAAGGAGAATTTCTTTTTCTCCAACAAAATGATGTGGGCAGATGGAGCTCAAGGAGAATTTCAGCACAAGAAGAGTTTCCGAAAAAGACTTATTAGGCTTTCTTCTTTTGTATTCTATCTTATGTATATTTTTCATTATCTAAGGTGGTATTTATAGGTATTTTTCAAAGATCAATGTCCCCATCAAGTTAGGTAATATTTGAAAAAAAATGTTGTCTTAATTTTGAATTTCAAAATTTTTCATTACCCAAGGAGGTATTTATATGCTTTTCAAAGATCAATGTCCCCATCAAGTTAGGTAATATTTGAAAAAAATTGATGACTTAATTTTAAACTTTAAAATTTTTAAAAGAGAACTTCCCATTTGAGATATGAAAACTGCTTCGCGTGGTAGTCATCTGCCACGACATGGTAGTCGTCTGCCATGGTTAAATCTAAAACTCAGAATGTTGGCAGTCGCCTGCTAGAATATAAGTGGTCATCTGTCATGGTTAAATTTTAAACCCAGAACACTGGCAATCGTCTTCTAGGACACTGTCTTCAGTTTAAAATACTCAAATTTTGACAGTCGTCTGTCCATAGATAGACAATCGTCTGTCAGGTGCCTGACTTTTTTTTATTTTTGAAAATTTTCCTTCCTTTAAGACCTTTGTTGCTTTGATTTAAAAAAAATATTTTAAGCTCTTTTAACATGGTGTTTCTTTATTTCTTTTGATTTATGAGAGATTCACACATCTAAATGACATTTGGTTTAGAAATACTTACAACAGTCCTTCTAATTATGATCTCCTTAAATCAGTAGGTCCTTCAGCCTTCTTCAGCCTTTTGAGGTTCACTTTTGACTTTGGGTTTGCTTGCCATTAACTTCTTCATTTGTCGTCCATTGCCTTTGATATTCTGAGGAGCTTCCACTAGATTAGCATTGAGCTTTTAGTTTATCAACCTTGAGAGTCCTTTTACCTAAAAACATACTACTCAACACCACATGTTAAAGCATCATTCATTTTGTTATCATCAAAATAAGATTAAAAACCCTAGTTAGGCCAACAATCTCCCACTTTTTGATGATGACAAATGAGAAGCAAAAAAATATGAATATGTGTTAAAAAAAATTTCCCCCTTACAACTAGCATCATTTTACTCCCCCTTACAATAAGCATTACTTTAACAATTTGAAGATTCAGGACCGATCATGCTTATTTCTCAATGATGCTCAACATGCTCAAATAGTATTTTTGCTCAAATACTACTCCCTTTTTTGACATCAATCAAAAAGGGCAAACATTAAAATGTACATATGACCACATACTCCTAACTCATGCCAAGATTCAACATCATATCTCAAACATCCACATGTAGCATGCTGCATCTCATTTATCATGAGCCTATGTTTCAAGAAACAAGGAAAGCAATCAAGCTAAGTGTTGCATTATACAACACATCAAAGTACATGTCAAAATAAATTTTGATCACTCAAAGAGGCAAATCCTAGGCAACCCTAGAGACAGTTTATTGACTGTGGATTTTACTTTAAGCCTTGTTCTTTTAGTTTACTTCTCTACTATGTAGTAGACCAAGTTCTCTTCTTATGGTTATAAATCTATCTTCTGAGAGTGATTTAGTAAAGATATCATCCCATTGGTCATTTGTATTGATGAAGTCTAGATTTATGTTTTCTTTTTGAACATGATCTCTTAGGAAGTGGTGTCTTATGTCAATGTGCTTTGTTTTTGAGTGTGAAATAGGATTTTTAGATATGTTAATCGCATTCGTGTTATCACACTTAATTGGTACAGTTGTGTAGTTTAAATTGAAATTTCTTAATTGTTGTTTCATGTAAAGAGTTTGTGCACAACAACTACCAGCTGCTACATATTCGGCCTCAGCAGTTGACAAAGCCATGAAATTTTGTTTCTTAGAAGACCAAGAAACTAAAGATCTTCCTAAGAAGTGGCATGTGCCACTTGTGCTTTTTCTATTTATCTTACAACCGACATAGTTTGCATCTGAATAACTGATCATTTCAAAATCCATGTCTCTAAGATACCATAGTCCTAAGTCCATTGTACCTATTAAGTATCTTAGGATTCTTTTAACAGCAATTTGGTGTGATTCCTTAGGTGCTGATTGAAAACATGCACACATACACACACTAAACATTATATCAGGTCTACTGGCCGTTAGATATAATAGACTTTCAATCATGCCTCTATAGTGCTTTGTGTTTATGGATTTTCCCTTTTCATGATGGAGGTACTCATAGGTGTGCCTATGGGTTTACTATTTTCCATACCAAATTTTCGTATCATATATTTTATGTATTTTGTTTGACTTATAAAAGTCCCATTTTTTGCTTGTTTAATTTGTAGTCCAAGAAAATAGTTTAATTCCCCCATCATGCTCATTTCAAATTCTTCTTACATACATTTTGCAAATTCTTTACATAGATGTTCATTTGTAGCACCAAATATTATATCATCTACGTAGATTGGAACTAAAAGTATATTATTTTCCTTATTTTTAATGAACAAGGCGCTATCAATTTTTCCTCTTAAAAATCATTTCTCAATTAGAAATCCACTAAGTCTTTCATACCAAGCCCTAGGGGCCTGTTTTAGTCCATACAAAGCCTTAGTTAGTCTAAATACATGGGTAGGATTTTCAATATCCTCAAAACCAGGGGGTTGTTCAACATATACCTCTTCATTAATATACCCATTCAAGAATGCACTTTTGACATCCATTTGATATAACTTAAATTCTTTGTAGGAACCATAAGCTAACAACATTCTAATAGCTTCCATTCTAGTTACGGGGGCAAAGTTTTCATCATAATCTATTCTTTCTTCTTTATTATACCCCTTTGCTACAAGTCTAACTTTGTTTCTAGTGATTATGCCATTTTCATCCTTTTTATTTCTAAATACCCATTTAGTTCCTATGATCAAATGATTTTTTTGTTTGGGTACTAATTTCCATACTTGAATTCTTTCAAATTGGTTTAATTCTTCTTGCATTGCAACTATCCAAGATTCATCCTAAAGGACTTCTTCAATATCCTAAGCTCCATTTTGGGATAGGAATGCATAATGATTGCAAAGCTTCTTTAGTGAAGATCTAGTGGTCACACCTCTAGATGGTTCACCTATAATTTGTTCTTGAGGATGATCTTTCTTATATTTCCATTCTTTTGATAATTCCATATTTTCTATGAGTTCATCTTTTGACTTTTCTTCATTTATTTCATTTTCCTCTTTAATTTCTATCCCATCCTTCTTTTTGAACATATCATATTTTTCTTCATTTTTAACTTCTCTTGAAAAATAGCTAGATTCATCAAAGTCTACGTGAATTGATTCAACTATGGTGATTGTTCTTTTGTTGTAGATTCTATAAGCTTTACCATTTGTGGAGTATCCTAGGAAAATGCCTTCATCCGAAAGACATGAAAGTAATTTATATTAGGCCTTCTTCCTTTCCACAATTCATAGGGTGTCTTGTTTAGGTTTGATCTAATGGAGACCCTATTAACTATATAGCTAGCTGTATTTATAGCTTCAGCCCAAAAATATTTGGGTAGGTCATTTTCATTAAGCATGGTTCTTGCCATTTCTTGGAGGGTTCTATTTTTCCTTTCCACAACTCCATTTTGTTGTGGGGTTCTAGGTGCTGAAAAGTTGTGATTTATACCATGTTCATTACAAAAAATTTCAACATTTTGATTCTTAAATTCTCTTTCTTGGTCACTTCTAATATTTGAGACATTATACCCTTTCTCATTTTGAAGCTTCTTACATAAAGTGACCAATGAGTTGCAAGCTTCTTCTTTGTTAGCTAGGAACAACACCCATGTGTATCTTTAGTAATCATTGATAATTACAAAGGCGTACTGTTTTCCTCCTAAACTTTGGGTTCTAGTAGGACCAAACAAGCCTAAGTGTATAAGTTCTAGGGGTCTACTAGTTGATATATGTTTCTTCTTTTTGAAACTTTTGTTGGTTTGTTTTCCTAATTAACAAGCATCACACACTTTATCTTTGACAAATTTTGTTTTAGGCAAGCCTTTAACTAAATTCTTTTTGGAGAGTTTGGATATAAGATCCATGCTAGCATATCCTAACCTCCTATGCAAAAGCCAACTATTTTCACTCATGGTTGCTAGGCAAGTTATATCTTGAGGGATTAAACTATTAAGATTTATGCAATAAACATTGTTCATTCTAAGTGCAGTGAATAATGTATTTTGATTCTTAGAATCTCGTATTATGCATTTGTCTCTCTTAAACATTATTTCACATCCTTTATCACTAAGTTGACTAATACTTAGTAGATTATGCTTTAGACCATCTACTAACAAGACATCATCTATAGAAAGTGAGGAGTCTTTACCTATTTTACCTATTCCGATGATCTTGCCTTTTGCATTGTCACCGAAGGTTACAAATCCTCCATCCTTTGGAGTGAGAGAGGTGAATTTAGATTTATCTCCCGTCATATGCCTTGAACATCCACTGTCCAAGTACCATTTATCCTTAGATGGAGTGGTACTAAAGCAAACATACAAGAAAGGATTCAAGTTGTTACTTTTGGAGTCCAAACCTTCTTAATTTTCTTTAGATTTTGCCTATTTTTAGCATTTATCTTCCACTCATCTTTTACTTTTGTATACTTTTTCTTAAGTGGACAATTAAACATTATGTGTCCTTTCTTTTTGCACATGTAGCACATGGTGTGCTCATGAATATTTGTTGATGAAGTACTTGCATAATATTTAGATTGATTTACAAAATATCCCATATGCAAGTTTTTCTTTCTTTTGTTTGAGGCTCCATTATAACCAATTTCTTCTTTGTTGTTTGTCATCCTTTGTTGTCCTACCATCTTTTCAAAGTTATCCTTACCTTTGGTAAAGTTATAGATGGCCTTTTCTTTCTCTTGAATTTTATTGTTGAGATTATTTATTTCTTGCATAATCTTGGTATCTTCATTCACTTGAGACTAAGCTAATTTTTGAGATAAGTTATCTACTTTTTTCTCAAGTTCTTCAATCTTTAAATCTTTTTCTTCTTCAACAAGTTTTGTAGATTCAAGTTTATTTTTAAGTGCTTCATTTTGTTCTTTCAAGTTTGTGTTTCTCTTCGAGATTTTAATGAACTTGTTGTGTAGAAAGAGTAATTCAACTTGAAGTTCTTTATAAGATGACATACTTTCACATGAATTACTGTAAGACTCATTACATGAATCTTCAAAGAGGGAATAATAGGAGTTTACCTCTTCGTTATGCGCCACGAAGCACATGTTCGCTACTTCTCGATCACTTGGCTCACTTTCCGATTCACTCGAACTAGTGTCATCCCAAGTTGCCTTCATTGCAGGCTTCTTTTTCTTCTTTTCCTTCTTGAGTTGTGGGCATTCCGGTTTGATGTGCTCGACCTTTTTACAGTGATATCAAGTGGGAGGATCATTTTTATTTTTGTATTCCTTTTTATTGCTTTCTCTTTTTTTTAGCTTTTGATCCATTAAATTTTCTAGTGAATTTTTTGTTTCTTCTTAAGAATTTTCCAAGTCTTTTAGTTATTAGAGCTAAGTCCTCATCTTCTAAGTCACTAGATTTATTATCTTCCTCACTTGAATATTCTTTCAAAGCTTTTAGAGCTATAGACTTCTTATTTTTTTTATGTGCTTCTTTCTGTCAACATCATTTCATAGGTTAGAAAAGATCCTATGAGTTCATCTAAAGAAGTTGTTTTAAGATTTCTTCATTCCATAATGGCTGTGGCTTTATAGATGGGAGTGCTCTTAGATGTTTACGGATCATCTCATGGGTGGAATAAGTTTTTCCTAAGGCACTAAGTGAATTTATGATATGGGGGAACCTAGTGTACATGCTTGTTATACTTTCATCGGAGTTCATCCTAAAGGCTTTATATTTACTAGTTAACATATCGATTCTACTTTCCCTAACATCTACTGTGCTTTCATAGGTTATTTCTAATTTATCCCAAATCTCTTTGGTTGTTTTACATGCCATTACTCTATTGAACTCATTTGCATCAAGTGCACAGTATAAATCGTTTATTGCACTTGAGTTAATTTGCAACATTTTATAATCTGAGTCATTTAGTTCTTTATCTTCTTTAGGTACTTCTTTTCCATGAACTAGCTTAGTGGGGATTAAATTTCCATTTGTTACAATGTTCCATGCCTTCCAGTCTATAGTTTGAAGGTAGATTCTCATTCGTTGCTTCCAGAAGGTAAAATTTAATCCACAAAAAATAGGTGGCCTAGTTGAGGATTGACCCTCACCAAAGGGAGCTACTCCTATTTGTGCCATTTAGATCTTTATATAGCTACTTATTAGGTTTTTCTATAACCTTGCTCTGATACCAATTGAAACCTAAGGTGTAGTACCAAAAGCGAGGTGAATTGGGTTTATTAAAAATTTCTTTGATCCTCTTTATGAGCTCGTCTCTTTTTACAATCTCTTAAGGTTTTCTTGTATTTTTGTTAATTAGGCAATACACACTGACTCCTATTTCCTTTTAATCAATAAAAACAATCAATTAATTTACCATTCACACACAACAACCACAAGACAAGAAATCAATTCAGAATATTTAAAGGTCCTGCAAATGAATGTTCAATTCTTGTTGTTGATTTATGAATTTGAATATTGCAGTGACAACAAACACCTTTTCAATATCAGAACTTAATTAAACCTTCAGCCAACAAGTTTTGGGTGTTAACCAATCAACGTACTTCCTTTCGGTTTCAGCAAGAGATCGATTAACCAACGTAGTGCTTTTCAATTTTCGCAAACCCAAGAACAAATTAGGCCTTTTTGGGTTTACTTAAATTCTAATAAGTATTACTTTATGATTTCAAGTATTAAAACATTCACACAAGTTATATTGTTGCTGAAATTAAAAGAAGAGTAAGGAGAAGAGAATAACACCACCACTTTTTACGTGGTTCGGCTTACCCCAACCTACGTCCTCACCTTAGGTCAACCACCTAAGGAGTTAACTAAATCTTGTTCCTTTCGGGTGGAACAAAAGACCTTATACAATTTACCTTCTTTTTTAGGAAGAGAAAAACCTCTCCAAGCACCAGCCTACGCTTGGTCCAACGATCCAATCAATTCTTTGAACCGTTCAAAGTACAAGAAGATGGAAAATAAATCTGCGTACAAAAAATACTCTCAAAATTTAGAGTAGGTTGTACAAATTGAGATCTAAATTGTACTTCTAAAAATGAAAGCAAAATAGAATATATATGAAGCTCTAAAGTTTTAGAATTTACCAATGGTTCTTAAAAAAAAATTGAATTGCAAGTCAGATCCGAGCTTTGATATTTTCAATCTACCAAAATGGTAGAATTCCTCTTCAGCAAAAGATGTGAGCAAATTGAACTCAAGGAGAATTTCTTTCTCTCCAACAAAATGATGTGGGCAGATGGAGCTCAAGGAGAATTTCAACACAAGAAGAGTTTCAACAAAAGACTTATTAATCTCTCATCTTTTGTATTCTATCTTATATATATTTTTCATTACCTAAGGTGGTATTTATAGGCATTTTTCAAAGATTAATGTCCCCATCAAGTTAGGTAATATTTGAAAAAAAAAAATTTACTTAATTTTGAATTTTAAAATTTTTTATTACCCAAGGAGGTACTTATATGCTTTTTCAAAGATCAATGTCCCCATCAAGTTAGGTAATATTTGAAAAAAAATGTTGACTTAATTTTAAAATTCAAAATTTTCAAAAGAGAACTTCTTGTTTGAGATCTGAAAACTACTCCGCGTGGCAGTCATCTGCCACAACATGGTAGTGGTCTGCCATGGTTAAATCTGAAACTTAGAATGCTGGTAGTCGTCTGCCAGAATATGGACTGTTGTCTATGATGGTTAAATTTTAAACCCAGAACATTGGTAGTCATTTGCCAGGACACTGACTTCAGTTTAAAACACTCAAATTTTGCTAGTCATCTGTCCATAGACAGACAATCATCTGTCAGTTGCCTGACTTCTTTTTATTTTTGAAAACTTTCTTTCATTAAAGACCTTTGTTGCTTTGATTTTAAAAATATATTTTAAACTCTTTTAACGAGGTGTTTCTTAATTTCTTTTGATTTATGAGAGTTTCACATATCTAAATGGCATTTGGTTTAGAAGTACTTACAATAGTCCTTCTAATTATGATCTCCTTAAATCAGTAGATCCTTCAGCCTTCTTCAGCCTCTTGAGGTTTACTTTTGACTTTGGGTTTGTTTGCCCTTAACTTCTTCATTTGTCATCCATTGCCTTTGATATTCTGAGGAGCTTCCACTAGATTAGCATTGAGCTTTTTGTTTATCAACCTTGAGAGTCCTTTTACCTAAAAACATATTACTCAACACCACATGTTAAAGCATCCTTCATTTTGTTAGCATCAAAATAAGATTGAAAAGCCTAGTTAGGCCGACAATATGTTTTGCTTGTGTCAAATCCTGTAGGTGAATTTTGAATCCGGCACATCAAATAAGTTAAGTGGAAGGTCTCAGAGAATTAATATGTCAATTAATTAAATTGTCAGTAATTTAATTTAATAGAAGGGTATTTATAATCTTTACGTGGGGAGATAAATAAGCATTTAATAATTGGGCTATTCTGCAAGTCCCTTCAACAATAATTAAACACAAATATCCGCAGATTTTTGACAAAATAGGATAATTATCTTTAAATTATCAAATAAGCTTGATGCTTAAAATATTAGACATAATTAAGTATTTAATTAAAATAGTAACACTTAATTAATGCATTTAAATACTTAATTATGCAACTTTGGCACATAATAAGTGAGAACATGAGTTTCTTAGTGAGAGTGGATTGTTGAGAGTTTCTAATTTGGGCACATGGGTTCCTTCATTGGATAGTTAAAATAATTGATGTCCTAGGAAAATGAGGTCAACTAAAGAGCTTGGTTAGGATAGGTCGGTTTTTACCTAGTAGGTTTGGCTAGGTTGGTTTTGGCTTAGTTCGATTTGACTAGATAAGTCTTTGGCCACGTAGGTTTGGATAGGTCAATTTTGGCTTGGTAGGTTTGGCCAAGTAGGTTTTAGCTAGGTAGACTTAGCCAAGTAATTTTTGTTAGCTTTACCGTGATCCCAAGAGGGGGGGTGAATTGGTATTTTTAAATTTTATCCCCTAGGTATTTCTCCTAACAGCAGTATGTTCACAACCCTACGGTCAATCTAATGCGAATAGTATAAATATATCAAAAATTAAATGAAGTAGTTTAATTAAATACACAAGCACCAGAAAGCAGTAAATAAAGAGTGACACACAGATATGTTATCGAGGTTCGGCCAACTGCCTACGTCCCCGCCTTGGCTAACCAGCACAAGGATTATCACAATAACTTGCTCACTTAAACGGGTGGAGTGACACCTATACAACCAGGTCAAATTATCACAGGGCTAACCTCAACCTTTACATCAATCCTTACCGGGCTGGATTACCGCCCCCTCAGGTCACGCCCGGAATCTTTCAGATATACAATCAAAAGGTACAATATATGGGTGCTTTCACGTAAAGAAAATTTGTACCACAAATGCGCACATTATTACATACACCACAGATGATTTAATAATGTAAGCTCAATGTGGTTTAGGTAGTTTAACTCTCAAAGATGTTTTCTATCAGTGTAGTGAGTACGTGAGAGTATCAATAATAATTTATGTATTTCAAAATATTCAATCAAACGTGTTTACATAGAATATCAAACAAGCCTCAAGAATATCAATCAATAGAATGTCTCAATCACATGAATATGTATATGCTTGGATTGCAAGATATATGTAATCTTTGTATTTTAGCAAATGATATAGATTTGAATGGATATTGCCACAAAGATTAATATAAAAAACATAAATATCTTCTCACAAGAATATCAATATGAATACCACAAGATATTTGAATACGTTTGAAAATAGTTTTGCAAGCCAAAGGCAAATACAAACTTCTTAAGTTATTGCAATGACAATGCAACACTTGGAAGTTTAACAAGCCTTCTTAGGATAGGCTTATTAGAAAAGCCTCCTAAGAATACTTAGGTTATGCTCTCGTATGAAAAATCGATTCAAAGCACTTTGAACAATGAGAGCAAACCTCTAAACAATATCACTCAATACACTTACAAATGATACAGAAGGATAGAGAAGGTAAGTTTGAGTGGATTTTGCAAGAGTATGAGAAGTAGGATGTTTTTAGCTTGAGAGAGAATTTTTAAGTATGTTTGCTAATCGATGCTTAATTCTCCAAATGAAAGAGTATATATAGACATACCAAAAATTTTGACCGTTGGGTACCTATTAGGGACTGTTGGAAACGTTTAATGACACTTAAATCAATTTAACCCTCTTTAAAAATATTTAACCCGCTGTAAAAATGATGGCAACTCGAGAGGTCTGGTCGACTGGATCGGTTTCGGTCGACTAGGACTCAAATGGTTTGGTCGACTAGGAGGTTTTTGAGCTGAGGGCTCGGTCGACCAAAAGTGGGCGATTTCCCAAATTTTTGAGGTTTGGTCGATCGGGCCATTCTGAACTACTTGGTTCGGTCAACCAGATCGCTAGGAAATTTCCCGAGGACCCTCCGGTCGACCAGGTAGTTGGAGTACAAAAGTGGTCGGTAGACCGGGAGGTCAAAATGTTGACTCCCAGGTGGTTCAGTCGACCAGGATCAAATGAACTGTAAGGGCTTGGTCGACCGGGAGGTCAAAATGTTGACTCCTAGGTGGTTCGGTCGATCGGGAGGTCAAAATGTTGACTCCCAGGTGGTTCGGTCGACCGGGGTCAAATGAACTGTAAGGGCTCAGTCGACCGGACTGTGGTCAACATGTTGACCCGGACCGGTTTCAGTCGACTAGGAGAAGATGACCTGTTTGGGTTGGTCGACCGAAAATACAAGATTTGCACATTTTTGTCCTTTTTCAAGCATGCAATCACCTAAGTCAAATATTCAAACATATGTATGCATGAGTGAGTGTCCTAGGGTCATTTTGTGTCCTAATCTAAGACAACGAAAGGTCGATCGAAGGGTATACCGTAAGGTTATGCTAAGGTCATTTTGCATTATGATTTGGTTTGAGCTTACAAAATAAACCATATATGTGATGTGTGTCCTTATTGCAAACTGAATACCCTAATTACTATTACAGACAAATTTCACTATAAAAATATTACAATCAAGAGTATGAATTTGACTTCAAGCTTTGATCTGTCACGTGGCATTAATGATATGTTAATATGGACCTGCACATGGACTAGATATTCATTAAATACAATCATATTTTTCATTATCAAAACTAGGGCGTGACCTATAAGGTCAACAATTTTGACCAGGTAGGTTTGGCCAAGTCGATTTGACCTGGTAGGTCTTTGGTCAGGTAGGTTTAGCCAGGTCGATTAGACCTTATAGGTATTTGTCCAAGTCAATTTTGGTCAGATTGGTTTGGTTAGGTTAGTTTTGGCCAAATAGGTTTGTCTAGGTAGGCTTTGGTGAGGTAGCTTTTGGCTAAGTAGGTTTAAGCAGAAAGTTAGCTAGAAAATTAGCTTGACTAGAGGAGGCAGGTTGGATTTTTAGTTTTAACCTCTACAGATGCCCCCTCTTTTCCAGCATGGTGATAAGAACCAAACTAGTGGAAGAAAGATGGGTTCCTACACATGCATGCTCTCTATGACAGAGGTGCTATCAATCTTTCTTTCTCATGTTCTCCATGATTGAGGTGCCATTACTCCTTTTGGCCTTTGTCTATTCTTTACTAAGATCTCTCTTCCTTATACGACCCTTGATGGGACATTTCTTAAGTTTCCAATGTGTGGGATTTTGGGATTCCCTACAATGGACACGTGTCCTTTTTCTATTGCATAGTTTTTGGTGCCAAATTTTCCTACCAAAAGGAGCCCATGTTCTTCTATAAAGTTGCCCTTATCCCATTCCTCACTTGTCACTTTCCTTAGATTCTCTAAAGTGTTCTTCTTTGGAGCTAACATTCCTGCCGACTATTGTTGTTCTTCCTAGATTAGCTTTTTTTGATAGGTACATATTCTTTTGATCTCCTTCGGGGTCCTTGTTGAGGGTAACTAGGTGATATAGAGGATCAAATTTGGAGTCAAAGAAGGTCTGATATGGCTGATTTCTCATGAGATGAAGCTAGCTCTACTGAGGTGAGAATTCATGGTGGCATTGAGGCCACCGACCTGGCCACTTTCTTAGAGGTGTGCACCTCATCTAGGAGTCTCTCTTCTAGCTAAGAATAGCATCCCAAAACTTTGGCTTCCACACAACAAGGACTGAGCTCACCAACACTAGTATGGGGAGCTACTCTTGTATATGGACTATTTTAGGAATGGTTTGGGGCTCCCCTTGAATCCTCTTCTATTCGAGTTATTTATGTTATATGTGCTCACTCTAGGTCATCTAGTTGCTCATTTTTGCTTGATCTTATTTAGTTCTATTATCTTGGTGAAGTTAATTATGAAAACACCGAGTTTGAACCTAGTTAGGGCTTTCTTCTCACTCAAAGCTCTTCCTCAAAAGCCAGGGTGGTGCTACTTCACTTACCATCCTAGCAAGAGTTTGGTTCATGTCAACCCCTCCTTACTTCGTGGATGAAAAATGAAAATTTTTTATTGCCTTAGAATAGCTCGATTGGAGTGTGGAGACTTGGTGGAAAGACCTCAACCTTGCTTCAGAAAGGAATTCTCTTCCTAATATGACCTCTTACAAGGTGGTCATATATGAACATCTATAGGACTCAACAAATAAGCACGAGGTGGTTTATTACAAGGACCTCCTTGGGGAGCCCGTATAAGCTAAGTATGAGCAAAGTCCATGCATTCTATAATTTTCTAGTAGGATTTGTTAATGGGTAAATTTTTTTTTTAATTTGTTCTAAATCTAACTTGTGTTTTCTCTCCTCAAGTGCTGGCCGCTCTACCTAGTGAATACTACTCTCCTTCAACTAAGGAGATTCTAGGTCCCCCAATCGCTACTCCTTGTAGGCTAACAAGCCCTCCCCAATCTTCTTGACCCACTTCTAGCTCAGCAGCTTCTTAATGCTTTAAGGGAGATATTGCTTTCCTAATTGTAAGCAATCCTTTCCAGCAACCTAATCTTTTATCTCCCAACATAAAGTCTCTAGGGAGATGTAGGTACTTTAGGTATTTGGTACCTTTTTAAAATTCAACCTTCCATGATGTTGCTTTTGTCGTAAGCTCACCAAGTGCATTGTTATCCCTAAAGAGTAACAGGGATTGGAGGAGCACTTGCTTGAAGTTCTTGCTAGCAACCTAGCTCTTCATAGTTATAAGATTTTATCATTTCTTCCTTATGCTTTGTTTGTTTTCTTACTTTCCTTCTAGCATTTTAATTTCTCCCCTTCCTTACTGTTAGGCATTGGTGCTCTTTCATTTACTCGAGAAGAAGATAAAGGTATGAAAAGTAAGGTGTACTCCCAAAAGAGGGGGGGGGGTGAATTAAGATTTAAAAATTTCTTTACAAACTCTTTTTATAAGTTCCTTTAGTTAATTTTGAATCGATGCTATCTTTCTTTTTTAGCTTATAATGGAATTGAATTTCTCAAGATTTATGTCAGCTGAGCAATAAAAAAAATTTCAGATTTCAGAGTTGTATCAAAAACCTAATCAACAAATCAATAAGTTAATAAACTTTAATATTTATCAATCAACGTACTCCCTTTAATCAAGGTTTCTGCAATTCCCAATGACAAAGTAATTCCCAAGACAAATGTCCTTGCCCCAAGAAAACCGCTGTGAGGATTTCCTTTTCCAATTTTTTTATTAGGCCAAAGTTACAACCTCTCTAACGAGAATCCCCTCTCGATAGTCCAAAGATCCAATCCCCTGAACCGTCAACAAATCTCTTTAGCAAGAGTCCCCTCTCACTAGTCCAATGATTCAATAACCTGAACCGTCAAAAATCAACAAGAAACGATTTGGTGTACAATGACACTCTCAAAAGAGTTGATTAGTACAATTGAATGCATAATATATATACTTTAATTTAATCTTAATATATAAAGAATTGAAGCTCAGAAATTTATCACCGGGTTCTTTCATAGATTTGAATTTCTCAGTAATTGAGCAATGAACCATGCGATTTGATCAGCAAGAACATCATCAGAGTATTTGCAATAAGGTTTTGAAGAGTATGAACAATATAGCTTTTTTTCTGACTGTAAATGTTTTTGTGTATAAAATCTTTAGGTTTTCCCATGTATTTATAGATGGAACATGCTTTTATTTTGTGTTCCCCAAGTTGCTTTGAGTATTTCCCAAGTTATTACAAAATTTGGGGTCCAAGTAATCAAATTTGGAAACTTTTCTTCGTTGTTTAAATATAACCATTATGAAATTCAGTTGCATGATCTATCAAGGTCAGTCGCCTGAGCTTATTCTATTTAAGAAAAAATTCGAACTAAAAAATGGGGTCAGTCACCTGATCTCAGAGTGTCAGTCGACAGGGCCTATTCTGTTTGCTTAGTTAATTTGGCATAAAAATGTCAGTTGACTGATCTATTTTGGTTAGTCACCTGAACTAGAAAATTTCCACAATCTTTGATTTTCAAGACTTTGATCCTTAAATTTTTGAAAAACTTCAATGTTAATTAAAAAAATATTTTCCAGGGTTTTCAAGAATTGGTCTCTAAGTCAATAAAAGCTTCCTAAGAGCTTCATTCATTCATATTGAAATGTTTGAAGTACTTACATGAGACTTCTTAAAAACTATAACTCTTCTAATCACTAAGTCTTCATGTATAGCTTCCATTCTTCACATTGAGCTTGGCTTTAAAATTCATCTTTAACTTCATAAGATCTTGTGTCATTAAGTTCAAGATTTTAACATACTTTTGTCAAGCACTTTGATATTGGTCACTTGATCTTGAAACTTGAGTTGCTTGAAACATCATTACTTAACCAAATATGTTAAGTTTCCTTGATTTGTTATCATCAAAATAAGATTCATAAACCTTATGAGGCCAACAATCTCCCCCTTTTTGATGATGACAAATGAGGAGCAAAAGTGAGTGAACCTTAATAAGGCTCCCCCGTACAATAAGCATACTTTTAATAATATTTGAAAAATGAAATATCAGACATTAACAAAATCAGTTTATGTTCATATTTCAAGATCAATATATCAACCACGTATAAGTGTTCATGAATATCAGCAATGTACATTTCTCAGTTTGAATCTCAGAACCATACTTTTATATATATGCAATACTCAGAAATATATATGTATATATATATATATATATATATATATTTCTTAGTTGAATTCAAAACCAATTCAATGTCATCATTTCACAGTCATATCTTAGTTTTTGCTTTTCATCATTTTTCAGAGTTATATCTCAATTTTTCTCTCAAAGCTTTCTCCCCCTTTTGACATCAATCAAAAAGAGAAGAGTACAAAGAAAAGGCAAATGAAGACACAGAATAGCACAAAAAAAAGAGAATTATATTCATTCAGAATTGAGTATACACAATGTCGAAAAAAAAAAAAAAAACTGGAGAGATAAAAATAAAACATAAAACTGAGTTACAAAGCAAAAAAAGAAAACAAAAAATCAATCATCTGCAGCTTCATCATCATTAGCTGCATCCCCTTCATCTTCTCTAGTAGCTTTATCATCACCTTCTTCCTATTTAGTTTCTTCTCTTCTTCATCAGATCTATCATCACTAGCATTTGTAGAGCTAATGTCCACATAATCAATGTCGCGTGAAGAACTAGCCTGATGCTTTTCAATACGACCAATCCTCTAATCAAGTGAGAAGTAGTTGGTCTAAAGAGATGCAAAATTCTCCTGAAGATATTGAGTTTTGGATCTCACGTCACTATTGAAGGTGGTAATTTGGTGATGAAAGGGAAGGAATCAGGAAGGAGCAGCATCAGGCTAAGGAGTAGGGTGCTGAACTAGCGGTTATGGTTCAGGAGCTTGTCTTTGCCTTCTACCTCCTTTGGGAAACCAACCTTGCTCATGTTTTTCATACCCCATTTGCTTGAGTGTGGTGGAGAAGAAAATATCATAATGGGTACGTATGATAAATAGGTCAGTAGGAGAGGCAACATAAAGACGAGCAAAGAGGAGATTCATAATTCCTCCATTAGGAAGAATTACCCAGCAAGCTTTGGTATGAGATATCATCCATTTAAAAATTAAGCTCGATAAATCAAGTTTCTTCTCCTTCAGCAAACACCGCATAACAAAATAGTCCAAATATGTCATATAGTCATGAGAACCAACCTGAGGCAAAATGTTATATGTTATGATCTTTTGGAGAATTTGTGCCTGAAAGGTCAACTGTTTGTAAAGTGGTGGATGTCCAAAGTAAATACGAGCTTTAATCATAATTAGAGGTAAAAATTCTTCAGGAGTAAATCCCTGCTCCGTGATCCATGATTGTCCAAAAGGAGGACATTCGAATTCGCCTTGGCGTAGATTGAAGATTTTAGCCAATGTTTGTGGTGTAAGTGCGATGGATTTACCCAAGACTTCGGTAGTGGTTACCGACTCCCCTTTAACCAAATTGGTGTAGAAAATTTTGACAAGTTTAGGGTAGTGTCCTTTTGCTTGGTAGGTAACGAAGTTTTTCCAACCAAGGTTCCTAAACATAGGTAGGATGTTGGGAAAATTTTCTTTGAAAAATGAAGTATCAAGAACTTTATCGAGAATTAGATCTATCAAATAGAGAAGATCTCTATATAACTGCTTAGCATTTGGAACGACGAGCCATTGCTCGATTGAAGAATCATCATCAGCTTGCGTTGAAGTCTTACGCCCAGCCGTCTTCGTTCTAGGTATTGTAAGTTCAAGAAAAAGAATTGAATAGTAAAAACCTAGATTTTTATGAGGGAATGATGTAGGGTGATGAATTTTGAAGGTTAATCTGATGTTTTTGAAGTGTAGGTGCACTGAGGATTGAAGGAGAATGAAGGGAAGAGAGGAGAAAAATAGGGTCAATTGATTGGAGGCTTGAAATTTTAGGGTTTTGCACACTATTCGTATTTAACTCCGTCAGTCAGTCGACTGAACTCAAGGTCAGTCACCTGACCTTCAGGCACATGTTAATTTTTCCCAGGCAGTAGCATGTCAGTCGACTGAGGATTAAGGGTCAGTTGCCTGACCTTGCTTATCCTGAAAAATAAAGGTAGAAAGGGATCAGTTGACTGAGGCTAAAAGTTCAGTCGCCTGACCCCTTCTTCTTTTGAATTCCTATTTGATAACTTCTTTAAAAAACTTCTCTTCTATGTAACAATCCTAGTTCTTTTCTTATAGATATTAATCTATCTTCTGGAAGAGGTTTGTAAAAATATCTGCCCATTGGTCAATTGTATTCACAAATTCATGTAAGATATCTTCTTTTTGCCCATGATCTCTTAAAAAATGATGTCTTATGTCTATATGCCTGGTTTTTGAGTGTGGTATAGTATTTTTGGGAAATATTATAGCACTTGTACTATCACATTTTATAGGAATTGTTGAATACTCTAAATTAAAATCTTTTAGTTGTTGTTTCATATAGAGTGCTTGTGCACAACAACTACCTGCTGCCATATACAATTTCAGCAGTAGACTGAGCTACGAATTTTTTTTAGAGAATTAAGATACAAGGGATCGTCCTAGAAAGAAAGTGACAAGTTCCACCTATACTTTTTCTATCTATTTTACATCCGGCATAATCAGCATCTGAACAGCTGATCATCTCAAAGATGGTGTCCCTAGGATACCATAGACCTAAGTCAGTAGTATCTATTAAGTATCTTAAGATTCTTTTTACGGCTATTTGGTAAGATTCTTTAGGAGGTGACAGAAATCGGGCACACATGCATGCACTAAACATTATATCCGGTCTACTAGCTGTCAAATATAGTAGACTTCCTATCATGCCTCGGTAATATTTCATATCTACCATTTTTCCTTTTTCATCCTTATCAAGACTTATGGACATACTCATTGGAGTTCCTGTAGGTTTACTACCTTCCATATCAAACTTCTTAAGAATATCTTTTATATATTTTGATTGATTTATGAAGGTTCCATTTTTAGCTTGCTTTATTTGAAGTCCCAAGAAGTAATTTAATTCTCTTATCATACTCATTTCAAATTTTTCTTGCATACATTTGGAAAAGTCCTTACATAGATCTTCGTTTGTAACACCCAATATGATATCATTTACATATATTTGAATGATAAGCAAATCTTTATTTTTAGTTTTAATGAACAATGTACTAACCCCTTTTCCTCTTGAAAAGCCATTTTCTAGTAAAAATCTACTTAACCTCTCATACCAAGCTCTAGGAACTTGTTTTAGTCCATATAATGCTTTTGTTAATTTAAATACATGATCAGGGTAATGAATATCTTCAAAACCAGGAGGTTGTACCACATAGACTTCTTCATTTAAATATCCATTTAAGAAAACACTCTTTACATCCATTTGGTAGAATTTGAATTCTTTGTGAGATGCATTGACTAGTAACATCCTTATAGCTTCCATTATAACGACGAGAACAAAGGTCTTATCGTAGTCTATTCCTTCTTCCTGATTATATCATTGAGCCACTAGTCTAGCTTTATTTCTTACTAAAATACCATTTTCATCCTTTCTATTCCTAAATACCCATTTTGTTCCAATTATTGAATGATCATTGGGTCTAGGAACTAATTTCCATACTTTATTTCTTTAAAATTGATTTAACTCTTCTTGCATAGCAATTATCCATGAATCATCACTTAAAAGCTTCTTCAATATTCTTCGATTCTTCTTGAGATATGAATGCATAATGATTACATGGATTTTTCAATGAAGATCTAGTAGATACACTTCGAGATGATTCTCCTATGATTTGATCTTTAGGATGATTTCTTGCAAATTTCCATTCTTTATGTAGTTCAGATTTTTTGGTAGATTCATCTTTTGAGGTTGATTCATTGTTCTCATCTTTGACTTCTTTAAATTCTAAGTCTTCTAGTTTTTGTGTTGTTTCAGCTTCCTCAATGTCAATTGATTTACTAAATGGATTTGCTTCATCAAATGCTACATGATCAGATTCTATAATTGTGAGTGTTCTTTTGTTGTAGATTTTGAATGCCTTACTATTTAATGCATATCCTAAGAATATTCCTTCATCAAATTTTGCATCGAGTTTTCCTAAGTCATCTTTATCATTTAACATACACCAATTGCATCCAAACAAATGAAAATAAGATATATTAAGCCTTCTTTCTTTCCATAGTTCATAAGGTGTCTTATCTAGGCTTGATCTTATGTAAACTCTATTCATTACATAGCATGTGATATTTACCACTTCAGCCCAAAAATACTTTGGTAAGTTATGTTCATTTAGCATAGTTGTAGCCATTTCTTGAAGATATTTGTTTTTCCTTTCAACAAATTCATTTTTTTCAGGAGTTCGTGGTGCTGAAAAATTATGACTTATTTCATGTTCATTACAAAATTTGTCAATTTCCTTATTTTTAAATTCCCTTCCTTGATCACTTCTAATCTTTAGAATTCCATACTATTTTTCATTTTGGAGATTTTTACATAGATTTATTAAAATATAATAGACTTCATCTTTGGAGGTTAAGAATAGCACCTAGGTAAACCTGGAGTAGTCATCAACAATGACCAAGCATAATGCTTTCCTCCTAGACTCTGAGTTCTAGTGGGGCTAAATAAATCTAAGTGAATAAACTCTAAGAGTCTACTAGTGGAAATATGTTTCTTTCTTTTAAAGCTAGTCTTAGTTTGGTTTCCAAGTTGGCATGCATCGCAGATTTTGTATTTTACAAACTTAATACTGGGTAGACCTTTAACTAAGTTTCTCTTAGCTAGTTTAGAAAGTAAATCCATACTTGCATGTCCAATTCTCCTATGCCATAGCCAGCTTACTTCATTCATAGTTGTCAAGCAAGTGACTTCTTGAGAGATCAAGTTTTCAAAGTTTAGGTAGTACACATTATCAACTCTTTTTGCAATGAACAAGATTTTATTCTTATCTTTGTTTTCAACTATGCATTTGTCTTGTTTAAAGATTATTTCAAATTCTTTATCCCTTAGTTAACTGATGCTGAATAGATTATGTTTTAATCCATTTACTAGTAAAACTTCATTTATAGTCAAGTATGGATCTTTACCTACTTTTCCGATACCGATTATCTTACCTTTGGCATGGTCCCCAAAGGTGACATATCCACCATCCTTAAGCATTAATGTGGTGAACTTGGACTTGTTTCCGGTCATGTGTCTTGAACACCCACTATCCAAGTACCATTTGTGTAACAACTCAAACCCGGAAATTAAAAGAAAAAAATATAAAATAAAGAAATAAAGGGAAATAAAAAGAAAATTGGAAAATTTTGGATTTTGGCCAGTTCAGGAGAAAATCGGCGATGGTTTTCTAGAGAGGAGAGAAAACAGACGACGATTTTCAGAATTTACCGCGGGGTGGTGACTGGGTAAACGGTAAATCTGGGGCGGTTAAGGATAAAACCAACGATGGTTTTCTAGAGGCTTGGGGAAATCGGCAACTATTTTCTGCACAGAGAGGGTTACAAGAAAGTCTTGTGAACATTTTGCAAAGGAAATCCAATTTCCTTTTCTTTCTTCTTCGAAACCCTACATCTTTCCTCTCCATTTTCTTCGATTCTCGCTCCAAAAAGGATTATTTTGACGATCCGGAACCACCATGAGGTTCATGGGATCATTCTCTGCAAGGCTACCGAAGCACATCGTTGATTTGAGATTTTGAGGCACCATCCCACAATCAGGATAAGTGAGATATTTTTAAGTTTTATTATTAAATTGAAGTATATGGAACCTAGGAAGTATTAAATGAGTATTGTTTTTAGATTTGAGTAATTTAGGATTTTTGGAATACAAGGTCTCGTTTTCTGTTTAGCTTAGGCAGAAATTTGAGGAACAGGTAAGGAGAAAACATTATAGAAGGTTTTAATTAATTTTAACCAGTTAAATTTGAGTATACATATATATATATATATATATATATATATATACATACATATATATATTTAGGTATGATTTATCTAAACAGTTATAGATTTGGAATATAATGATTTTGATTATATTTTATAATTAGGAAAAATTTGTTTGGTATGAAAATAACTTTCATAATTAAATGGTTGCGAATACTGCTTGATTACGACTGTTGTTCACATATGGCTACTAATTGGGTTATAAATTGTATTTGGTTGTGAATATTGTTCAGCTATGAATATTGTTGGATTGTGAATACTATGGTGAATGCGCTGATGTGCTTGGATGATTGGTTATACTATGGATGTGTATTGTGTTATGGTTCATGTAAATTTCGATATAGCATTAGTAATGGTATGAGGAGGTCATTATATCGTACCTGATATAAATTTCCATATAATGTTGGTAGTGGTATGAGGAGGTCGTTATATGGGCATTTATATTAAGGGGGTAAAACATTGGCAGTGAAATGAGGAGTTGGTTTTACCAATTTACTATGAACGGGGTTGTTTGTGTGGATTTGTAACTTGTGTGGTTGTGGTGTCTGTGTGGGCCATGATGTATTCTATGAAGCTGTTAGTCCTATGTGGACCAGTCTTGTGTGGACTGTGTGTATTGTATGAATGAGAGTCCTGTGTGGACGATATTTCTATGTGGTTGATAGTCCTATGTGGACCGTATTTCTTATGTGGATGTGAGTCCTATGTGGACCAGTCCTGTATAGACCGTATTTCTTGTGCAGATGTGAGTCCTATGTGGATGTTATATTATGTGTGGATATGGACCTTGTATGGGTGTGAATGAAGTATGTGTGTATCCTGTTTGGATTGGTTGTGGTATGCATTTATATGTGGAACTTTGTGAAATGTTTAGCGTTGGATATGTGTAACTTTAATTACATAAGTATTTATGATAAAGTAAAATTCTCCACCTGAGAGCTTGCTGAGAAAGGTGAGTGTCTTGGTAATTTTATGTTGATACTAGAGTAGAGGGAAACTACTTGTATGGGCTGGTAAGATTCCCTATTCTCGAAGACTTTACCTGGATACATAATCCGAGGGCTTACTGAGTAAGGTGAGTGCCCTGGTATTAGTACTAAAGCAGAGGGAAGTTACTTGTATGGGCAGGTAATCTTCCCCATTCTTGGGAATTATAAGAGAAAATAACTATGATTGTGTGTATAATATCATATGATAGTGTTGTTATTAGTGATGTGACTTCTTAGCTTCTATGTTATTGATTATCACATAATTATTTTTGAAATGTATTAAACTCTCTGCCACACACTGTTATAGCCTTTTCTCCTTTACTGAGAGGTGTCTCACCCTGACGATTTATTATTCTTTTCAGGTCCCTTAGGTGATTGAGCTTAGAAAACTCTGGGGCGAGGTTTAATTGTGAGTGGTTATAAGAACAGGTTTATATACAATTTTATGTTAAATTATTCTGGTTATGTAATATGGAGGATTTGGATATACTCTTTTATGGGTTTGTATATATATATATATATATATATGTATGTATGTATATAGAACACTGGTATTCTGTTTGAGGTTGTTTAATTAGTTATGCTGTGTGAATGGTATCAAAGACGCCTCATTGGTCTCATAATACCCTAGGCCCCACTTGTCTTTTGATGGAGTGGTCCTAAAACATACCTACAAGAGGGTTTCAAGGTGTTACTCTTTGGTATCCAAACTGTTGACTTTTTGAGTCCGATCCTTGGTTTTGATAATGACAAACCTCATGTTACTAATGTGTGTGTAGAGACTTGAAAAGTTATAATTATTAAAATAATTAGGAAAGATAATAAATAATAAGAGGAAAAGGGAAAATTTTAAAGGGAAAGACAACAGACCTTGTCGATGAATCTCTCGTCTTCGTCGACGAGTGATCTTATAGGGATCTTCGACGAAGTTCAGTCCCTCGTCGATGAAGAGATCCCAAACGAGTGAATTTCAGATTTTAAGTTTCGTCAATGAATGCATCCCCTCATTGACGAATTCCCTTTTGTGGTTCATTGTCAAATCTTATCTTATCTTCTCGTCAAGGAAGCCACGTCACAACATTGTGTAAAAATTGATTTAAGGAAGCTTCTCTGTGAAGAAATCACTTTTTCTTCATTTTTCTCACTCTAAAACGCCTCTCTCTACCTTCTTTTTAAGTTTCTGATCCGGATTCAGCTTGAATCAACAAATGGAAACTGCTACGGTGTTCTAGGGGAGATTCTCTATAGATTTAGTGGAGCAGATTTCTAAATTGGGCTTTTCAGGAGTCACTCCAAAGTTGAGGTAAGGGTTAGAATTCCTAGTTTTGGGGGTTTTAAATGTTAATTCTAGGTTTATGGGTTGAGAAAATGTTGAAATAATACGTTATTTGGGGTTTATCTGATTAAACTAGGATTTTTAATTTAGGGTTCAGGTGAGCGCCGCAGGCCTTAATTTGGGGTTCCTGCTGGCGTAATTCAAAAAATTAGGTAAGGGGAATATATTACTTCATGATTTTTGAGGAAATAACTAGAGAAAAATGGAAACTTTATGTATATATGTATATGATTTTCACGTGGGTTTTGAAATGCCAACCCTTAGAATTGTAAATTTCTAAGCCTAAGACTATGCTACTAGATATTATTTGTGAAGATTGAAGGTTAATGAAACCTAAGCTGTAGTCCCAAGAGGGGGGGGGGGGGGGGGGGGGGTTGAATTGGGTTATTTAAAATTTTTCTTTTAAGTCCCTTTTTTGAAATCTTAACCTTTTACAATTCTTTTTAAAGACTTCTTATTTTCTTGTTGATTAGGCAATCCACACGAAAAACTTACGTATTCTATTCAATCCACATCCACAACATAAACAACCAAATAATCAACTATTCAAACCAATCAAACACAATACAAGTAATCAATTAATGTATGCTTTGCAGATTCAGCTTAATTATTAGCAGTCCTGTATCTGAATATGCAAGTCCTATAGTTGGCCTTTGAACTGAAAATTAAAATAACATCCAATCACTCTTTTTAATAACTTAGATTTTAAATAAACCCTTAGTTAAAAGAGTTTAGGAGTTGATCAACCAGTGGACTCCCTTTCGATTTCCACAATCAATGATGATCAACCCAATCAATTTTAATCTTAGGTTTATTTAATATCTAAGGTTGTCTGTAAGATTAACACATCCACGCAGTTTATATTGTTGCTAGAATTTAAAGAGAATAAGAGAAGAAAGTGACATGGTGTTTTTTCAAGGTTTGGCTTACCCCAGCCTACGTCCTCACCTTAGGTTAACCACCTAAGGATTCCACTATACTTTGTTCCTTCCGGGTGGAACAAAAACCTTTACAATAACCAACCTCTTTTTTAGGAAGAGAAATCTCTACAAGCAATAACCTATGCTTGGTGCAACGATCTAACTCTGCCTTGAACCGTCAAAGATATAATAGAAAGGAACGGATATCTGTGTACAAAAACACTTTCAAACACAGGGCAAGTTGTAAGAGTTAAATCACTAATCGTACTTCAAAACCAAAACTAAATAGAAAATATGAAGCTCAAGGTTTAGAAGTCACCAATGGTTCTTTCTTATTGATATAGAAATCTTAGTTGCAAATCAGTACCAAAGCTTTTTAATCGACCAACAATTTTGTAGAGTTTCCCCCAGCAAGAATGTGAGCAAGTATGAGTTTTAGGAGAGTTTTAGTGTAGAAATCATGTATTGCTTAAGCCTATGTTTTCATTGAGCAAGAGAGATATTTATAGACTTCTTAAAAAGAAGTTTACTCATTTAACAAGTTGACATGGAGTATTTAGGTAACTTTTCAAAAGATAATAAATCATAGAATTAATTTTTAAAAACTTTCTGTATAGTTCGAAATTCAAAATCTCCATAGAGTCAGTCGGTTGACTCACTCAAGTGGGTCATTTTTGTACTAGTCAGTCGGTAGGACAGGCGGTTGACAACATTCTTTCTCTCAAAAAATTAATTCTGATAAATTGTCAGTCGGCTGACTCAACTATGTTCAAAATAGTCAGTCGACTAACTGATCCCAGTTAAAAAATGGTCAGTCGGCTGACCAGTTCTCTCTTTTTCATTTTTGATTTTTAAACTCTAGTTTATTTTGAAAAGCTCAAGTACCACTCTTTCAAAATCATTTTCAAGGGTATTAGAAGAAATGGTTTCTAAGTCTTATTATCTTAAAGAGTTTTACATATATAAATAGTAATGAATTTGAAGCACTTACAAACATTCTTCTAAGCATGATCTCCTTAATCACTAAGTCTTGTAACCTCTTGAGGTTTAGTCTGTACTTCAAGTCCTGCTAAGCCTTTAAGCTCTTCATTTGTCATTCATTGCTTCAATATACTGAGAAGCTTTCACTTGATTAACTTTGATTTCCAGCTTACTTCCATGATTAACCATGAGTGTCATTTTACTCAGACCTGAAATAAAGCCACTCAACAACACATGTTAAAACATATTTTATTTGTTATCATCAAAACAAGATTGAAAAACCCAGTTAGGCCAACAATATCGCCCTTTTTGACGATGACAAATGAGGAGCAAAGATGAGGGTTCCTATGAAAAGGCTCCCCTTTACTATAAGCATTCTTTGAATATTTTAAACATGTGACATCAATTTTAATTTTTCAACATTTCAAGCATGTGACATTAGAGTCATATATTATGTGATAAATGTTAATGTGCTCTAAGTCAAAATCAAGGATATTCAATATACAAGCAATATACTCAACATAAGATTAAGGATATACGGATATACATAAAGAGGATTCATACTGAGCATGTGACTATTCAGTATGGCATACATACTTAACATGACTATTATGGCATACAAACTTAACATTTCATTACATCTTTGCTCTTCTCAGATTTCTCCCCCTTTGGACATCACTCAAAAACAAGGGGAAAGAGATAAATCATACAGGAAAACTACCAAACAAAGTGTTTTGTCATACAAAATATCAAAGTACATGCAAAAAGTTACAAGCTTGCAAGTGGAAGTGTAAAAACATTATATAGACAAACCCTAGGTCAGTTAACTGACCACTCGAATGGCTCAAGGTTTTGTTATAAACGAGCCTAGGGTTTTTTCGTCAGTTAGTTGACTAACCTCAGGGTCAGTTGGCTGACTGCTCTCTAACCCAGGAAGAATAATTTAGTCAGTCGGTTGACATCAGAGTTAGTTGGCTAATTGGCCTCTGTTCTAGGAAAACTAATTCAGTCAGTCGGCCGACTTCAAAGTCAGTTGGCTGATCATAGATTTTTCTTTAAGCTTTGTTCTTTCACTTAGTTTCTATACTATGTCGTAGACCAAGCTCTCTTCTAATGGTTATGAATCTATCTTCTAAGAGAGGTTTAGTGAGGATATCAGCCCATTGATTATTTGTATTGATAAATTCTAGAATGATGTCTTCTTTTTGAATATAATATCTTAGGAAGTGATGTCTTATGTCAATGTGCTTGGTTCTTAAGGGAGAAATAAGATTTTTAGATATGTTTATCGCACTCGTATTATCACACTTAATTGGAATAGTTGTGTATTCTAAGTTAAAATCTCTTAACTATTGTTTCATATATAATGTTTGTGCACAACAACTCCTGACTACTACATATTCAAGCTCAACAGTTGATAAGGCTACGGAGTTTTGTTTCTTAGAGAACCAAGAGACTAATGATCTTCCTAGGAAGTGGCATGTGCCACCTGTACTCTTTCTATCTATTTTACACCCTGCATAGTCCACATCTGAATAACTAATCATTTCAAATTCGGTGTCCTTAGGATACCATAGTTCTAAGTCCATGGTGCCTATTAAATATCTAAAGATTCTCTTAACAACTATTTGGTGTGATTCTTTAGGTGCTAATTGAAAACGTGCACATATACACACATTAAACATTTTGTCAAGTCTACTGGCTATTAAGTATAGTAAACTTCCAATCATACCTCTATAATACTTTATGTCTACACGTTTCCTTTTCTCATCTTTATCTAGGTTGATTTAGGTACTCATGGGGGTTCCTATGGGTTTACTATTTTCCATACCAAATTTTTATATCATTTCTCTTATGTATTTTGATTGACTCAAGAAAGTCCCATGCTTGGCTTGTTTAATTTGCAGTCCAAGAAATAGTTTAACTCCCCTATCATGCTCATTTCAAATTCTTCTTGCATACATTTTGCAAATTCTTTACATAGATATTCATTAGTAGCACCAAATATTATATCATCTATATAGATTTTAATTAGGAGTATATCATATTTCTTGGTTTTAATAAATAAGGTACTATCAATTTTTCCTCTCGAAAACCCTTTCTCAATTAGAAATCCACTAAGTCTTTCATACCAAGCCCTAGGCGCTTGTTTTAATCCATATAAAGCCTTGGTTAGTCTAAGTATCTATATATCAAAATCAGGGGGTTGTTCAACATATACCTCTTCATTAATATACGCATTTAAGAATGCACTTTTGACATCCATTTACTATAACTTAAATTCTTTGTAGGAAGCATAAGCTAACAGCATTCTTATAGCTTCCATTCTAGCTACAGGGGAAAAGGTTTCATCATAGTCTATCCCTTCTTTTTGGTTATACCGTTTAGCTACAAGTCTAACTTTGTTTCTAATGACTATACCATTCTCATCCTTTTTTATTTCTAAATACCCATTTAGTTCCTATAATCAAATGATTTTTAGGTTTGGGTACTAATTGTCATACTTTACTTCTTTCAAATTGGTTTAATTCTTCTTACGTAGCAATTATCCAAGAGTCATCTTTAGGGGCCTCTTCAACATTTTTAGGTTCATCTTGAGATAGGAATGCATAGTGATTACATAGATTCTTTAAAGAATATATAATAGTTACACCTCTAGATGGTTTACCTATAATTTGATCTTGAGGGTGATCTTTTATATATTTCCATTCTCTTGGTAATTCAAGATTTTTTGTAGGTTTATCTTTTGAGGTTTCTTCATTTTCTTCTTTTTCTTCCTTGATTTCTAGATCATTTTCCTTTTTGAAAATATCATCATTTTCTTAATTTTTGACTTCTTTTGGAAAAAGGGTTTGATTCATCAAAGTTTATGTGAATTGATTTAATGATGGTGAATGTTCTTTTGTTATAGATCCTATAGGTCTTACTATTTGTAGAGTATCCTAAGAAAATTCTTTCATCTGATGTAGCATAAAATTTTCCTAAGTTATCTTTGTTATTGAGAACAAAACACTTACACCCAAAAACATGAAAGTAAGTTATGTTAGGCTTTCTTACTTTCCATAATTCATAAGGTGTCTTGTTTAGACTTGATCTAATAGAAACCCTATTAATTACATAGCAAACTGTATTTACAGCTTTGGCCCAAAAATACGTGGGTAAGTTATTTTCATTAAGCATAGTTCTTGCCATTTATTGAAGAGTTCTATTTTTCCTCTACACAACTCCATTTTGTTGTGGGGTTCTAGGTGCTGAAAAGTTGTGACTTAGACCATGATCATTGCAAAACTTTTCAACGTCTTGATTCTTAAATTCTCTTCCTTGGTCACTTCTTAGGTTTGAAACATTGTACCCTTTCTCATTTTGAAGCTTCTTGTGTAGAGACCCGAATAATTATCATAATTTAATAATAGGAGAGGATAAGGAAGAAGGAATTAAAGAAGAAAATTAAATAGGGTCTCGTCAATGAACACAGGGGTTTCGTCGATGAGTACACATAAGGGGCTCATCGACGGGGACATGTCTCGTCGATGAGAAGGTACAGAGAGGCTATATTTCAGTTTTGAATTTCCATCGATGAGGAGTAAGCATTCGTTGACGAATTTCGTTCTTGACCTCATCGACGAAGTGACGTGGCTCATTGACGAAAGCCAGTGTATAAATATGCCTAAACTTCATTTTTGGCCAAATTTCATGCACAAATTCCTCTCTCTCTCTCTCTCTCTCTCTCTCTCTCTCTCTCCTGTTCGACCTATCCTCCTTCTCACTAAGTTTTCGGGCCGGATTCTTATCGGTTCGACGATCCGAGGCCACCACCACACTCCTAGAAAAGTTCTCTTCAAATCTACTGGAGTGGATCGTTGGTGGGGCTGCCTGATTTCATCCCAAGTTTAGGGTAAGACTTTATATTCAGTATTTGACTTTCCTATAGTTGTAGAATTTGTAGTAGTCAAGAAAATATTGAAGTTTTGTTCTGGGAGATGTTGATTTCAGAGTGTTGAACGGGAAACCCTGCTAGTGCAGGACTAGTTTATTTTGGGGGCTTTTCAAAAGTCAGGTAAGAGAATAAATTAAAGCAACTATTTTTCATAAAAATTATTATTACTTATTAGCAAATTAATTTTCAGAAAGCATGTATTATATGTATGAGTATATTGGTAGAAAAATGCATATTCGGGAAAATACTACTGTTATATAAGAAATATGATTTTTGGAATGGAAGTTATGGTTTTATTCAACATTGTGTGGCCTGAATATTATTTTACTCAAATTGTATTATGTTAATCAAGTTTACAGGAAAAGCATATTTGTAATTATTTCAGTATAATACAGTACATTAAGATTTCAGAATATATGATAAATGATACATTTATTCAGATCAGTATGTATGTTATGTTTAACACAAGGCCATGATTGATAGCCGGCGCAAGGCCGTGGATTATGTATGTTTCGACGCATGGCCATATTTATGAATGTTTCGGCGTAAGGCCGCAGTTATGAATGTAATCGGCGCAAGGCCGTATTTATTTATGTTATTATATGCTATCAATTTATTTACGTTAAATAGTATATTATCATGTATTATATGCTATAAGAACCCAAATGATAGTTTAGATCAGTTACAGGAGCACGATACCGTAGCTATATATGAAAGTTCAGTTCAGTTCAGACTTGTGCTAACTGCCCCTGCTAGTAGAGGGGGTGGGAGATGGATAGTTGATGTGACTTTTAGTGTAGAGTTGTAGATGTCCAACTGGCAGTCTGGACTAGGGTGTGGTGGGCCATTATACTTACATACATTTTTGACTCGAAAGTGGTCAGCTAGCCATTGTCAAATCCCGCCTCGAGCTGCACAACCCATCATGGGGGGTAATACATGACATTAGCTAGCTATTCATCTTGGGTAAATTTTAGAATTACTAGTTATATTAGACGATTTATGAACTGTATGATTTAGTAGAATTATGAACTTATATGTTTACTCAGTTATGTTTTTAATAGCATTTTCAAGTATGCGACATGTACTGTATATCTATTATAACATTAAATATTCATGTTGCCACATAACTGTATTTAGTTTATTTCTCTTACTAAGAGGTGTCTCACCCCAACTTAAATCTTTTCAGGGAACCTAGATAGACCAGCGGACTGAGGTCACCGCTGAGGCTGTATTTATCACCTCGCTAGGAGGGTGAGTCTTTTGATCTAGGGTCAATGGGTTTTGATATCCGATCCTAGATGTATCTTTTGATGTTTTTTGGGGATTGTATATGTGTATACGTGCAGTATTATGATGGATTGTAGATAACTCTAGTATAATGCACTTTATGACTTGGAGATATTAATTTTATTTTTACTGTTGTTTAGGTTTCTGCTGTGTATGACATGTGATCCCCGCTACCCACAGGTTCGAGTTGATTTTATGGCTATTAAGCGGTATCAGGGTGTTTATGTAATTGATTATATAGCAAACTAAGCAGGTTGTTACAGTTTGGTATCAGAGCCTAGGATGCTAGGTTCTATAGACTCTAGAATGCAACAATAATAATATCATAGTATAAGATAAGGGAATTTGAGGCCTGGTTTTATAGTCTAGATGCAGGACTTCCGTGATGGTTTGTACGTCTTTCCTGGGGTGACATGGTAAACTATTGTCGGGTTGGGTATCTAGGTTGTAGAATTGAACCTTGAATTAAAATGAGGGGTGATGAATTAGTTTAAGATATAATATTCTAGTCAGATGATATGTTATGGAGATAGGGTCCTAAATTAAGTTTATTGTCTTTTTAGGATGGACCCTGGAGGTAGTAGCGCCCATGTTAGTGGGAATGAGGGGGCTAGGCACTCAAGCACTGTGGGTGGTAATTTAGACGTCGTATTGCGCAGCGTGGCACAACAAGTCATGGCTGAAATTGCCAAGAATTCCATAGAGCTGGGTGGTTTGTCTACAAGACACGACAATTCAATTGAGAAGTTCATTAAGATGAATCCTCCGGATTTCTCAGGAGGAACTGATCTTACTATCGCTGAAAACTGGGTGCAAGAGATTGAAAAAGTGTTTGTAGTGCTATGGTGCACTGAGGAGCAGAGGGTGTTGTTCGCTGCATATAAACTAACTAGAGAGGCCGAAATATGGTGGACGGTAATGAAACTCCTAAAGCAGTAGAGGACAATGCCTATGGAGATAACGTGGTAACGATTTAAGGAGATATTTTTCGACAGGTATTTTCTAGCCTCGTCTAGGGAAGCTAAGATAGAGGAGTTCTTGAACATGAAGCACGGTCAGTAGATAGTGCAACAGTATGCAACGAGGTTTATTGAATTATCTCGCTTCGCCCCGTACATTATTCCAAATGAGACAAAGAAGGTAGGACTATTTGAAAGAGGTCCGAGGAGAGAAATATATAAGTAAATGTCGATATAAAAATTGCAAGATTTTGCTGAGCTAGTAGATCGAGCAACTATAGCAGAGGTTGGAGAGCAATTGGAGGCTAAGGAGCAGATACAGAAGAAGAGATCCACACCTTCTGGTTCATAGCAAGGGGTTGGCCGTGGTTCATGGAAGAGAGGTGGCTACTATAGATACCAGAGGCAGGAGATAGGGAATCGTGGTTTTCAAGGTATGCAGTCACTTCCAGCTTTCCCAACTTGAGGGAAGAGACACCCGAGTGAGTGTCGTGCTGGTCAAGGTATTTGTTACCGATGTGGGGAGTTAGGGCATGTGATGAGAGATTGTTAGGCTCAAGTTGGAGATGCTCCCGCTCCTGGACCTGTTTAGGGAGGCTATTAGGCACCACGTGGAGGCTAGTAGAGGAATATGACTCTAGCCAGGGTTTTTACATTGACGCCGGGTGAGGCTGAGACAGCTGGCGATGTGGTGACAGGTATGGTTAGTATGCTTTCATTTAAAGTTATTACATTATTTGATTCAGGAGCTACACACTCCTTCGTGTCTATGAAGTGCACTAAATTATGTGGGGCAAGACTATTAGTGACTATATCGACCGGGTCAGCAGTGAGATGTAGTAGGATACTCTGAGGCTATCTAGTCGATATTCGCAGGAAAAATTTATTTGCTGATTTGATAGTGCTAGACATGCATGTGTTTGATGTCATATTAGGCATGGATTGGCTAGCAGCTAATTTTGTTAGTATAGATTGTCATTCAAGAGAAATGATATTAAGACCTCCAGGAAGATTAGAATTTAGATTTATAGGGTCACGAGTGCAATCTCTACCTCAGTTGGTTTCAGCTATTCAGGCAAGGAGACTGCTCTTGAGTGGTTGTCAGGGGTTCGTAGTCTTTGTGAAGGAAATGTCCAGGAATGAATTGAAGCTCACTAATACGCCAGTAGTAAAAAAGTTTACGGATGTATTTCCAGATGAGCTACTAGGTTTGCCACCTGATCGTGAGGAAGATTCCTATGGATTTTCTTCTAGGTACAACGCCGATTTCTAAAGCACCTTACCGATTGGCGCGAGTGAAGTTAGTAGAATTAAAAGATCAGTTGCAAGATTTTCCTGATAAGGGATTTATACAGTCTAGTGTATCTCCGTAGGGAGATCCAATATTATTATGAAGAAGAAAGACGGGTCTGTGAGGATGTGTATAGATTATAGGTAAATTAATAAGGTGACAATTGAGAACACGTATCCTCTACCCCGTATAGATGATATATTTGACCAGCTCTAGGGTACAAAGGTGTATTCTAAGATTGACCTTAGATCAAGCTACCATCAAGTAAAGGTAAGGGCAGAAGACGTATTAAAGATGACCTTCAGGACCAAGTACGTGCATTATGAGTTTCTTGTTATGCCTTTTGATCTGACGAATGCTCTTGTAATATTTATGGATTTGATGAATAGAATCTTCCACTAATATCTAGACCAGTTTGTTGTTTTTTTTTTTTTTATCGATGATATACTGGTCTATTTGAAGAGCTATGAGGAGCATAAGACGCATTTGAGGCAGGTTTTACAGATGCTCAGGGGAAAGAAGTTATATGCCAAGTTCAGAAAATGTGAATTCTAGCTCGAGAAGGTTGTATTTTTGGGGCACGTCATTTTAGGGGATGGAATTTCTGTGGATCCTAGTAAGATTGAAGCGGTCATGAATTGGGCTAGACTAAGGAACGTCAAGGAGATTAGGATTTTCTTGCGATTTGCTGGTTATTACCATCATTTTGTTGAGGGATTCTCAACGTTATCAGGGCCTCTAACATGACTAACTAGGAAGAACATTTGAATGGGATGATAGCTGTGAGCAGAGTTTTTAGGAATTGAAGCAAAGGCTTGTCATGGCACCAGTGTTGATCATCCCGTCAGGGGGTGAGGGTTATTTTATCTACAGTGATGCGTCCTTAAAGGGACTTGGCTGTGTATTGATGCAGCATGGTAGAGTGGTAGCGTATGCTTCTAGGCAGTTGAAAGAATATGAAAAGAACTACCCTACCCATGATCTTGAATTGGCTGTAGTAGTACATGCATTGAAGATTTGAGGGCATTATCTGTACGGCGAGCGATATGAAATTTTCTTCGACCATAAGAGTCTAAAGTACTTCTTCACTTAGATGAAAATGAATATGAGGCAGAGAAGGTTGTTGGAGCTTATTAAAGATTTTGATTGTACCATTAGTTATCACCCAGGGAAAGTGAATGTCGTAGTTGATTCATTGAGCAGGAAGTTTGTGGGACCAGCATTGGCAGTTATGGAAATTCAGTGTTTGATTTTGATAAATCTAGAGAGACTTGGAACAGAATTGGTCGAGAGTGATCTCCAAGAATGTATTACTAGTATAGTGGTACAACCTACACTACAAGAAATGATTAAAGCTGCTTAGAAGGAAGATCTAGAATTAGCAGAGGTAATGATCAAAGTATAGGATGGTCAAAGGTAGAGGAATTTCGTATTACAGATGATGGAGCGTCGTGGTTCCATTCTAGATTGTGTGTTCCTGTTGATGTTGAAATCAGAAAGACCATCTTAGAGGTGGCTTATAGATCTTTATACATAGTTCATCCTGATAGTATGAAAATGTATAGGGATCTGCGAGAGTCATTTTGGTGGTGTGGTATGAAGAAGGAAATTGCCAAGTACGTAGCACAGTGTTTGACGTGTCAGCAGGTAAAAGCTAAGCACTAAAGGCCGGAAGGTTAGTTGCAGCCACTTTTTATCCTAGAGTGGAAATGAGATCACATATCTATGGACTTTGTTTCAAGGCTGCTGTCGGCATTGACCAGAATGCGATTTGGGTGATTGTAGACCGTTTGACTAAGACCGCCTATTTCCTTCCTATCAAGATCAGCTACTCCCTTAACCATTTGACAAAGATTTATATCTAGGAGATAGTCCGTTCTCACAGAGTGCCAGTGTTTATATTCTCAGATCGAGACCTGGGTTTCACATCACGATTTTGGAGGAGCTCGTAAGAAGCTCTAGGGTCTCAGTTATCTTTTTGAATGACATTCCATCCTCAATCAGACAGGTAGACCGAGAGGACGACATAGATATTAGGAGATATGCTTCGAGCATGCGTGCCAGACTTTGGGGGTAGTTGGACCCAGTTTTTGCCACTGGTGGAGTTTGCGTATAATTATAGTTTTCAGGCTAGCATTGGCATGACACCGTTTGAGGCACTTTATGTTAGGAGATGTCGTTCTCCTTTATATTGGGATGAGATGGGTGAGTGGCGAGTTGTGGGGCCAGAGCTAGTACAACAAACATGTGATAAGGTTCGACTCATCAAGGATAGAATCAGTGCAGTTTAGTGTCGATAGAAAAGTTATGCTGATAACCGCCACAGGAAGTTCAAGTTTTTATATTGGTGACCACGTATTTTTTAAAATAGCTCCATTAAAAGGGGTTATGAGATTCAAAAGGAAGGGTAAACTTAGCTCTAGGTTTATTAGCCTGTTTGAGATTCTAGAGAAAGTGGGGCCAGTAGTCTGCATATTAGCTTTACCACCTATGCTGTCCAAGATACACGGCGTATTCCATGTTTCAATGTTGAGGAAATACGTCTTAGATCCTTATCATGTAATCAGTTATGGTGAATTAGAACTCAGTGATTCACTAGTTTATGAGGAGGTACCAGTATAGATTCTGGACAGGAAGGAGCAATAATTGTGTAATAAGAAGATTCCTCTAGTAAAGGTTATGTGGAGAAATTATTTTATATATGTAATCTTTTGGAACTTGGAATGTAACCACGGTATTCCTCTGCCATAAGTGATGGTAAGCAATAAAATAAGTAGACCGTTTATCTTTAAGGAATGATGAATCATATAGATAGTAAATTTCGAGGAAGAAATTTTTATAAGGAGGGGAGAATGTAGAGACTTGAATAATTATCGTAATTTATTAATAGGAGAGGAGAAGGAAGAAGGAATTAAAGAAGGAAATTAAACAGGGTCTCGTCGACGAACACAGGGGATTCGTCGACGAGCACATATAAGGGACTCGTCGATGGGGACATGTCGACGAGAAGATACTGAGAGGCTATACTTTAGTTCTGAATTTCATTGATGAGGAGTAAGCATTCGTGGATGAATTTCTTTCTTGACCTCATCCACGAAGTGACGGGACTCGTCGACAAAGGCTAGTGTATAAATATGCCTAAACTTCATTTTTGGCCAAAATTCATGCACAAATTCCTCTCTCTCTCTCTCTCTCTCTCTCTCTCTCTCTCTCTCTCTCTCTCTTGTTTGACCCATCCTTATTCTCACTAAGTTTTCAAGCCAGATTCTTGTTGGTTCGACGATTTGAGGCCACCACAAAACTCTTGGGAAAGTTCTCTTCAAATCTACTGGAGTGGATCGGTGGGGCTGCCTTAGATTTCATCCCAAGTTTAGGGTAAGACTTTATATTCAGTATTTGACTTTCCTATTGTTGTAGAAATTATAGTAGTCAAGAAAATACTAAAGTTTTGTTCTGGGAGATGTTGATTTCAAAGTATTGAACGGGAAACCCTGCTAGTGTAGGACTAGTTTATTTTGGGGCTTTTCAAAAGCCAGGTAATGGAATAAACTAAAGTAGCTATTTTTCATGAAAATTATTATTACTTATTAGAAAATTAATTTTCAGAAAGCATGTATTATTTGTATAAGTATATTGGTATAAATATGCATATTTGGAAAAATACTGTTGTTATACAAAAAATATGATTTTTGGAATGGAAGTTATGGTTTTATTTAGCATTGTGTGGCGTGAATATTATTTTACTCAAATTGTATTATGTTAATCAATTTTATAGGAAAAGCACATTTACAATTATTTCAGTATAATACATATAGTACATTAATATTTCAGAATATATGATAAATGATACATTTATTAAGATCAGTATGTATGTTATGTCCAGCGCAAAGCCGTGATTGATAGCTGGTGCAAGGCCGTGGATTATGTATGTTTTGACGTAAGGCTGTATTTATGAATGTTTCAACATAAGGCCCCAGTTATGAATATATTCGATGCAAGGCCGTATTTATTTACGTTATTATATGCTATCAATCTATTTACGTTAAATAGTATATTATCATGTATTATATGTTATCAGAACCCAGATGATAGTTTAGATCAGTTACAAGAGCATGGTACCGTAACTATATATGAAAGTTCAATTCAGTTCAAACTTGTGCTAACTGCCCCTGCTAGTAGAGGTGGTGGGAGATGGATAGTCGATGTGGCTTTCAGTGTAGAGTTGTAGACGTCCACCTAGCAGTCTAGACCAGGGTGTGGCGGGCCCATTGCACTTACATACATTTTTGACTTGGTAGTGATCAGCTAGCCACTGTCGGGTCCCGCCTTTGGGTTGTATAACCCCTCATGGTGGGTAATACATGACATCAACTAGCTATTCATCCTGGGTAAATTTCAGAATTACTAGTTATATCAGACGATTTATGAACTGTATGATTTAGTAGAATTATGAACTCATTTGTTTACTCAGTTATGTTATTAACAATGTTTTCAAGTATGCGACATGTACTGTATATTTATTATTGCATTAAATATTCATGTTGCCACACAATTGTATTTAGTTTATTTCTTTTACTGAGAGGTGTCTCACCCTAACCTAAATCATTTCAGGGAACCTAGATAGACTAGCGGATCGCCGCTGAGGTAGTATTTATCACCCTGCTAGGAGGGTGAGTCTTTTGAACTAGGGTCAATGGGTTTCGATATTAGATCCTAGATGTATCTTTTGATTTTTTTGGGGATTGTATATGTGTATACATGCAGTATTATGATGGATTGTAGATAACTCTAGTATTATGCACTTTATGACTTCGAGATTGTAATTTTATTTTTACTGCTGCTTAGGTTTCCGCTATGTATGATATGTGTATCCCTGCTACCCATGGGTGCAGGTTGATTTTATGGCTATTTAGTGGTATCAAGGTGTTTGTGTAATTAATTATATAGTAAATTAAGCACGTCGTTACATCTTGCATGGAGTGATTAACAAATTACAAGCTTCATCTTTGTTAGCTAAAAACAATACCCATGTGTATCTAGAGTAATCGTAAAAAATTACGAAGGCATATTGTTTTCCTCCTAAGCTTTGACTTCTAGTAGGACAAAACAAGTCTAAGTGTATGAGTTCTAGTGGTCTACTAGTTGATATATGTTTCTTCCTTTTGAAGCTTGTCTTGATTTGTTTTCCTAGTTGATAGGCATTACAAATTTTATCTTTGATAAACTTGGTATTAGGCAAGCCTTTAACTAAATTCTTTTTGGATAATTTAGATATGAGATCCATGCTTGCATGTCCTAATCTTCTATGTCAAGGCCAACTATTTTCACTCATGGCACCTACGCAAGTTATATCTTGAGAGATCAGGCTATCAAGGTTTATGCAACACACATAATTCATTCTATGTGCAGTGAATATTGTCTTATGATCCTTAGAACTCTGTATTATGCATTTGTCTTTCTTAAACATTATTTCAAATACTTTGTCACTAAATTGACTAATGCTTAATAGATTATGCTTTAGACCATCTACTAACAAGACATCATCAATAGTGAGTGAAAAGTTTTTACCCATTTTATCAATTCTGATGATCTTGCCTTTTGCATTGTCACCAAAGGTTACATATCGTCCATCCTTTTGAGTGAGAGAAATGAACTTTGATTTATCTCCTGTCATATGTCTTGAACATCCGTTGTCCAAGTATCCACTTTTCTTTAGACGGAGTGGACCTAAAGCAAACCTACAAGAGAGAATTCATGCGGTTACTTTTGGAACCCGAACTTTCTTAACTCTCTCTAAGTTTTGTCTAGTTTTTGTGTTTATCTTCCATTCATTTTTCACTTTGATGTATTTTTTCTTGAGTGGACAATTAAATATTATATGCCCTTTATTTTTACACATGTAGCAAGTAATATGCTCATAAATGTTTGTGGATGAAGTACTTGCATAGTGTTTAGATTGCTTTACAAAATACCCCATAAACAATTGTTTCTTTCTTTTGGTTGGTGTTCCATTGAAACCAATTCCTTCTCTATTGTTAGCCATCCTTTGTTGTCCTAGCATTTTTTCAAAGTTTACTTTACCTCTAATGAAGTTGTAAATAATCTTTTCTTTATCTCGAATTGAGTTTTTAAGATCAATTATTTCTAACTCTCTCTTGCCATCTTCATTCACTGGAGACTTAGCTAATTTCTAAGACATGTCATTTACTTTCTTCTCAAGCTCATCAATTTTTAGGTCTTTTTCTTCTTCAACAATTTTCAAAGATTCAAGCTGATTTCTAAGTGTTTCATTTTGTTGTTTAAGCTTCTATTCCTTTTTGAGACCTTGATGAATTTATTATAAAGAAAGAATAATTCAGCTTGAAGTTCTTTATAAGAAGACATACTTTCACATGAATCATTACATGATTCATTACACGAATCTATCGAAAAAGAGTAGTAAGAGTTTACCTCTTCGTTGTGTGCCATGAAGCACATGTTTGTTACTTCTTGTTTGCTGGATTCGCTCTCCGATTCACTCGAACTTGTGTCATCCCAAGTTGCTTTCATTGCTGGCTTCTTTTTCCTCTTTTCCTTCTTAAGTTGTGGGCTGTCCAACTTGATGTGTTCAGTCTTTTTACAGTGATAACAGGTGGGTGGTTCATTTTTTCTCTTGTATTCCTTTTTGTTATTTTCACCTTTTTCAGTTTTGATCCTCTGAATTTTCTAGTGAATTTCTTATTACTTTTGAAGAATTTTCCAAGTCTTTAAGTTATGAAAGCTAATACTTCATCTTCTAGTTCATTGGATTCATTATCTTCTTCACTTAAATGTTCTTTCTGAGGCTTTTAGAGCTATAGACTTATTATTTTTATTTTCAGTGCTTCTTTCTTTTATAGCCATTTCATAGGTTAGAAGTGATCCTATGAGTTCATCTAATGAAGTTGTTTTGAGGTTTCTACCTTCTATTATTGTTGTGGCTTTTGGTTCCCAAATGGGTGGAAGTGCTCTTAGAATTTTGCGAATCATCTCATGGGTGGAATATTTATTCCCTAAGGCACTTAGTGAGTTTATGATGTGTGTGAACCTAGTGTACATGCTTGTAATGGTTTCATCGGAGTTCATCCTAAAAGTTTCGTACTCACTAGTTAACATATCAATTCTACTGTCTCTAAAATCTACTGTGCCTTCATAGGTTACTTCAAATTTATCCCAAATTTCCTTTGCTGTTTTGCACACTATTACTCCATTGAATTCATTCGCATCAAGTGCACAATATAGGGCATTTATTGCACTTGAATTAATTTGCAGCATTTTGTAACATGATTCGATCAGTTCTTTTTCTTCTTTAGGTACTTCTTTTCCATCCACTAGTTTAGTAGGGATCAGATTACCATTTTTGACAACATTCCATGCCTTCTAATCCATTGGTTGAAGGTAGATTCTCATTCGTTGATTCCAAAATGTGTAATTGAGTCCACAAAAAAATGGTGGTCTAGTTGAGGATTGACCATCACCAAAGGGAGCTACTCCTATTTGTGCCATCTAGATCTTTATATAGCTACATGTTAGGATTTACTATAACCCTTCTTTGATACCAACTGAAACCTAAGGTGTAGTCCTAAGAGGGGGGGTGGGGGGATGAATTGGGTTATTTCAAAATTTTCTTTTAAGTCCCTTTTTTGAAATCTTAACCTTTTACAATTCTTTTTAAAGACTTCTTATTTTATTGTTGATTAGGCAATCCACATGAAAAACTTATGTATTCTATTAAATCCACATCCATAACATAAACAACCAAATAATCAACTATTCAAATCAATGAAACACAATACAAGTAATCAATTAATGTATGTTTTGCAATATTCAGCTTAATTATTAGCAACCCTGTATATGAATATGCAAGTCAACTGAAAATTAAATAACATCCAATCACTCTTTTTAATAACTCAGATTTTAAATAAACCCTTAGTTAAAAGAATTTAGAAGTTGATCAACCAATGTACTCCCTTTCGGTTTTCGCAATCAATGATGATCAACCCAATCAATTTTAATCTTAGGTTTATTTAATAACTAAGGTTGTTTGTAAGATTAACACATCCATTATATTGTTGCTAGAATTTAAAGAGAATAAAAGAAGAGAGTGACACGGTGTTTTTACAAGGTTCGGCTTACCCAAGCCTACGCCCTTGTCTTAGGTTTAACCACGTAAGGATTCCATTATACCTTGTTCCTTCCAGGTGGAACAAAAACCTTTACAATAACCAATCTCTTTTTGAGGAAGAGAAACCTCTCCAAGCAATAACCTATGCTTGGTGCAACGATCCAACTATGCCTTGAATCGTCAAAGATATAATAGAAAGGAACGAATATCTATGTACAAAAACACTCTCAAACATAGAGCAAGTTGTAAGAGTTAAATCACTTATCGTACTCCAAAACCAAAACTAAATAGAAAATATGAAGCTCAAGGTTTATAAGTCACCAATGGTTCTTTCTTATTAATATAGAAATCTTAGTTGCAAATCAGAACCAAAGTTTTTTAATCAAACAGTAATTTTGTAGAGTTTCCCAATAGCAAGAGTATGAGCAAGTATGAGCTTTAGGAGAGTTTTAGTGTAAAAATCATGTATTGCTTGAGCATATGTTTTCATTGAGCAAGAGAGATATTTATAAACTTCTTAAAGAAAAGTTTCCTCATTTAACAAGTTGACATGGAGTATTTAGGTAACTTTTCAAAAGATAATAAATAATAGAATTAATTTTCAAAAACTTTCTGTATAGTTCGAAATTCAAAATCTCCATAGAGTCAGTCCGCTGACTCACTCATCTGGGTCATTTTTATACTAGTCAGTTGGCTGGACAGGCAACTAACAACATTCTTTCCCTCAAAAAATTAATTCTGATAAATTGTCAGTTGGCTGACTCAACTATGTTCAAAATAGTCGGTTGGTTGAACAGACTAGGGAATCAGTTGGCTGACTGATCCCAGTTCAGAAATGGTCAGTCGGCTGACCAGTCCTCCCTTTTTCATTTTTGATTTTTGAACTCTAGTTCATTTTGAAAATCTCAAGTACCACTTTTTCAAAATCATTTTGAAGGGTTTTAGAAGAAATGGTTTCTAAGTCTTCTTATCCTAAATAGATTCACATATCTAAATAGTAATGAATTTTAAGTACTTACAAACATTCGTCTAAGCATGATCTCCTTAATCACTAAGTCTTGTAGCCTCCTGAGGTTTAGTCTTTACTTCAAGTCCTGCCAAGCCTTTAAGCTCTTCATTTTTCATTCATTGCTTCAATATACTGAGAAGCTTTCACTTGATTGAAGCTTTCACTTCAATATACTGAGAAGCTTTTACTTCCTGAAATAAAGCCACTCAACAACACATGTTAAAACATCCTTCATTTGTTATCATCAAAACAAGATTAAAAAACCCAGTTAGGCCAACAGTTAAAATTGCATATTTTTTTTGGTTAATTGTAAAAGAGATTAAATGTATATTTTCAGTATATGAACGATGAATGTGGGTTGCCTTATTGTATAGTAAACATATGAAATATGTTGTTAAATCGTGTGACATGAGTAAAATGAAGTTTCTGTGTTGAACTATGATATATGTTTGAGATGCTGGAAATACTGGAAATGTATTGAGAATTAAAATGTGTTAAAGTTTATTTTGCATGTGAATGAGAATGTTAAATTACAATGTATGGTTTGAGAACTCCGATGGTTCAGAAAAAGGTCACAGTACTGTTGCGGATATGTATGGTAGTGCTAGTGCACCCACACATCTGAGATAGAGTGTGGATATGGGGTGGTCGATTGTGTTGGGAAGGGTAGTGTCCCCTTGAAGTGTAGTCCTGTTTGGGAATAGCCAATTAGACCTATAGACTTTAAAATGTGGTTGATTTAACTTTGGTGGCCCGATTAGGGTTAAGTCCAGCCTTTGGGCTGTACAACCCATAATGGGGTGGAAGCATGACTATGATTTTTTACCGGTATAAAGGGTTCTAAATGCATCATTTTAAGTTTAACCATGGACAATATGAGAACGACGGATATGGAAATAGCAGATATGGGAACAATAGATATAAGAACAGCATATGAGAATGATTTAAAAGCAGAATATGTGAAAGCAGACATGAATATATGAATGCGAAATGTAGACTATGAATGTGAATGTAATGAATGACACAGAGATAACAACATAAAGAGTAATGTAGTAAAGTATTATCAACATTAAATATAGTAGTAATACATGTATTTGGGGCGGGGTATACTATTCACTCGAGGGTTTGCTGAGAAAGGCGAGTACCCTGATAGGTATCAGATGCAGTTGTGGGCTGCATAATGTATTAGGGTAGATGGAAGCTACTTGTATGGGTGGGTAATCTTCCCTATTCTTGGAACTTTTGCCAGTAAATCTTTGTTTGAATGTGTGAGTATGAGATAAACTAACCACCTGAGGGCTTACTAAGTAAGGTAAGTGCCTTGATATGTTTCAGCTGTGACTATATGTTGCTTAAGGTATTAGAGCAGAGAGGTGCTACTTGTATGGGTGGGTAATCACCCTTATCCTTGGGAACTCTCATTGGTAAAATACCTTGCATGTGTTTGAATAGGAACAGAGAATGATTTAATAATTGTGGCTTCTTTGAAAATTAATGAACACATATATGTTGTACTTAAACCTCATGATAGTCACACACCGATTTAATGTATTCCATTCTTATTGAGATGTGTCTCATCCGATAGTTGAATTTTATCTTTTTCAGGACCTTCATGTGATCGAGCTTAGAATGCTTGGGGCTAGCATAGCATTTTTGAAAGAAAAAGAGGGTATAAACTTTGGTTATAATTTTTGGGGTTGTAATATATTTGTGTTTTTAGAGTTGTGAATGGTTGTGAATACTGGACGTTGGTTTATACTTTTGAGGTTGTATAGATGTAGAAACTTTGGTATATTATTGTGGAGTTGTTATTATTTCTGTTGCGTAATTGATATAGAGCCAAGTTCAGGTAAATGGAACACGTGGCACTTGGCCCCACGTGGCAAGTTCGGGGCATCACGAGGTGGTATTAGAGATATATAAAAAATAACACTCCAGACCCTAGTTTTGAGTTTGGAGCATTACTTTTTTGTATCAAAGCATTAGGTTTTGGGATTCTGTAAACTCAAGGATGATCAATACTAGAGTATAGGAATAGGTGATAATGAGGATAGGAAATGGGTAGGTTAGGTGTTGAGAAGTATAGAATTTTATCTTGTAGTCTAAAGGTAGAAATATGTCGACGATTTCTTGTGAATTTTCTAAAGCAGTCGATGACCTCAGAAAAAAGCCATGGTAAACCTTAGATGATTTTGTTTCTGAGCTATGAGACTAGTCCTAAATTGAAAAGTTGGGTGAATATTGGAATTTAGATTAATGATTGTGTTGATAGGGTTATGATAATGGGAACTTCTGAAACAACTTGAATCATTTAAAACTATTGAAGAAGAAAAGGATTCTTGTGTAAAGAAGTTAGAAGAAAAAGTAAGTAAAGCAACTCAAGAGTTAACCAAAACTCATAAAGAAAACTTAAGTAAAAAGGATCAAGAAATAAATGAACTAAAGAAATTAGTAGAAGATAAAGAACAAGTTATATATAATTTTACTAAAGAAAAAGATAATTTTGAAAAAATGATTGGACAGCAAAGGTTACACGGGAATAAAGAAGGAATAGGTTACAATGGTAAACCAAAAAAAAAGAATAAGAAATTATACATGGGATATTTTGTAAAGGAAGTCAAGCACTATGCTAGCACTTCCTCACACAACAAACATGAACACACTACTTGTTATATGTGTAAGACCAAAGGTCATGTAATGTTTAATTGCTCACTAATAAGGAAGTATGTTAAAATACAATGTGAATGGAAAGTCAATAATGGATCTAACAACAAAATAAAGAAATTAAAAGGATTTGGGTTCCTAAAACTAACCAAATGAATCCTCCATTGTAGGTATGTTTTAGGACAACATCATCAACGAACAAGTGTTACTTGGACAGCGGGTGTTCAAGACACATGACCGGCGATAAGACCAAGTTCACATCATTAAAACAAAAGGATGGAGGATATGTCACCTTCGGCAATAATGCCAAAGGTAAGATCATTGGCATCGGGAGAATAGGTAAAGAACCTTTTATTGCTATTGATAATGTATTATTGGTAGAAGGATTAAAACACAATCTTTTAAGCATAAGCCAATTGAGTGACAAAGGGTTTGAAATAATTTTTAAGAAAGAAAAATGTGTTATTCATTATCCCAAAGAAAATAAAATCTTATTTATAACTCTGAGGATAAATAATGTTTATTGTATAAATCTTGAAAATCTAATAAATCAAAATGTAACTTGTTTGACAGCTATGAATGATATAAGTTGGCTATGGCATAGAAAGTTAGGACATGCTAGCATGGACTTATAATCCAAATTATCAAAGAAAAATCTTGTTAAGGGATTACCAAATACCAAATTCATAAAAGAAAAAATATGTCACGCATGCCAAAAAGGAAAGCAAGTTAAAATCAGCTTTAAAAAGAAAAAGTATATATCTACTAAAAGACCCCTAGAACTTTTACATCTAGATTTATTTGGTCCAACTAGAACTTTAAGCCTAGGAGGAAAACATTATGCTTTTGTAATAGTGGAGGATTATTCAAGATTTACTTGGGTATTATTTCTATCTAATAAAGATGAAGCTTGTAATATGTTAATTTCCTTATGTAAGAAATTACAAAATGAGAAGGGCTATAACGTAACAAGTTTTAGAAGTGACCAAGGAAAAGAGTTTAAGAACAAGGAATTCGATAAATTTTGTAATGAACATGAAATATCTCACAATTTTTCAGCACCTAGAACTCTGAAACAAAATGGAGTTGTAGAAAGAAAAAATAGAACTTTACAAGAAATGGCAAGAGTTATGCTTAATGAGAACAATTTACCTAAATACTTTTGGGCTGAAGCTGTAAACACAGCATGCTATATTATAAATGGAGTATCTATAAGATCAAGTATGAATAAAATACCATATGAATTATGGAAAGGAAGACAACCTAATATTTCTTACTTTCATGTTTTTGGGTGCAAATGTTTCATTCTTAACACTAAAGATGATTTAGGAAAGTTTGACGCAAAATCTGATGAAGGTATCTTTTTAGGCTATTCTACAAATAGCAAAGCCTATAAGGTCTATAATAGGAGAATTCTTACTATCATTGAATCAATACACATAACATTTGATGAATCCAACATCTATGAAAACAAAATTCAGAATGATGAAAAAGAAGATGTTTCACAAAAAGAAGAAGATCTTAAAATAAAGGAAGAAAATATTAAAGAGACCTCAAATGAAAAAGGTCTAGAACTACCTAAAGAATGGAAATATTCTAAAATTCATCCAAAAGAACAAATACTTGGAGAAACTTCAAAAGGTATAACCACTCGAGCTTCTTTGAAAAATATTTGTAATCATTATGCTTTTTTATCTCAAGAAGAACCCAAAAATATTGATGAAGCTTTAAAAGATAACTCTTGAATTATAGCTATGCAAGAGGAACTAAACCAATTTGAAAGAAGTCATATGGGAACTTATACCAAAACCCAAAAAAAAAAATCAATTATAGGAACTAAATGGGTGTTTAGAAATAAAAAGGATGAAAATGGAGTTGTAGTAAGAAATAATGCTAGGCTAGTAGCTCAAGAATATAATCAAGAAGAATGGAAGCAATTAGGATGCTTTTAGCTTATGCAGCCTATAGGGATTTCAAATTATATCAAATGGATGTAAATAGCGCTTTCTTAAATGGATATATAAATGAAGAGGTTTATGTAAAACAACCTCCAGGTTTTGTAAATTCAAAAAATCCAGATTATGTATTTAAGTTAACTAAAGCTCTATATGGGTTAAAGCAAGCTTCTAGAGCTTGGTATGAAAGACTAAGCAAGTTCCTAATCCAAAATAATTTCTCAAGAGGAAAGATAGATAGTACGTTGTTTATAAAAACCAAAAACAAAGACATGCTTATAGTACAAATTTATGTTGATGATATTTTTTTTGGGGCAACCAATGATGATTTATGTATTGAATTTGCTAAATCCATGCAAGAAGAGTTTGAAATGAGTATGATGGAAGAATTAAATTACTTTCTTGGATTACAAATCAAACAAGCAAAAAATGGAACTTTTATAAATCAAACTAAATATATTAAAGATATGTTAAAAAATTTTGATATGGAAGAAAGTAAACCTATAGGAACTCCTATGAGCACTTCGACTAGTCTTGACAAAGATGAAAAAGGGAAACAAGTTGATACTAAGCATTATCGAGGAATGATAGGAAGCTTATTTTATTTAACAGCAAGTAGACCTGATATTATGTTTAGTGTATGTATGTGTGCAAGGTTTCAGTCAGCTCCTAAGGAATCACACCAAACAGCGGTCAAAAGAATCCTTTGATATCTATTAGGCACACTTGAATTAGGTTTATGGTATCCAAAGGAATCTGAATTTGAAATGATTAGTTATTCAGATGCAGACTTTGCTGGATGTAAAATAGATAGAAAAAACACAAGTGGAACATGTCATTTTCTAGGACACTCTTTAGTTTCATGGTCTTCGAAGAAACAAAACTCCGTAGCATTATCCACAACAGAAGTAGAATACATAGCTGCAGGAAGTTGTTGTGCCCAAACATTGTATATGAAACAGCAACTAAAAGATTTCAAATTACGATATCAAACTATTCCCATAATGTAAAGTTCTTCAATTCGGATTTTCCTGATGTAACGTTCTTCAATTCGGATTTTCCTGATATCATAGAACTCTTTAAGAATATTGGATGGGATAAGTTTATTACATATCAAGTTAAAGGATATTATCCCAATGTTGTTTGGATTTTCTATGCAAATATGGAACGATGTGATAATGGGATCAAAACCAATTTGCTTGGGCAAAATATTCATCTAACTCCCGTATCTTTGGGAAAAATTTTTCGAATCGAGTCAGGAGATTTTGAGGTTCACATTATTAAGAAACAATGGATTATGGCTCAGGGTTTTACTCCACAAGATTTTTTGCCTCTAATCATGACTAAAACTCCTGTGAATTTTGGGCATCCACCTCTTTCCAAACAGCTTAATCTGAAAGCTCTAATCACGCACAAACTCATTACAAACAACATCTTACCACGTTCTGGTTCTCATGATAATATTTCTTTCCTAGATTGTTTTGTAATGTGGTGTATTCTCAAAGGGAAAAAGATAGATCTTCCAAGCCTAATTATCCAGTGGATTATTGTGAAAGTTGATGCCACTCGTATTGTTCTACCATATGCTGGGATGTTAAATATGGTTTTTTCTCATTTCAATATTCTTACACCATCATTTAAATTCACTAGCAAAACTCATTACGATATTTTTTCTGATACCATTCTTAAACATATGGGTTATAAGAATTCTCCTCAAGGATGGTTTCATAAGGGACATCGTCATGTATGATCTGCTCCACCACCTCCTTCATCTTCCATATCAACACCTTCAGTTCAGCTTGATCCAAAAACTCCTTCATGGTTCGTTCCATTTTTTAATCATTATATGACTTTTAGTGATGTATGAAATCTAGACTTGGTACTCTGCAAGAGAAGGTTTCTTTTATAGAAACTCATTGTTCAAATATTGATAAGCAAGTTGATAAGATTGAACAACAGTTGGCTAGCTCCTCTAAAGGCAAATCTCCTATGAATATTAGCTCTGCTACATCAAGTGATGATGAATCTGGAGAACAAGAGGAAGAAGATGATGAAAGTGGATCTATGGAAGCTTCTGATTGATATGTTTTCATCTATGAGTTATTTATCACTTTTATATATTAAAGCTTTATCAGATAGTTTGTTCTTGATGTTCTAAAAGTAGTACTTTGTATTGCAGCATTTCTCTATTTTTGTTTTTCTTTCTCCTTTTTTATTGATGTCCAAAGGGGGAGAAATGTTTAAGAGAAGTGAGTGCAAAAATATGCTATGTCATTGTTTGTAAAACTTATACTTATATGGATCATATCTTAAGGCTTGTATACATTTAAATGGATGCATGGTTTATTCATGAACTATTTTTGTACTTGTATGCATGGTTTATTCATGAATCATCTTTGGACTTATATGCATGGAACACATCTATAAAAATATATCATGCTTATTGATAGGGGGAGCCATAAGTATTAATTCTTATTATTTTTGCTCTCGATTTTTCATCATCAAAGAGGGGGAGATTGTTGGCCTAATAAGACTTACAATTCTTATTTTTATGATAACAAATAAATGATGTGTTTAATATGGTTCAAGTGAAAGTTTTTCAGGAAAAAGACAAAACTTAAAGGAAATGACAAAGCTCAAGAGCATAAGGAAGCCTATGGATTAAAAAGAAATTTTGAAGAGCATAATAAAGTTTATGGATTACAAAGACATTTTAAAGAGCATGAGGATTAAAGATGTATTGGTGAAAGCTCAAAGAAAAGATTGAAGACTCAAATATGATGGAAGAACAAGATTGAAGAATAAAGGATCATTTTTGTAGATGTTCTAAATGTAAGTACTTCAAGTTAATTTCAAATATAAATGGGATTGAAGCTCTTAAAATATTTAGAAATATATTTTCATACTCAAAAGAATATTTTAAGAAAAAGAAAAACTTTTTAAAGAAGAGTCAGGCGACTGCCAAATTAAGAAAAGGGTTTTTCAAAATGTCAGTAGCAAGATAGGCGACTGCCTAAACATATCAGGTGCTTGAGTGGACACGTCAGGGGCCTGCGTGGACATGACAGGCGACTGCCAGTATTTTGTGTTGAGAGTTTGTCCTGTGAAATGCGACTGCCAAGTTGTGGCAGGCGACTGCCACTCGAACGTTGGCTTAAAAATTCTTAACGGGAAGATTTTTTTAAACAAGGTTTTTAGACATAATTATTTTTAAAAACTTGGAAATTATTTTAAGGAAACCTTGGGGGTAAACATTTATAAATAGCCCCAAATATTCAAAGGTTTGATACACTAAGCAATTTTCAAGCAATCAAAGTTCTCAAAGGCTCTCAAACTCTCTTGTGTTCAACTACTGAGTTGCAACTAATTCAAACTTCGAAGCAAAGCATGCAAAGTCAGAATCTTTCATAGTTTGAAAGATATTTGGTGATTCATACTAAGTATTGAGCTTCAAATTCTTTTGTATTTGAATTACTTTGAAGTATTATTGTACTGATTGTTGTACTAACCTACTCTACTGTGAGAGCGTTTTCTTGTACACAAAATCTCTTTATCTTGATTCTTATTCATAGATGATTCAAGGCTGTAGAATTGTTGGAGCAAATGAGGGAATATCGTTTGGAGAGGCGGGCTCTAGTCTAACGGAAGGAGTGCTTGTAATCAGTATTGTTCCACCCGTCAACGGAACTAAACTAGTGAATCCTTTGGTGGTTTGACAAAGGTGAGGACATAGGCTAGGTATAAGCCGAACCTCGTAAAATCTTGTGTCTCTCTTCTTCCTTTACTTTTTACTTTTTCAGCAAAGACTTATAATCTACGTGTATGCTTTAAATTAATTCTGAGTGTTTAGTTGTTAAATAGACTGGAGGACAATTTGTTTTTGGTGTGATCAGCATTGATTGCAGAAATCGAAAAGGACTACGTTGGTTGATCAACCTAAACTTATTAATCTAAAATATTGTTTTAAAGCTAAACATAAAGAAGATTTGTGAGTTTGGAACAAACACAGGGCTTACATAAATTCAGCGTGCTTTACAATTCATTACAAGACTATTGAGAAAAAGATCGAATTTCTTATTTTGATTGGTTGTGATTGAATTGTCTTTATATTTACTTGTTGTAGTTGTTAATATTAAATAAAGAATAAAAACTGAAATAATTTTAAAGATTCCAATTCACCCCCCCCCCCTCTTGGGAAGTTATCCTAATTTCAATACCCTTTCTCATTTTGAAGCTTCTTACATAAAGTGATCAATGAGTTGCAAGCTTCTTCTTTTTAGCTAAGAACAACACCCATGTGTATCTTGAGTAATCATCAATAATTACAAAGGCATATTGTTTTCCTCCTAAACTTTGGGTTCTAGTAGGACCAAACAAGTCTAAGTGTATAAGTTCTAGGGGTCTACTAGTTGATATATGTTTCTTCTTTTTGAAACTTTTCTTGGTTTGTTTTCCTAATTGATAAGCATCACACACTTTATCTTTGACAAATTTTGTTTTAGGCAAGCCTTTAACTAAATTCTTTTTGGAGAGTTTGGATATAAGATCCATGCTAGCATGTCCTAACCTCCTATGCCAAAGCCAACTATTTTCACTCATGGCTGCTAGGCAAGTTATGTCTTGAGGGATTAAACTATTAAGATTTATGCAATAAACATTGTTCATTCTAAGTGCAGTGAATAATGTATTTTGATTCTTAAAATCTTCTATTATGCATTTTTCTCTTTTAAACATTATTTCACATCCTTTATCGCCAAGTTGACTAATACTTAGTAGATTATGCATTAGACCATCTACTAACAAGACATCATCTATAGAAAGTGAGGAGTCTTTACCTATTTTACCTATTCCGATGATCTTGCCTTTTGCATTGTCACCGAAGGTTACAAATCCTCTATCCTTTGGAGTGTGAGAGGTGAATTTAGATTTATCTCCCGTCATATGCCTTGAACATCCGCTGTCCAAGTACCATTTATCCTTAGACGGAGTGGTCCTAAAGCAAACCTACAAGAAAGGATTCAAGTTGTTACTTTTGGAGTCCAAACCTTCTTAATTTTCTTTAGATTTTGCATATTTTTAGAATTTATCTTCCACTCATATTTTACTTTTGTATACTTTTTCTTAAGGGGACAATTAAACATTATGTGTCCTTTCTTTTTGCACATATAGCACGTGGTGTGCTCATGAATATTTGTTGATGAAGTACTTGCATAATATTTAGATTTATTTACAAAATATCCCATATGCAAGTTTTTCTTTCTTTTGTTTGAGGCTCCATTATAACCAATCCCTTCTTTGTTGTTTGTCATCCTTTGTTGTCCTACCAACTTTTCAAAGTTATCCTTACCTTTTGGTAAAGTTATAGATGACCTTTTCTTTCTCTTGAATTTGATTTTTGAGATTATTTATTTCTTGCATAATCTTGCTATCTTCATTCACTTGAGACTCAATTAATTTTTGAGACAAGTTATCTACTTTCTTCTCAAGTTCTTCAATCTTTAAATCTTTTTCTTCTTCAACAAGTTTTGCAGATTCAAGTTTATTTTTAAGTGCTTCGTTTTGTTCTTTCAAGTTTGTGTTCCTCTTCGAGATTTTAATGAACTTGTTATTTAGAAAGAGTAATTCAACTTGAAGTTCTTTATAAGATGACATACTTTCACATGAATTACTGCAATACTCATTACATGAATCTTTAGAGAGGGAATAATAAGAGTTTACCTCTTCGTTATGTGCCATGAAGCACATGTTCGCTACTTCTCGATCACTTGGCTCACTTTCTGATTCACTCGAGCTAGTGTCATCCCAAGTTGCCTTCATTATAGGCTTCTTTTTTTTCTTTTCCTTCTTGAGTTGTGGACATTCCGGTTTAATGTTCCCGGCCTTTTTACAATGATAGCAAGTGGGAGGATCATTTTTTATTTTTGTATACCTTTTTATTGCTTTCTCCTTTCTCAGCTTTTGATCCATTAAATTTTCTAGTGAATCTTTTGTTTCTTCTTAAGAATTTTCCAAGTCTTTTGTTATTAGAGCTAAGTCCTCGTCTTCTAATTCACTAGATTCATTATCGTCCTCACTTGAATATTCTTTCAAAGCTTTTAGAGCTATAGACTTCTTATTTTTGTTTTCTATGCTTCTTTCTTTCAACATCACTTCATAGGTTGGAAGAGATCTTATGAGTTCATCTAAAGAAGTTGTTTTAAGATTTCTTCCTTCTGTAATGGCTGTGGCTTTTAGTTCCCAAATATATGGGAGTGCTCTTAGAATTTTACGGATCATCTTATGGGTGGAATAAGTTTTTCCTAAGGCACTAAGTGAATTTATGATATGGGTGAACCTAGTGTACATGCTTGTTATACTTTCATTGGAGTTCATCCTAAAGGCTTCATATTCACTGGTTAACATATCGATTCTACTTTCCCTAACATCTACTGTGCCTTCATAGGTTATTTCTAATTTATCCCAAATCTCTTTGGCCATTTTCCGTTACTTTATTGAACTCATTTGCATCAAGTGCACAGTATAAAGCGTTTATTGCACTTGAGTTAATTTGCAACATTTTATAATCTGAGTCATTTAGTTCTTTATCTTCTTTAGGTACTTCTTTTCCATCAACTAGCTTAGTGGGGATTAAATTTCCATTTGTTACAATGTTCCATGCCTTCCAGTCCATAGTTTGAAGGTAGATTTTCATTTGTTGCTTTCAGAAGCCCAGTAGAGGATTGACCCTCACCAAAGGGAGCTACTCCTATTTGTGCCATTTAGACCTTTATATAGCTACTTATTAGGTTTTACTATAACCTTGCTCTGATACCAATTGAAACCTAAGGTCAAGAGGGGGGGGGGGGGTGGGGGGTGAATTGGGTTTATTAAAAATTTCTTTGATCCTCTTTATAAGCTCTTGTCTCTTTTTACAATCTCTTAAGGTTTTCTCGTATTTTCATTAATTAGACAATACACACTAACTCCTATTTCCTTTTAATCAATTCACAATCAATAAACACAATTAATTAATTTACCATTCACACACAACAACCACAAGACAAGAAATCAATTCGGAATATTTAAGGTCCTGCAAAATGAATGTTCAATTCTTGTTGTTGATTTATGAATATGAATATTGCAATGACAACCAAACACCTTTTCAATATTAGAACTTAATTAAACCTTTAGCTAACAAGTTTTGGGTGTTAACCAATCAACGTACTTCCTTTCGGTTTCCACAAAAGATCGATTAACCAACGTACTCCCTTTCGGTTTCCGCAAGCCCAAGAACAAATTTGGCATTTTTGGGTTTACTTAAATTCTAATAAGTATTACTTTATGATTTAAAGTATTAAAACATTCACTCAAGTTATATTGTTGCCGAAATTAAAAGGAGAGTAAGGAGAAGAGAATAACACCACCACTTTTTAAGAGGTTCGGCTTACCCCAGCCTATGTCCTCACCTTAAGTCAACCACCTAAGGAGTTAACTAAATCTTGTTCCTACCGGGTGGAAGAAAAAACCTTACACAATTTACCCTCTTTTTCAGGAAGAGGAAAACCTCTCCAAGCACCAACCTATGCTTGATCCAATCAATCCTTTGAACCATTCAATGTACAAGAAGATGGAAAATAAATCTGCGTACAAGAAATACTCTCAAAATTTAGAGCAGGTTGTACAAATTGAGATCTAAATTGTACTTCTAAAAACCAAAGCAAAATAGAATATATGAAGCTCTAAAGTTTTAGAAGTCACCGATGGTTCTTAAAAAAAAATTGAATTGCAACTCGGAATTGAGTTTTGATATTTTCAATCTGCCAAAATGGTAGAATTCCTCTCCAACAAAAGATGTGAGCAAATTGAACCCAAGGAGAATTTCTTTGTCTCAAACAAAATGATGTGGGCAGATGGAGCTCAAGGAGAATTTCAGCACAAGAAGAGTTTAAGCAAAAGACTTATTAATCTCTCTCTTCTTTTGTATTATATTTATGTTTATTTTTCATTACCTAAGGTGGTATTTATAGGCATTTTCAAAGATCAATGTCCTCATCAAGTTAGGTAATATTTGAAAAACAAAATGTTGACTTAATTTTGAATTTCAAAATTTTTCATTACCCAAGGAGGTATTTATATGTTTTTTCAAAGATCAATGTCCTAATTGTCACGAGCTAAGCTTGTTTAGGGCATTATGCTTGCCTGTGAATGCTTATCTCGTGTGCTTAGGATGAGTTTCCATCATGTAAATACTAGTGTAGGGTTAATTTCTGCTAGTAGAGTCTTTGTAAGCCAAATAAGGCAGTATGACTCCTCGGTCACTTTGATGTTTCCTAGTGCCAGGATGATAATTACATAAAAACCTCTTTAGGGGAGGGTGAGTGTTCATCAGTCATTGTAAAACTCACTAGCAATTGTCAACGTGCTTAGCCTACTTCCCTCCCTCGCTAAGTACAACATGTCAACGGAGGATTTGTTAATGAATTACGTTTGCTTCAATGTTTACTGCTTGGTTGCCACGACTTTCATGAATTGATTATTATTTCCACTGCTATCTAAATGAATGTTAATGAAAGTGCTTCGTGGATGAATGTTGGTAAACGATAGGCTGGCTAGTTAAACAAGAGTGCTTTAGCTAGCGCCGCACGACCCTTCACAACGGTGTGACTTAATTTTAAAATTCAAACTTTTTCATTACCCAATGAGGTATTTATATGCTTTTTCAAAGATCAATATCCCCATCAAGTTAGGTAATATTTGAAAAAAAAAAATTGTTGACTTAATTTTAAAATTCAAATTTTTTCATTACCCATGGAGGTATTTATATGCTTTTTCAAAGATTAATATCCCCATCAAGTTAGGTAATATTTGAAAAAGAATTGTTGACTTAATTTTAAAATTCAAAATTTTTCATTACCCAAGGAGGTATTTATATGCTTTTTCAAAGATCAATGTCCCCATCAATTTAGGTAATATTTGAAAAAAAAAAAATTGTTGGCTTAATTTTAAAATTCAAAATTTTTAAAAGAGAACTTCCCATTTGAGATCTGAAAACTGCTCCGCGTGGCAGTCATCTATCACGACATGGCAGTCGTCTGCCATGATTAAATCTAAAACTAGAATGCTTGCAGTCGTCTGCCAGAATATAGGTAGTCGTCTGTCATGGTTAAATTTTAAACCTAGAACACTGACAGTCATCTGCAAAGACACTATCTTCAGTTTAAAACACTCAAATTTTTTTAGTCATTTATCCCTAGATGGACAATTGTCTGTTAGGTGCCTGGCTTCTTTTTATTTTTGAAAACTTTCCTTCCTTTAAGACCTTTGTGGTTTTGATTTTAAAAATATATTTAAGCTTTTTTAACAAGGTGTTTCTTAGTTTCTTTTGATTTATGAGAGCTTCACATATCTAAATGACATTTAGTTTAGAAGTACTTACAATAGTCCTTCTAATTTTGATCTCCTTAAATCAATAGATCCTTCATATTTCTTCAGCCTCTTGAGATTCACTTTTGACTTTGGGTTTGCTTGCCCTTAACTTCTTCATTTGTCATCCATTGCCTTTGATATTTTGAGGAGCTTCCACTAGATTAGCATTAAGCTTTTAGTTTATCAACCTTGAGAGTCCTTTTACCTTAAAACATATTACTCAACACCACATGTTAAAGCATCCTTCATTTTGTTATCATCAAAACAAGATTGAAAGTCTAGTTAGGCCAACAATGGCTATTTTCTGTCACTCTATGGTATTACAGTTCACACAGTATAGAAATTACAGTATATTCTGGATTAGCTTTCAGTGTTATGGTTATTTTGGAATCATGATGAAACAACAAGATAATTATGTATATCAATACTATATAGTGTCAGACCCTGAAGAATCAGTTCAATAAATATTCAGTTATTAAAGCACGATAGCATTGCTATTACAAGATCAGAGTGTAACCACACATCTTAGATAGTGTGTGGAAGGGTTTTGTCAACCGTGCTTGGAGGGATTGCAGACTCCTTAGAAGACTGGGTTGAGGTGGCCGATTTGATAAGGTAGTTACCAGTTCCGTGCCTAGGAGAGGTTGTAGTTTGGCCGGGCTAAGGATTGGTAGAGTTATAGTTGACTTACTTGGTAAGTGAACTAGAATTAAGTCCCACCTACGGGCCACACAACCTTGTCATGAGGGGTTAAATCATGACGTACAAATTTCTAGGGTAAACATATCAGTTGAGTATATTTGTATAGATTTACAGAATATCAGCAGATATAGTATGATACTAGAAGTATGAAAAAGTAGAAAACTCAGATAATACAGTTACATCTTAAATTATGATAGACGAGAGTTATATTGTACATTATTTTACCAGCTTTCATAGTTTTAGATATTGTCAGTATAGTATTTATGAAACTCAGTTGCCACACTAGTAATAACGTATTTCCTCTTACTGAGCATTGTCTCATTCCAGTGAATTAATATTTTTCAGATGACCCAGTTAGATGAGCGGATCAGTCTCGTAGATAGAGGAGGCGTATACACTGCCCTATTTTTTGGGTAAGTGTATACAGGAGATAACATTTTTGAGTTGATGATACTGGGGTGATGTGTATATATGTGTGTATGGTTGGGAAGAGTACTAAAATTCTGGTATTATTTATACGGATGGACAATTTTATGTTTTTTTGCTGCATAGGTATCTAATATAATCAGGTTTCCTTAGTGCTCACTTAGGGCCTAAGATGTTATAGCAGATATTATCAGGAGTATTAGAATATATTAATTTTGTAGTTTATTTTTAATAAAAAAATGGTATGAAATTTTAGGTCGTTACACATATTTGCCCAGAGGTCCCTATTGTGGCCTATATACACGTGCTTCCCTTAGCAGCTAGGGTGAGACGAGCTAACTCTCACAAAGACAGAGATTTTTCGTGAGAGAAGAAAACCCTAGCAGTCGCTTACGAGCCAACTCTCTTAGGAGCAAGGCACGTTCAAGGAATACAGTAGAAGATTCCTAGTCATCTTCAAGAGCTCATTTTTGTACTTGCAAATTCTGGATCAAACCAGACAAATCTTGCAGGTATAATCCTAATCACGTAATTAGGGTTTACATAATCAATTTTTTTTTGTATGCACTACTGCCGGATCTTAGGGCTATTCCGTAGGTCCCTTTACTTGGTATCAGAGACTTGGTTGATACTGTATACGGATAATAATACCATGTTCCTCAAAAATCGAACTAATGCATGCTTAGGGTATAATGTGTGTATGCACTAACCTCTATTTTGCAACATTCTTTCCAGCAATTATGGTCACACGAATGTATGTTATGTGCTTGCAATTGTTTATTACAAGGTTCGTAGCATGTGAACTCCGGTTATGGAGGCATGGGATTTTGTAATCTAATGCAACTTCATCCGAGAAGGAGGCACAATTACGACGTTTGAATAGAGGTCGAAAACTAGGTGAAACACTAGTTACGAAATAATGATCAGATGGTCAATAGCGGCGCATAGCAGTGGCAAAAAATCAGAAAAATCCTAGAACAGTGATGTGGTTTCTCATCTAGGTTTCGGAGGCGCTGCCCCCTGGACCCCTGCGACCTAATCGAGAAGGTCAAACCCTATCGGGGGTGCTGCCCCTAGGCCCCTGTCGAACCCTGGTACTGTGCAATGGCAAATAAGGATTCACGGTGTATGATGCAAGTTGTTTAACCATAATAGCTATGAATAATAGTATCCTCACCATATGAGTCACTACTATTGTTTATAGGACCAAAGCTAAGTCAAAAGTTTAATTTTGCTTGGCATAATTACTTGCGTAGATAGTAAAATTAATAGGTCCTCACCTATCTACACAAATGTTGAATAGTGGACAACCTCCCATCAAGGTATACTACTCATGGTGTGCTAGGTTGTTGACAAATTCTTTAAAAGAAAATATTGGTAGAGGGAACAATATTCTTTTAATTGAATTAAAATTTTATTAGTGCTCATTATATTTTGTTGTAATATGTGATTTATAGGACTAAAATGGTTTTCAATCCCTTGGGTGTTATTCTCAAAGAAAACAAATTGGTTGGACCTAATTATATTGACTGGAAAAGGAACTTGGATATTGTACTAACTGCAGAGTAGTACAAGTATGTGCTCGTAGAGGTATGTCCATAGAAACCCAGTGAAGGGGCAATTGATGAGGAAATCCAGGCTTATTGGAAGTGGATTAAGGTTGATGATATGGCGCGGTGTTACATTTTGGCTTCTATGTCGAATGTTCTGCAACATCAGCATCAGTCTATGCCTTTTGCCTATGATATAATGCAGAACCTCAAAGAATGTTTAGGGATTAAAATTGTGCTGCTAGGCAGACTGCTATGAAGGAACTTATGAATACTACTATGGTAGAAGGGACCCCAGTAAGGGATCATGTTCTAAAGATGATTATTCTTCTCAATGAGCTAGAGATCCTTGGAGTTAAAATCAATGGGGAAACCCAGGTCAATATCGTTCTCCAGTCACTGCCCGACTCTTTCAAGCAGTTTTGCCTAAACTACAGCATGAATAAGCTCTCTTACTCATTAGAAGAACTACTTAAAGAGCTTCAAGCAGCTGAGGGCCTCATCAAGAAGCCAACTATTGCTCTTGTGACTGAGAAAGGTTTTCATTCTAGGCCAAAAGGTCAAAAGAAGCAGAAAAAGGTTTAGAAACCATAGGGAGCTTCTCCAGTAGTACATGGGCCATAGGATGGAGTGAAAAAGACTAAGGGCAACTGTTTTCATAGCAAGTAGCTAGGGCACTGGTAATCACAATGTCAAGTTTATCTTACCAAATAGAACAACAAAGGTATATCTCATTCACTAGTAGTTGAAGCATGTTTAGCAGTGATATCTACCAGTACTTGGTGTGTAGATACAAGAGCCACTAATCATATTTGCAATTCTTTGCAAGGGTTCCAGCAACCTCGTGAGCTAAGTGATGGGGAGATTTACGTATTTCAGGGAGATGGAACGAGAGTTTCAGTAGTTGTAGTAGGAGATATTCACATTTCTTTTGGTAGAAATAGGTTTTTAATATTGAAAGACTCGTTTTTTGTACCTTCCATTAGAAGGGATTTGATCTCAATTTCCAAGTTGGTTGATAACGGATATTGTAATGACCTGAGGAATAATGATATTTAAATAAAGAGTGAGGGAATTGGAAATAGAAACAGAAGGAGGCAGCAGGCAATGAGATGATGTGTCTTGTCAACGAATTCGAGGCTATAAAAAGAAAAACCCAGATATTTTCATAAGAAAAACAGCGCAGAAACCCCCTCTCTCTCTCTCTCTAAAACGCACCCCTCCCATTCTCTCTTCGATTCTGGCCCCATTTCTCACCGAATTGAAGATCTGAGGCCACCACGATGCTCCTGGCAAAGTTCTTTCCAAGTCTGCCAGAGCTAATCGTGGGGGAAGTTGGTTTGAAATTCATCCCAAATTCAGGGTAAGGTGTTTTATTCAGAATCTCCTTTCCCTGCAGTTATAGGAAATGTTGTATGTAGAAAAATACTGATGTTTTGTTTTGGGGGATATCATTTTTAGGGTGTTGAGTGAAGAACCCTGCGGGTATAGGGTTAGAGTACAGTAGGGAGTTTTCAGAGATAAGGTAAAGGAAATATGCTATGTTAGGAAATTTGAATATGTTAATAGAAATTTTACCAACATGTATGTATACCAGTTATTATGTAGTTTTTCAACATATATGTTCTTAAAGTATGTGTGGCCTAAGTAAATAATATTTGATGTAGGACTTTATACAGTTTTTCCAATATATGAAGTTATACAGAACATACAGATATAGCCAGATATTCATAGAGATTATACAGACAGATATACGTACATATACAACTTTTATTCAAATAGTTTCACAAAATAGATATATATACATATATATATATATATATGTATGTATACATGTGTTTACTCAGATCAGTATGTTATAGTTTTATAAAGATCAGTATATTACAGATGTTTATCCAAAATAGTATATTACAGTTTTACTCATATCAACATATATAGCATTTGCAGTATGCCATGTTTCCTATTACCATAACATTCAGAGTATATAGACAGAGTATACAGGTATATATTTTATAGACAGATATATAAAGATAGCATCAAGATGCTACAAATATAGAATATAGACATTACATAATTTACAGTACAGAAAGAGAACATTATGGTAATTTTGGATATATGATGAAAATAATAAAAGAATATGTATATGTATACATATAGTATCAGATCCCTAAGGAATGATTACAGACAGATAAAGTTAAAGAATACAGAGCATGATACCATTTCTATATACAAATAGAGTGCAACCACATATCTTAGATAGTGTGTGGGTACCGTCAAACTGTGCTTGGAGAGTATGTAGCTCCCCAGATCGCTGGGTTGAGGCGGCTAGTTTGATGAGGTAGTAGCCAGTCCCGCGCCTAGGAGAGTATGCAGTTTGGCCAGGCTGAGGTAGAGTAGAGTATATTGACTTATTTGGAGGGCCAACCAAATTAAGTCTCGCCTACGGGCGCAACACCCTGTAATGAGGGGTCAAATCATGACATACAAAGTTCCAGGGATAAAGCACAATTATGTATATGTATACAGTTTTACAACTTTTTTGTATATAGTATGGTATTAGCAGTATGAATGATAGAAATTTTAGATGATAACATATATTTTAAGCTACTATACATGTGATATATGTGTTTTATAGATTTACCATATCATGCAATTTTACATACTATTATTATAGTTTTACAACTCGGTCGCCACACACTTGTAATAGCATATTTCCACTTACTCAGCGTCATCTCACCCTGTTATTTTACCATTTTTCAGGTGAGCTAGCTAGGCGAGCAGACCTGGCTTGCAGATAGAGTGATTTCTTGATATCCCTGGTTTTAGGGTGAGTTTGTGACTGAGTTTTGTATTTTTGGGATAGGCAATGCTTGGGGGAGTTGTTTTGTATGACTATGGTCTGAATGTATTGAACTCTGGTATTGTATAGTGTGTATGGATGTATGGTTTATGTTTCTGCTGCGTAGGTATGAATATTGTATAAAGGATTACCCAGGTGCCTGCTTAGGCTCGAGTTTCATAACAGAGGGTATCAGAATAGTTAATATATATATATATATATATATAATATGAAGCAAAAGAAAAAATGATATAAACTTTGTGGTCGTTATAATTTGGTATCAAATCCTAGGTTGCTAGGTTCTGTAGACTCTAGAGTGTAGCGGGAAACAACACCAGAATTTTGAAAAGAATTTGATGTTTGTTCTGTGGTCTAGAATACAGGATTGTTGTGAGTGTTTCTGTGTTTTTCCTAGGGTGACGAATTCAGGAAAGCCATAGTAAACTATCAACGAGTCATGTGTATTGATTGCAGGATTTGATTTGGGAATTTGGGGTTTTAGCTAAGTAGATAAAGTTAGGTTTGTGCAGAAAATAGGATTCTGAAACAGTGTCTTATATGTTTGCAGGATGGACCCAGGAGGCAATAGCGCTCACACTAGTGGGGACGATGGTGTTGGTTTTTCTGGAATAGCAGGCGGAGATTCAAATGTTGTACTACTCAATATGGCTCAGCAAGTTATGGCTGAGATAGCACGAAGCTCTAGAGAGCGAGGAGGTCCATCTTCAGCTCAAGGATGTACCATAGAGAAATTTATGAAGATGAATCCGCCAGCATTTTTTGGAGCGACTGACCCTGTAGTTGCAGAGAACTCGGTGCAAGAGGTAGAGAAGATTCTGATAGTAGTTCATTGCACCGATGAGCAGAGAGTTCTGTATGCTACGTATAGGCTAGCGGGGGAGGCCGAGAGATGGTGGTCAGCCACCATACTTTTGGAGGAGCAAAGGGCTACACCAGTGCCGATGACCTAGGTTCGATTCAAGGACGTGTTCTTCGATAGATATTACCTTGCCTCAGTTAGAGAGGCTCGAGTACAGGAGTTTCTGAGCCTATCCCAGGGATCTTTGACTATCCAGCAGTATGCAGCGAAATTTATCGAGCTCTCGTGTTTCTGCCCATATATTGTCCCTGATGAAGTGAATAAGGCCAAAATGTTCGAGAGGAACCTGCGGCAAGATATTTAAAGGCGGGTGGAGGTATTGAGGATCCAGGATTTTGTAGAGTTGGTTGGCAGGGCCACTATAGTGGAGGAGAGTCTACCCAGGGAGACTGAGACATGAAGTCAGAAGAAGAGGACTGCACCCTCAAGTCTTCAAGAAGGTTCCAGTCGAGGCCCTTGGAAAGGAGATAGACCTGGCGGAGGCTAGAGATAGATGGTAGAGCACGGTGGATTTTAGGGTTGACAGCTTCCTGCTATTTGTCCTAAATGCAGACGGAGACACCCTGGTGAGTGTCGGCTGAGGGAGAATGTATGTTATCGCTGCGGGAGGCCTGGCCATATGGCTTGATCATGTTGGATGCCATCGAATTATGCATTGGCTCCCAGACCATTTCGAGGTGGATATCAGGCACCCCGTAGAGGTCAGCAGAGGAAAACTGCATCAGCGAGGGTCTACTCATTGACACCGGGAGACACTAAGACGGCTGGAGACGTGGTCACATGTATCATTATTGCTTTATCATATAAAATTATTATTATTTTTATATAGGTGCCACTCACTCTTTTATATTTGTGGCATATGTAAAAATGACTAGAGTAGAGACACAGTCATTAGACATAAAATTATTTGTGGGTATGCCGATAGGATCTGTAATAAGATGCAGGAAAGTGCTTCAGAATTTCCCAGTGAATGTCAGGAGAGAGTACTACCCGTAGATCTCATAGTTCTAGATATGCGGGGGTTTGATGTGATATTAGGCATGGATTGGCTAGCAACTTATCACGCCAGTATTGATTGTCATCAGAAGGAAGTAATTTTCAAACCCCCGGATGAGCAAGAGTACAAATTCGTAGGATCACGCATATATGCCTCACCACAGTTGGTGTTGGCTATTCAGGCAAGGAGGCTGCTACAGGGTGGTTGCTAGGGGTATGTCGTATACCTAAAAGAATTGTCAAAAGAAGAATTGAGACAAGCTGACATACCCATGGTGAGAGAGTTTCAAAATATATTTCCAGAAGAATTACTTGGTTTGCTGCCTGACCATGAGATTGAGTTCACTATAGACTTGTTGTCAGGATTTGCGCCAGTATCTAAAGCACCGTACCGTATGGCTCCAGTTGTGTTGAAAGATTTGAAAGATCAGCTATAGGAATTACTAGACAAGGGTTTTATCAGACCCAGTGTGTTGCCCTGGGGAGCGCCAATTCTGTTCGTGAAAAATAAAGATGGAACCATGAGATTGTGCATCGATTATAGGGAGATAAACAAACTGACAGTCAAGAATAAGTATCCTCTCCCTAGGATTGATAACTTATTTGATCAGCTTCAGGGGACTCAGGTTTACTCTAAAATTGACCTGTGGTCGGGTTACCATTAGGTGAAAGTTAGAGTAGAGGATATTTTGAAGACCGTGTTTCGTACTAGGTATGGGCATTACAAATTCTTAGTGATGCCATTTGGGTTGACTAATGCACCAGTAGTATTTATGGATTTGATGAATCGGGTATTCCATCAGTATTTGGACTAGTTTGTGGTTGTGTTTATTGATGATATGGTTTATTCGAGGAGTTTTGAGGAGCACGAGCATCATTTGAGGCTGGTGTTGCAGATATTGAGAGAAAGGAAATTCTATGCAAAATTAAAGAAATGTGAGTTCTGGCCAAGGCATGTTACTTTTCTCGGCCATGTGATTTCTGAAGCAAGTGTATTAGTTGATTCGAGTATAATAGAGGCTGTGGTGAATTGGGAAAGGCCAAGCAGCGTTCAGGAGGTCAGAAGTTTTCTAGGATTAGCAGGCCATTACCAGCGTTTCGTAGATGGTTTCTCCAGACTATCAGGTCTATTAACTCGACTTACAAGGAAAATGTGAAGTTTGATTGGACCAACGACTGTAAGTAGAGTTTTCAAGAATTAAAACAGCGGTTGGGCTCGGTGCTAGTTCTGGCTATTCCATCAGGGGAGGATGGTTTTGTGATATACAATGATGCCTCTTTGAAGGGTCTTGGGTGCATGTTGATGTAGCACAGCAGGGTCATTGCTTATGCATCTAGACAGCTTAAAGAATATGAGAAGAATTATCCTCTGCATGATTTGAAATTAGCTGCAGTGGTGTATGCTCTTAAGATCTAGAGGCATTATTTATATGGTGGGAAGTGCAAGATTTTCACGGATCACAAGACTCTGAAATATTTCTTCACCTAGAAAATTCTAAACATGAGACAAAGAAGGTGGCTATAACTTATTAAATATTATGACTCTACCATTAATTACCACATGGGGAAAGAGAATGTGGTAGTTGATGCTCTGAGCAGGAAATTGGTGGGTCCAGTGTTAGCAGCCATGGAGATTCAAAACTCGATTCTAATGGATTTAGAGAGACTTAGTATAGAATTGGTAGAAGCTGGTCTTCAGGTGTTTGTTTACAACCTAATGGTTTAGTCTACGTTGTACAAGAAGATTAAAGCAGCTCAAGGTGATGATGCAGTGTTGGCAGAGGTAATGGCTAGGGTGCGAGATGGTTAAGGTGAGGAATTCAGCATATCAGATGATAGAGCCCTGTGATTCCGTACTAGGCTCTGTGTTCCTGCAGATACTGAGATCAGAAGAACTATATTAGAGGAGGCTCACAGATCCCTATACACCGTACATCCAGGTAGCACTAAAATGTATCAGGATCTGTAGGAGTACTTCTGGTGGAGTGGAATGAAGAGAGAGATAGTTGAATTTGTACAGCAGTGTTTGACATGCCAACATGTTAAAGCTGAGAGCCGGAGACCAGCAGGGCAGTTGCAGCCATTGTTTATTCCCGAGTGGAAATCAGATCACTTTTCGATGGATTTCGTTACGAGATTACCACCAGCCCGATAGGGGTTGAATGCGATTTGGGTGGTTGTTAATCATTTGACGAAGACCGCTTATTTCATTTCGATTAAAGTCGGTTATTCTATGGACAGATTGGTAGAAATATATATTCAAGAGATAGTTCGCATTCATGGTGTGTCGGTATCCATAGTCTCCGACCGAAATCCTCGGTTCACTTCACGATTTTGGACAAGTTTTCAAGAGGCTATGGGTACACAGTTAGCATTCAACACTGCGTTCCATCCCCAGAAAGATTGTCAGACTGAGAGGACGATTCATACGCTAGAGGATATGCTTCGTGCTTATATGTTTGATTTTGGAGGCAGTTGAGTTCAGTTTATGTCGTTAGTTGAGTTTGCTTAGAATAACAGCTATCAGGCTAGCATCGACATGACACCTTACGAGGCATTATATGGTAGGAGATGTCGTTCTCCTCTTTTTTGGGATAAAGTAGGTGAAATGTGAGTTTTGGGTCTAGAGATAATACAACAGGCATTCGACAAGGTTCGACTAATTAAAGAAAGAATCAGTACCACGCAAATTTGGTAGAACAGTTACACAGACACTTGCCACCAAGGACTAGAGTTTGATGTGGGAGATCAAGTATTTTTTTAAAATAGCTCTTTTGAAAGGAGTTATGAGGTTTGAAAAGAATGGCAAGTTGAGCCCTAGGTATATTGGCCCTTTTGAGATACTAGAGAGAATAGGGTTAGTTGCCTATAGGCTAGCTTTGTCTCCAGCTTTGGCTCTAATTCATGATGTATTTCATGTTGTTATGTTAAGTAAATACATCTCAGACCCATTCCACATAATCAGCTATGCAGAGTTAGAACTCAAGGATTCACTAGCTTATGAAGAGACGCCAATACAAATTTTAGACAGAAAGACACAAGAACTGCGTACTAAAGAAATACCCACATTTGTTCTAGTGAAGATTTTGTGGAAGAACCATACTATGGAAGAAGTCTCATGGGAACTCAAGGATATAGTTAAAAAGAAATACCCACATTTGTTTCAAGAGTAATCATGTAATGTAAATAGTTAGGTAATGTTTCTTTTGTAGGTACATGTACTATTTAGTTAGTAAGTAGTTTTTAATTTTATTTGTGTAATCTCCCAGAACATAAAATGTAGCCACAGTATTCCTCCACCATAACTGAGGGTAGGTAATAAAATAAGTAGACTATTTTGCTTTTAAAGAACAATGAGTTATATGAATAGTAAATTTCAAGGACGAAGTTTTATAAGGAGGGGAAAATGTAATGACTCGAGGAATAATGGTATTTAAATAATAAAGAGGGAGGGAATTAGAAATAGAAACAGAAGAAGGCAGCAGGCTTCGTCGACAAATGTTTTGCGTTCGTCAACAACATTGCACTTTTGATGTAATAACTCAAGAAAATTAGAAGGGTCCTCGTCGACGAACACAGGGGACTTGTTGACGAGGATATAAGAGGAGCTCGTCGACGAGGTCAAGTTTCATCGACGAGAAAATACTGAGAGAGGTTTTTGGATAGTTTGAAATTCGTCAATGAGGAAGGAAGTTCATCGATGAAATTTCTTAAGGAATCATCAACGAAATGACGTGTCTCGTCGAGGAATCCAAGGCTATAAAAAGAAAAACCTGGATATTTTCATCAGAAAAACAGCGCAAAAACCCCTCTCTCTCTCTCTCTAAAACGCACCCCTCCCTTTCTCTTTTCGATTTTGGCCCCATTTCTCACCAGATTGAAGATTTGAGGCCACCACAATGCTCCTGGTGAAGTTCTTTGCAAGTTTGGTGAAGCTGATCATGGGGGAAGTTGGTTCGAAATTCATCCCAAATTCAGGGTAAGGTGTTTTATTCAGAATTTGCTTTCCCTGCAATTATAGGAAATGTTTTATATAGGAAAATACTGATGTTTTGTTTTAGGGAATGTCATTTTCAGGATGTTGAGTGAAGAACCCTGCGGGTATAGGCCTAGAGTACATAGGGACTTTTCATAGATAAGGTAAGAGAAATATGCTATGTTAGGAAATTTGAATATGTTAATAGAAATTTTTCCAACATGTATGTATACCAGTTATTATGTAGTTTTTCAGAATATGTGTTCTTAAATTATGTGTGGCCTGAGTAGATAATATTTGATGTAGGACTTTATACAGTTTTTCTAGTATATGAAGTTATACAGAACATACAGATATAACTCGATATTCATAAAGATTATATAGATAGATATACGTATATATACAACTTTTATTCAAATAGTTTCACAAAATAGATATATATACATATATATATATATATATATGTATATAGGTAATTACTCAGATCACTATGTTATAGTTTTATGCAGATAAGTTTATTACAGATGTTTATCTAGAATAGTATATTATAGTTTTACTCATATAAGCATATATAGCATTTGCACTATGCCATGTTTCCTATTACCATAACATTCAGAGTATACAGACAGATTATATATATATATATATATATATATATATTATGAAAAAACATACAGAGATAACGTCAAGATGCTACAGATACAGAATATAGACGTTATAGAATTTACAGTACAGAAAGATAACATTATGGTAATTTTGGAAACATGATGAAAATAGTAAAAGAATATATATTTATATATATAATATCAGATCCCTGAGGAATGATTACAGACAGATACAGATAAAGAATACAGAGCACGATACCGTTGCTATATACAGACAGAGTGCAACCACATATCTCAGATAGTGTGTGGGTACCATCAAACTATGCTCGGAAAATATGCAGCTCCGCAATTCACTGGGTTGAGGGGGCCAGTTTGACGAGGTAGTAGCCAGTCCCGCACCTAGGAGAGTTATTAGTTTGCCCGGGCTGAGGTAGAGTAAAGTATATTGACTTATCTAGAGGGCCGACCAGATTAAGTCCCGCCTACGGGCTGCATAACCCTGTCGTGAGGGGTCAAATCATGACATACGGTGTTCTAGGAATAAAGCATAGTTATGTATATGTATACAGTTTTACAACTTTGTTGTATATAGTATGATATTTGCAGTATGAATGATAGAAAGTTCAGATGATACATATATTTTAAGCTACTATACATGTGATATATGTGTTTTACAGAATTACCAGATCATGCAGTTTTACATACTATTATTATAGTTTTACAACGCGGTCGCCACACACTAGTAATAACATATTTCCACTTACTGGGCGTCGTCTCATCCTATTATTTTACCATTTTTCAAGTGAGCCAGCTAGGCGAGCAGATCAGGCTTGCAAATAGAGTGATTTCTTGATAGCCCTGGTTTTAGGGTGAGTTTGTGATTGAGTTTTGTATTTTTGGGATAGGTGATACTTGGGGGAGTTGTTTTATATGACTATGGTCTAAATGTATTGAACTCTGGTACTGTATAGTATATATGGATGTATGGTTTAATATTGTATACAGGATTACCCTTGTGCCTGCTTAGGCTCGAGTTTCATAGCAGAGGGTATCAGAATAGTTAATATATATAATATGAAGAAGAAAAAAATGATATAAAATTTGGGGTCATTACATATATTCCGTTTATTTTAATAACACAGTTGCTATTAAGTTTAATAAACGTTTTATCTGTTCTGGTACATTGGTGGATGGTCTTTATATTATTAATCATGTTTCTCCTACACTGCAACTAAATGAATCAAATAGCACTAATAAACTACCTTGTAAGAGAAAGAAACCTTCTGAATTGAACCAAAATTATCTTTGGCACTTACGCCTATGTCATAGTAATCTCAGATGGATTTCAAGGCTAGTTCATAATGGGCCATTAGGTTTATTAGACGTGGAGGGACTACCAGTCTATGAATCCTACTTAGAAGGTAAGATGACCAAGCGGCCCTTTTCAGCCAAGGGCTATAGAGCGAAAGAGGCACTCGAACTAGTTCACTTTGATTTGTGTTGCCCCACAAATATCCAAGCTAGAGGTGGTTTTGAGTATTTCGTTACTTTCATTGATGATTACTCAAGGTATGGGTATATTTATTTGATGCCCCATAAGTATGAATGCTTTAAGAAATTCAAGGTATTTAAAGTAGAAACGGAGAAGCGTCAAGGTAAATGTATCAAGACACTACAATCTGATCATGGTGGCAAGTGCCTCTTAAGAGAATATTTGGATTACTTATCAGAGGAGGGAATTGAATCCCAGTTGTTTGCACCCAGTATGCCACAACAGAATGGTGTAACAAAAAGAAGGAATAGGACTCTTATGGATTTGGTCACATCTATGATGAGTTATTCAAATTTGCCTAATTTTTTTTAGGGGCCCGCACTAGAAATAGAGGCCTATATTATAATCTTGGTCCCATCTAAGTCAGTACCTACTACACCCACAGAATTGTGGACTGGGTGCAAACCTAATCTACAGCATGTTCGGATATGGGGTAGTCCAGCACACATGCTAAAAGGGAAAACAAATAAGTTGGAATCAAGGACATATGTCTATTTATTTCTTGGCTACCCTAGAGGAATGAAAGGTGGTTTATTTTTATTGTCTTAAGGATCATAAGGTCATTATTAGCACCAATGTTCGATTCTTAGAAGATGACTATGTAATGAACCACAAACCTAGAAGTAGGATTATTCTAGAAGAGTTGAGAAGAGATATACCGACTATACCAATAGTGCAAGAATAACCACCATAAGACAGTGTTATTAACATCCCATTGCCTCATTGTAGTGGGAGGAATGTTGTAACTCGAACTAAGTCTGACCCATCACGTCTAGCTACCATCAATACACCGGTTGTACAACCAGGGCTAAATGATGGTGCACAAGGATCAAGATTAACATAGCAAAATATGCCTTGTCGTAGTGGGAGGGTTGTACACCAGTCTGATCGGTATATATTCCTAGGAGAGTCATATGACAGGATCCCTAATGAAAAAGATACTAAACCTAGCAACTACTGTGAAGCACTTCAAGATATAATGCAGAACTTTGGCAGAAAGCTATGAAATCAGAGATGGAGTCCATGTACTCTAATCAATTCTAGGATCTTTTAGAGCCACCTGAAGGGATAAAACCCATCAAATGCAAGTGGATCTATAAGAAGAAGATAGGAGTAAATGGGAGGGTGGAAACCTTCAAGGCTAGGCTTGTTGCAAACGGGTTTACTTAGAAAGAGGGAATCGACTATAAGGAAACTTTCTCTCCGATAGCCATGCTAAAGTCTATCTAGATTCTTTTATCCATTGCAGCTAATTTTGATTATGAAATTTGGTAAATGGATGTCAAGACAGATTTTCTTAATAGAAGTCTTGATGAGTGCATCTATATGGTGCAACCAGATGGTTTTGCAGCCGTAGGCCAACAGCACATGTTGTGCAAGCTTAAGAAGTCCATTTATGGACTTAAGCAGGCATTTAGGTCTTGGAACATCCATTTTGATCAAGCTATTAAATCTTATGGTTTTTATCAATGCCCTGATGAGTCATGTGTATACAAAAAGCATGATGGAAACATGGTGGTATTCTTGGTGCTATATGTGGATGATATCTTACTCATCGAAAATGATGTGGGGGTATTATCTTCAGTTAAGGTATGGTTATCTAAATAGTTTAACATGAAGGACTTGGGAGAAATTGGTCACATCCTTGGGATCAAGCTTTTGCGAGATTGCAAGCAAAGGATGTTGGGCTTATCACAAACTACTTATGTCAATATGATTCTTGCCCATTTTAGCATGCAGGATTCCAAGAAAGGGTTACTCCCTTTCATGCATGTAATCTCTCTATCCAAGGATTGGTGTCCTAAAACACTTATTGAGGTAGAGAACATGAAGGAAATTCCTTATGCATTAGCAGTAGGAAGCCACATGTATACTATGCTTTACACTAGACTTGACATCTATTTTGTTGTAGGCATGGTCAGCAGATGAGGAATGTAGTAATGGACATATCATTAAGCACCTGAAAAGGACTAGGGATTATACGTTGGTTTATTAGGCAGATAGTCTAGTACCCATTGGGTACATAGACTCAAATTTTTAGTTAGATGCGGATTTCATAAAATCAACCTCAGGAAATGTGTTTACCCTAACTAGGAGGTGGAGCCATTAGTTAGAGGAGTATCAAGCAATCATATGTTACTAATTCCACTATGGAGGCTGAATATGTGGCAGCCTCTAAAGTGGCCAAGGAGGTCGTTTGGCTCAGGAACTTTCTATTGGATCTAGGAGTGGTGCCTTTGGTACAATCACCTATTACACTTTACAATGATAATAGCGGGGTGGTTGCTAAGTCAAAAGAACCCAAGACCCACCATAGGGCAAAACACATTGAGCATAAGTATCACTTGATATGAGATATCATGTAGAGAGGTGATGTGATGGTGGCCAAGATTGCATCAACAAGCAACCTGGCAGACCCGCTTACAAAAAGCTAACCAGCTAGAACTTTTGATAGTCATGTAGAGGGAATGGGAGTGAGATGTATGGCAGCGTGGCTTTGAGTTTAAAGGAGAGATTTTTAGGGATTTGTATTGAAATACATGCTTTATGTAATCAATTTTAGTATTTATTAATAACTTTAGTTATTCCATTTTAACGAGAATCTTTGTGAGCAATGTTTTCCTGACATTATTTATTTAATGATTATGCATATGTGTCTTTTATTTTATATAGTAGGTGATATAGTGCGTAGAGTATGACTTATACACAGAAGATTAGATCATTAGTTCTTAAAAAATATAAGTTTATTGTTCACATTCTTAAATGAAATTGGACACACCATTGGTAGGATTGTAGCACAAGGTTTTAATAGGCCTGTCTTGATTATTGGGAATGGTATAGTTCTAACTCCTTGTGCTAGTACACTTTGTATGTATTGAACATGATCGTCTTGGGGTAATTGTTTTTATACTGACTCTATAAAACAATTAATACCTCATGGTTATTTTGAGTGCTTATGCTCTTAATCCTGATATGACTATTGGACACATGTATATAGTGTTTATTACTTTGATTCATAGAAGAGTGAGATTCTTTACAGATCAAAAAACTCAGTGAGTTGGGTGATGACATTATATGTATGGTGAACATTATTTATTGATGGAATCCACATCCTAGTATTGGGATTGATGATACCCCCTTGACGAAGCTTATAAGTTTCGATTGTGTAAAATCCTATAGGTGGATTTTGAGTCTGACACATCAAATAAGTTTAGTAGAAGGTCTCAGGGAATTAATATGTCATTAATAAAATTGATAATAATTTAATTTAATATATGGGTATCTATAATCTTTACATGGGGAGATAAATAAGCATTAAATAATAGGAGCTCGAAATTTAATTTCGAATATGACAGGGAGGGCAATTATAATTCTTTAGTGGTATTAATTATAATTAATGTAATTAAGGATGAATTCGAGTGGGATTAGGAATTCTTAATTGCGCGGGAATCCCTAGTCATATTTGCCCAGAGGTCCCTACTATAGTTGATATACATGCACTCCATTTAGCAGCTAGGGTGAGACGAGCAAAATCTCACAGAGGTAGACATTTTTTGTGAGAGAAAAAAACCCTAGCAACCGCTTATGAGCCTATTCTCTTAGGAGCAAGGCGTGTTCAAGGAATACAGCAGAAGATTCCTCGTCGTTTTCAAGAGCTCGTTTTCATGCTTGTTTATTCTAGATCAAAATAGATAGATCTCGTAGGTATAATCCTAATCATGTAATTAGGGTTTGCATGATCAAATTATTATTATTTTTTCCATATGCACTACAGTCGGATCTTAGGGCTATTCTGCAAGTCCCTTTCACAACGTCTCTCCTTCTTAGATGGAGATCCCTTCTTAGCAAGAATATCCCTTCTTGTTAGCCAACGATACAACAACCCTGAATCGTCAAAAACAACAAGAAAAACAAACTTTATTGCTATACAAAGAACACTATCAGTTAGAGCATATTTGTACAAGTTAAAAGCACACTATAATTTAGTAAATAAACAATATAAAGAGATGAAGCTCAAATTAAATATCCCGTTCTTTCTAAAATTGTAAAACTCAGTTAGAGAACAAGAACCATATGCTTTAATTCAGCAAGTACTCAATCATAGCTTTCAGCATAGTATTTAGTAAGAACTTTTTAAAAGTATGAGAATTTGATCAATAGTTGTTTGTTGGTAATTATTGGTGCGTGTAATCCTTGGTTTTAGTATGTATTTATAGAGAGAAAAAGTAATATTTCGTGTTCTCTAAGTTTACTTAAAGTATTCCCCAAGTTTTTACAAAGTTTGAGGACCAAGCAATCAGTTTTGGAAACTTTCCTTTACTGTTTTAAATTTAAAAATTCGAAGGTTAGTCGTCTGTAAATCATAGGGTTAGTCGTTTGATCCTTTATAATTTAGCAAAAATTCAAACACAGAATGGGGTCAGTCACCTGAACCTATAAGGTTAGTTGTCTGATGCTATTTTGTTTGCTCAATTTATTCAGCATAAAAATATCAGTCAACATATCAAACAATGTCAGTCGCCTGATGTTACAATATTCCAAAAAAAATTTTTTCAACACTTTAAACCTTTGATTTTGTAAAACTTTAAATGAGACTTATTAAAAACATTTTTCTTGGTTTTCAAAAATAGGTCTCTAAGTCCATAATCATTCCTAAGAGCTTCAACCATTTATATTGAAATTTAATGAAGTACTTGCATGAGACTTCATAATATTCTAACTTTCTATAACACTAAGTCTTCATGCTTTTGCTTCCATTCTTTGAGCCTATCTTGACTTCTTTCTTCAAAGGACTTTAAGCTTCATTTGATCTTCTATCTTTGAGTCCACGCTTTTAATGAACTTCATCAAGCACTTGAGATCTTGAACCTTTTATTAAAACCACTTGAATCCTAAAACATCATCACTTAACCACATATGTTAAGTTCCCTTGATTTTTTATTATCAAAATAAGATTCTTAAGCCTTGTTAGGCCAACAATCTCCCCCTTTTTGATGATGAAAAATAAGGACTAAAAATGAGTAAGCCTTAAAAAGCTCCCCCTTACAATAAGCATAGTCTTAACATAATTTTGAAAATATGTCATTTATTTATATGATTGCATGTCAGAGTTTCAGTTCATCAAATTCAACTTAAATTCATATTTCAAGTTCATCAATGTTAAGTTCATATTTATCATCAACAATGTATATCATCAATGTTTCATATTTGTCAATTCATAATCATAATATCAGCAATGTGCTTTCAATTTTTCTCAAAAGCTCTCCTCCTTTTGACATCAATCAAAAAGAGATAAACACAAACACGCAAAAGCATAAAGCAGTATGAGCGCAAAAATAGAGAATAATAGTTATCATGCTATAATCAAGGAGTCCAAGAACAACATGAGAAACATCCAAGAATTACAAAGAAAATATATGAAATACAAATTTCAAAAAAAAAATATCTAAGCACCTGTAGTTGTATCATCATCTTCAGTTCCTTCTTTTGCTTCTTCATCATCTTCATCTTCTTCTTCATTTCCTTCTTCTTCAGTGCCTGCTTCACTTATCTCCATAGGATCTTTTCCTCGTGAAGAGCCAGATATATGTTGTTCAACACAACCAAGCCGTTGATCAAGTGAACAATAGTTGGTTTGAAGAAATGCAAAATTTTCTTGAAGAGTTTGAATTCTAGATCTCATTTCACCACTAAAGATGGTGAATTGTTGATGAAAAGGAAGAAACCAGGAAGGTGCATCATCTACTTGAGGAGTAGGTTATTGAGCTAGTGGTTATGGAATAGGATCTTGCCATTGTCTTCTTCCCAACTTAGGAAACCAGCCTTGCTTATGTTTTTCATAATTCATTTGCTTAAGATTGGTAGATGAGAAAATGTCATAATGGGTCCACTTGATGAACAAGTCATTTGGAGAGGCTATGTGAAGATGGGCAAAGATTAGATTCAGAGTTCCTCTATATGGTAAAATTACTTTTTGTGCTATGGTTCTTGAGATCATCCATTTCAGAATCAAACTTGATAAATCAAGCTTCTTCTCCTCAAGTAAGCACTATATGACGAAACAATCCAAATAAGAGATGTAGTCATGTGATCCTACTTGAGGCAAAATATTGTTTGCAATGATCTTTTGGAGGATTTGTGCCTAGAGTTTTAATTGTTTGTAAAGTGGAGGATGTCCAAAAAAAAATCGGTTCCTCATCCATAATCAGTGGCAAAAATTCTCCAGGGGTAAAACCTTGTTCCATAATCCATGATTGTCCAAATGCTGGACATTCAAATTCACCTTGACGAATGTTGAAAATAGTTGCCAAAGTTTGTGGAGTAAGTACAACTGCCTTTCCCATAACTTCGGTAGTAGTTACCATGTCTCCTTTAACCAAGTTTGCATAAAAAAATAAATCTTAACTAGATTGGGAAAGACACCCTTAGCCTAATAGGTGACAAATGTCTTCCATCCTAACACTCTAAACATAGATAAAATTTTGGGAAAATTTTCTTCAAAGAACTTAATATCTAAGACTTTACCGAAAATGGGGTCAGCAGACTGAATATGATCTTTGTAAATTTTCTTTGCGTGAGGACTTATAAGCCATTTCTCGATATTCTCGTTGTCATCTTCTCCATAAGAGGATCCTTTGTATCCAGTATTTTTCGTTCATGGCATGATGATTCGAGCGGTAAAACCCTAGAAAATCGTGAGAGAATGATGTAGAGAGATGTTCTTCAAAGTTTAAATGGAGGATTTTGAGTGATGGAGGCACTTGAGATCAAAGGAGAACAAGTGGAGGAGAAGAGAGAAATAGGGTCAGGTGCCTAGGAAGTTGAAAGATTAGGGTTTCATGCGCTTTAGGTATTTAAATTGTCATCAATCAGTAATCAAAGGTCAGTTGGCTAACAATTTAGCACATTTAAATTTTACCCAGGCAATAGCGAGTCAGTTGACTAAGGCTTAGATGGTCAGTCGCCTAACTATACTGATCCTAAAATACTAACAAAGTCATAAAGGGATCAGTCGATTGTGCCTAATGGTTCAGTCGCCTGACCTCACTTGCCTTTCAAATTATACTTTACTATTCATTCAATATCCTCTTTCAAACAACTTGTCTGCTATGTAACAATCATAGTTCTCTTCTTATAGATATAAATCTATCCTGTAGAAGAGGTTTGGTAAAAATATCTGCCCATTGGTCACTTTTATTCACAAATTTAAGTAAGATGTCTTCTTTTTGCACATGATCTCTTAAGAAGTGACGTCTTATGTCTATATACTTGGTTCTTGAGTGTGATTTGGGATTTTTAGAGATTTTTATAACGCTAGTATTATCACACTTTATAGGTATAGCTGAATATTCCAACTTGTAATCTTTTAATTGTCGCTTTATGCATAGAGTTGTGCACAATAGCTATTTTCTGTCACATATTCAGCTTCAGTAGTAGATAGGGCTACGAAATTTTGCTTCTTGTAGAACCAAGATACAAAAGATCTTCCTAGAAAGTGGCAAATACCACTTGTACTTTTTCTATCAATTTTACATCCAGCATAATCAGCATTCAAATAGCTAATTATCTCAAAGTCAGTGTCCTTAGGATACCATAGACCCAAGTCAATGGTACCTATTAAATATCTAAAGATCCTTTTGATAGCTATTTGGTGAGATTCCTTAGGGGCTACCTGAAAACAAGCACACATGCATACACTAAACATAATGCCTTGTCTACTGGCTGTCAAATATAGTAGACTTCCTATCATGCCTCGATAATATTTCATGTCAACTAATTTTCTTTTTTCATCTTTATCAAGATTTTATAAAAGTACTCATTGGTGTTCCTATAAGTTTGCTACTTTCCATATCAAACTTCTTAAGCATATCCTTTATATATTTTTGATTGATTTATGAAGGTTCCATTTTTAGCTTGCTTAATTTGAAGTCCTAGGAAGTAAGTTAACTCTCCCATCATACTCATTTCAAATTCTTCTTGCATACACTATGCAAAGTCTTTACATAGATCTTCATTTATAGCATTGAAAATGATATCATCCACATAAATTTGAATGATAAGCATATCTTCATTTTTAGATTTGATAAACAATGTAATGTTCACTTTACCTCTAGAAAAGCCTTTATCCAGTAGAAATCGACTCAACCTCTCATACCAAGCTCTAGGGGCTGGTTTTAGTCTGTATAGTGCTTTTGTTAATTTAAACACATGATCAGGGTTATGAATATCCTCAAAACCTGGAGGTTGTTCCACATAGACTTCTTCATTTATAAATCCATTTAAGAATGCACTTTTCACATCCATTTGATAGAGTTTGAATTCTTTGTGAGATGCATAGGCTAGTAACATTCTTATGGCTTCCATTCTAGCTACGAGAGCAAAGGTCTCATCGTAGTCTATTCCTTCTTCTTGATTATATCCTTGAGCTACAATTCTAGCTTTATTATGTACTACTATACCGTTTTTCATCCTTTTTATTCCTAAATACCCATTTGGTTCCAATTACTGAATGATCAGCGCATCTGGGAACTAAATTCCATACTTTATTTCTTTCAAATTGATTTAAGTCTTTTTGCATAGCTATTATCCAAGAATCATCACTTAAGGTTTCTTTTATATTCTTGGGTTCTTCTTGAGATATTAGGTTTTCAAAATTTATGCAATACACATTATCAACCCTATTTGTAGTGAATGAGATATCATGTTTTTCTCGATTTTCAACTGCACACTTATCTTATTTAAAGATTACATCAAAGCCTTTATCACTTAATTGACCAATGTGAAGGAGATTATGTTTCAACCCATCTACTAATAAAACACCATCAATAGTTCAGGAGGGTTCTTTACCTACTTTTTCAATACCGATTATTTTACCTTTAGCATTATCTCCAGTCATGTGCCTTGAACACCCGTTGTCCAAGTACCATTTATCTTTTGATGGAGTGATCTTAAAGCATACCTACAAGAAGGGTTCAAGGTGTTACTTTTTTGTACCCAAACCTTCTTAGATCTTTTTATTTCAGGTTTATTTTTAGTTTTGACTCTCCATACTTTATTGATTTTAACATTTTTCCTTTTATATGGACATTCAAACTTTATATGTCCCTTTTTCTTACACAAGAAGCAAGTAGTATGTTCATAAGCATTTGTGGAAGATGTGTTCACATAATAATTTGAGTCTTTTACAAAGTATCCCATATAGAGATTCTTTTTCTTTTTGTTTCAACTCCATTGTATCCAATTCCTTCTTTATCTAATGACATTCTTTGTGTTCCAACCAGCCTTATAAAATTTTCTTTTCATTTTGTGAAATTATAGATGATTTTGTCTTTATCCTCAATTTTACCTTTAAATTTACTCAATTTGAAATCTTTCTTACTTTGACTATTTACTTGCAACTTTACTAGGTCTTGAGACATCTCATTTATTTTATCCATGAGATCATCAATGTGTGAGTCATTTTCATTTTCAGTTGATTTTGAAGTTTCAAGTTGATTTTTGAGTACTTCATTTTGTTCTTCCAAGACTAAGTTTATTTTGGTTACTCTTATGAACCTTTCATGCAAAGTAAATAGTTCAGCCTAAATTTCTTTATATAAAGGTATGCTTTCACATAAGTCACTACATGATTCATCACTAGATTCTTTAGATGAACTAGTATAGGGATTTACGTCAGTATCTTTAGCCATGAAGTAGAGATTTGCCACATCTCAATCACTTGATTCGGTTTCTAATTCATTTGAGCTTGTGTCATCCCACATAGTAGCTTTCATTGCCTTCTTTTTCTTCTTCTTTTCTTTCTTGAGCTGTGGACAATTAGGTTTTATATGCCTAACTTTTTTGCAGTTGTAACATGTTGGAGGTTCATTCTTGGTTTTCTTTTTTCTTGTTTCTCCTTTATTAGATTTTGAGCCATTGAATTTTCGAGTAAATTTCTTATTTTTCTTGAAGAATTTTCCAAGTCTCCTAGTAATTAAGGCTATATCATCATTATCTAATTCATTTTCTTCTTCTTTTTCACTAGTGCTTTCTTTAGCAGCTTTAAGGACTACTGATTTCTTAGGTTTGTTACTTTTTGAACTTCTTTCGTTTATGGCCATCTCATATATAAGAAGTGATCCAATCAATTCATCAAGAGAAGTGTTTTTCAAGTTTCTTCCTTCCATAATTGTTGTGGCCTAAAGTTTCCAAATTGCTGGATGTCCTTTAAGGATTTTCCAGATCATCTTATAAGTTGAGTAATTTTTTCCTAAGGCATTGAGGAAGTTTATAATATGCATGAATATAGTGTACATACAAGTAATGATATCATGAGGATTCATCCTAAATGCTTCACACTCGCTAGTGCGCATATCGATTCTACTATCTTTTACATCAACCGTTCCTTTATAAGTTACTTCAAGTTTATCCCGAATTTCTTTGGCTGATTTGCACGCCATGACCCTGTTGAATTCATTTACATCAAGGATGCAATATAGTACATTCATTGCACTTGAATTAATTTACAGCATCTTTAAGTCATAATCTGTCATCTCTTTTTCTTCTTTTGGAATTTCTTTTGTTAGCTTTACCGTGATCCCCAGAGGGGGAGGGGGTGAATTGGTATTTTTAAAATTTATCCCCTAGGTATTCCTCCTAACAGCAGTATGTTCACAATCCTATGGTCAATCTAGTGCAAGTAATATAAATATATCAAAAATTAAGTAAAGCTGTTTAATCAATCACACAAGCACCAGAAAGCAATAAGGAAAGGGTGACACGCAGATATGTTATCGAGGTTCAACCAACTGTCTGTGTCCCCACCTTGGCTAACTAGCACAAGGATTATCACAATAACTTGCTCACTTAAATGGGTGGAACAACACCTATACAAACTAGGTCAATTAGCACAGGGCTGACCTCAACCTTTACACCAATCCTTACCGACTTACCGCCCCCTCAGGCCACGCCTGGAATCACTTAGATATACAATCAAATGGTACAATATAAAAGTGCTTTCACATAAAGCATATTTGTACCCAAATGCGTTCAATCACATACACCACAGATGGTTTAAAATGTAAGCTCAGTGTGGTCTAAATAGTTCAACTCTCAAATGTATTTTCTATCAGTGTAGTGAGTACGTGAGAGTGTCAACGACAATCTGTGTATTTCAAAATATTCAATCAAATTTGCTCACACAGAATATCAAGCAAGCCTTAGGAGTATCAATTAGCAGAATATCTCATTCACATAAATATGTATATGCTTGGACTGCAAAATATATATAATCTTTGTTTTTAGCAAATAATATGTGAGTGAATAAATATTGCAACAAAGATGTTTCTCCTCAAAAACAAATATCTCCTCAAATGGTTTTCAAGATAAAGAAAAATAGATATTTGTAGATGATCTTGAAATATTTCGCAACCAAAAGCAAATACAAGCTTTTCAAGATGTTGCAACGAATATGCAATCTCAGAGGATCTAATAAAGTCTTCTTAGGATGAACTTATTAGAAAATTCCCCTAAGAATCCTTTTGGTTTGGCTCTCAATAAAAAAAAAATGAATCAATCTCACAACAATGAGAGAGCAAACCTTCCTATCTAAACACTTAAGAACACTTACAGATGATTTAATAACTTTTGAATGTAAGCTAGAGTGTTTGGAGAAAGAGTATAAGCAGTAGAGGGTATTTTGCTTGAGAGAAAACTTTGAATTTCTTTTCTTAATCAACTCCCTAATTTTCCCAAATGAAAGGTTATATATAGACATCCCATGATTTTTGACCATTGGGGACCTATAGGAATTGTTAGAAAAGTTTAATGAAATCTTAAACATTTTAACCCTTTTTAAAAAATATTTAACTGCAGTAAAAATCAGGGCAACCCGAGAAGTTCGGTCGACCAGATCTCATATGGTTCGGTCAACCAGGAGGATTTTGAACTAAGGGCTCAGTCAACCGAAAGTGGGCGATTTTCCATTTCTCTAAGGTTCGATCGACCAGGCCATTTTGAACTAGGTGGTTCGGTCAACTAGACCGTTGGGAATTTTCTTGAGGACCCTCGGTCGACCAGGTAGTTGGTGTACAATTTTTGCTCGGTCGACCAAATGGTCAATATGTTGACCAGAGAGGGTTTCAGTGGACCAAGTGTTTTGAACTGTATTGGTTCGGTCGACCAGGGCCTTGGTCAACTATTGACCTAGGCCTATTTCGGTCAACCAGGGCAAAATAAGCTACCTTGGTTGGTCAATCGAAAGTGCACAATATGTGCATTTCGGTCCTCTTATGCATCACACAAACCCTAATCAAGTGCCTATCAAACATAGGTTCAAATGTGTGTGTCCTAAGGTCATTAATGTTCAATAATGAAGACACCAAAAAAGTTCGGTGTCGACCGACCGAAGGGTAAACCCTAAGGTCTTTCTACGGTACTTTTAGTTCGTATTGGGTTTGAGCTTACATAATAAACCATGCAAGTGCTGTGTGTGCTTATTACAAACCAAATATCCTAATTACTATTACAGACAAATTTCACTACTGAATATTACAATTGAGAACATAAATTTGTCTTCAAGCTTTAAGCTTTCACGTGCCATCAATGTATCTGCTAATATAGACCTGCACATGAATTAGATATTTATTAAATACAGGAGTATTTGTCATTATCAAAACCGGGCGTGACCTATAAGGTCAATATTCTCCCATTTTTTGATGATGACAAATATGACCAGCAAAAGTATAGGGTTCAGCCTAAGAAGGCTCCCCTTCACAATATGCACCCAATTTACTTTAAAAATAAGTTCTTTTTACCCATTATTTTTGCCTCTTTCCATCTCCCCCTTTTGGCAACAACAAAACGGGTCATTTTGAGTTAAAATCCTGGGCAATGGGTAAATATTACAGTAATACAAGAAGAATTTTTGAAATATTTAGAAAAGATTTCGGCATAGTGCCATTTGTAAATCGGACTTTCCAAAAGATATCCTGTATAATCGTAACCTGTTTAAGTTTAAATTTCCTAACAATTTATCTACAACTACTCAAACAGTTTAGTATGGTCCAATACTCAAGTATATATGTTCAAGATGATCATTTAATGGACAATTTGCGCATCTCAAATGATAATCAATATAATCATGCAATAGGAGTACATAGTATGCATGCATATAATCAATAATCACCTTTCACAAAGTCTAAGGCAAGAGGATTAGTTAATCAATAGTATCAGTTGCAAAGACTTGGAAAGTTCCCATGAGAGAGCTACCCCTAAATTTATGCAAGTTATGAGACATTTAAGTTTAGGAAGCTTCTCTACTATGTATTAAGCCTAACTTACATCTAATTTGTATGACCCTATCCTCAGGTAGTGGTTTAGTGAATATGTCGGCCCACTGTTCATTAGTGCATACAAACTCAAGAGCCACATCCCCTTTTTGCACATGATCACGAAGAAAATGATGTCTAATCTCAATGTGTTTAGTTCGTGAATGTGAGATAGGATTTTTAGAGATATTGATTGCACTAGTATTATCACATTTAATCGGTATTGTTTCAAAGTGCAATCCAAAATCCACAAGTTGTTGTTTCATGTAAAGAGTTTGGGCACAACAACTTCCAGCCGCAATATATTCAACTTCGGCTATGGATAAGGCAACTGAGTTTTTTTTCTTGGAGAACCAAGAAACAAGAGATTGTCCTAAGTAATGACAAGTGCTGCTAGTGCTTTTTCTATCAACCTTACTATCGACAAAGTCAGCATCAGTGTAACTAACAATCTCAAAGGTAGTATGCTTAGGGTACCACAATCCTAATTCAATAGTCCCAACTAGATACCTAAGGATTCGTTTAATAGATTTTAGATGAGATTCCTTAGGAGCAGCTTGAAACCTAGCACACATACATACACTAAACATAATATCAGGCCTACTAGCAGTGAGATATAGGAGACTTCCAATCATGCCACGATATAATTTTATGTCAACAGGGATTCCTTGCTCATCTTTATCAAGCTTAATGGAAGAATTCATAGGTGTGCCAAAAATTTTACAATCTTCCATATTAAATTTCTTTAGCAAGTCCCTAATGTATTTACATTGGCATATGAAAGTTCCATGATTAGCTTGCTTAATTTGTAGCCCTAAGAAGAAACTAAGTTCACCCATCATGCTCATTTCACATTCACTTTGCATGCATTTGGCAAACTCATTACACAACTCATCATTAGTTGCTCCAAAAATGATATCGTCTACATAAATTTGAACAAGGAGTATATCATCATTTTTGGATTTGCTGAAGAGTGTAGTGTCAATCTTGCCACGGGTAAACCCATTTTCTAGTAGAAAACCACTAAACCTCTCACACCAAGCTCTAGGAGCTTGTTTTAATCCATACAAGGCTTTAGATAATCGGTAAACATAATCAGGATATTTATGATTTTCAAAACCGGGTGGTTGTTCTACGTATACCTCTTCATTTATGTAGCCATTTAGAAAAGCGTTTTTAACATCCATTTGAAACAATTTGAAATTTTTAAAAGCCGCAAAGGCAAGTAGCATACGAATGACTTCTAATCTGGCAACAGGAGCATATGTTTCATCAAAGTCAATCCCTTCCTGTTGGTTATACCCTTGGGCAACTAGCCTTGCTTTATTCCTCATTACTACCCCATTCTCATCCTTCTTGTTTCTATATACCCATTTAGTTCCAATGATGGTGTGCTCATTAGGCCTAGGAACTAAGGTCCACACTTTGCTTCTTTCGAATTGGTTAAGTTCTTCTTGCATGGACATCACCCAAGACTCATCCTCTATGACTTCTTTAATATTTTTAGGTTCTTCTTAGGATAAGAAAGGAGAATGATTCACTATATTTCTCAAGGAGGATCTTGTGGCCACTCCACGGGATGGTTCGCCTATGATTTGATCTATAGGATGGCTTCTAATGTATTTCCAATCTCTAGGGAACTCCTGATTTCCATTTTCATTGTCTTCAAGTGATTTTTCATTTGCTTCTTGATTTTCAATAGATATTTTCTCTATGAATTTTCTGATATAAATATCATCTTCATCATCTTTATTAGAAAATGGATTAGACTAATCAAACACAACATGAATAGATTCAATAACAGTTAAAGTTCTTTTATTGAAAACCATATATGCTTTGCTATTTAATGCATATCTTAGGATAATGCCTTCATCAGATTTGGAGTCAAACTTGCCTAGATTTTCATTATCTCTAAGCACAAAGCATTTACAACCAAACACATGAAAATAGGAAATATTAGGCTTATGGTTGTTCCACAATTCATAAGGGGTTTTATTAATTGATGGTCTAATTAACACCCCATTCATAACATAACATGCAGTACTAATAGCCTCAGCCCAAAAATATTTAGGTAAGTTATGCTCATTCAAAATAGTTCTACCCATTTCTTGCAGTGACCTATTCTTTCTTTCTACTACAACATTTTGTTGAGGTGTCCTAGGTGTAGAGAAGTTATGTGATATGCCCTCTAAGTCACAATATTTTTTTATGCTTTCATTTTTAAATTCAGTGCCTCTATCACTTCTTATGTGAGTGATTTTAAATTCATGCTTTCATTTTATATGCAAGAAACAACACCCATGTGAATCTAGAAAAGTCATCTACAATTACAAAAGCATAAGATTTACCATCAAGGCTTTGCACAAAATTAGGTCCAAATAGGTCTAGGTGAAGCATCTCCAAAGGTCTAGTAGTAGATATGAATTTCTTTTTCTCAAAACTAGATTTTGTTTACTTACCCATTTGACATGCATCATAGATTTTATCCTTTACAAAAGACATTTTAGGCATACCTTTAACCATTTCTTTTCTAACAAGTTTAGACAATAAATCCATGCTAGTATGTCTTAAACGCCTATGCCACAACCAACTAGCTTCATTTATAGCAGAAAAACATGTTACTTGTTGTGAAGCTAAATTATTAAGTGAGGTGGTATAGACATTTTCATGTCTATCAGCAGTAAAAAGCACTTTGTGGTCCATTTTATTTTCTACTATGCATTTTTCATTTTCAAACAATACTTTATATCCTATGTCACACAATTGACTTATGTTAAGTAGATTATGTTTCAATCCATCAACCAACAAAACATTATCAATAGTAGGAGAGGAATCCATACCAACCTTACCTACCCTAATGATGCGTCCTTTGGCATTGTCGCCAAATGTCACATAGCCTCCATCCTTGGGAACAATTGAAGTGAATTTTCCCTTATCGCCGGTCATGTGTCATGAGCATCCACTATCTAAGTACCACCGATCCTTGGAGGAGGATGATCTTAGGCATACCTACAGAATAAGCTAAGTGATTGATGCTGGTCCCCAAATTTTGTTGGGTCCACGGGGGTTAGTAGCAGGATTACCCTTAACTACCCATACCTTCCTAATTCTAGCATGCTTATTCCTAAGGGGACAATCAAATTGAATGTGACCAATTTGTTTACATTTAAAATATTTCAATCTACACTTAGGTTCTTTAGGAGGAATATGAGATTTTGACGCACATGTAAAATGTCCTAAGTAAAGATTAGGTCGTCTAACATTTTCAATACCATTAAAACCAAGACCTTTTTTACTTAAGGAGTTTCTTTGGGCACTAAGTAATTTTTCAAAATTTTCTTTGCCCTTGGTAAATTTAAAAATAATTTTGGAGCTATCCTCCAATTTCCTCTCAAGCTCAACAATAGTAGTATCCTTTTCTTTTAAAATAGAAGCATGAGAGGTTTTTGCCATATTAAACAATTTTGACCAATTTTCACATTTCTTTTTCAAATCATTATTCTCTTTGGTCATTTTTCCTGACAATTTTGAAACACGAATACATTCAAACTGTAATTCTTTAAATGTAGGCATGCTATCAGAATCACAATCATCAGATGAATAATAAGAAGATGATGAACTAGAAGACAATACCTCATCCTCGTGTGCCATCAAGCACAAATTAGCGACTTCCATGTCACTATGATCTGAATCCAAGTCGCTGCTGCTGAATTGGTCCCATGAAGTCCCCGCCTTCATGGCTTTCTTCTTTTTCTTAGCCTCCTTTTTCAGCAATGGGCAGTCGGGTTTGATGTGTCCCACCTTGTTGCAGTTATAGCATATAGGGGCATTTGATTTTTCTTTTCTTTTGCTGGACTCTCCCTTCTCATTAGTGGAGTCTTTATATTTTTTAAACGGCTTCCTGTTCTTCCTGAAAAATCTACTAAACTTTCTAGTTAGCATAGTCATTTCATCATCAGTGTCAGACTCACTATACTCACTAGATGTGTTATTAGATGCTTTTAGTGCAGTCACTTTCTTAGCCTTGTTATGCTCATTAAGTTTTTCATTTATGGACAATTCATAAGTGATGAAGGAGCCTATCAATTCATCTAAGCTTATGGCCTTAAGGTCTCTACCCTCAGCAATGGTCGTAGCCTTGGCTTCCCAAACAGGAGGTAAGCCTCTAAGGATCTTCCTGATCATCTCATATATGGGATAGGTCTTTCCTAATGCATGCCGTGAGTTTATGATGTGTGTGAATCTAGTATACATGCTCTGAATGGACTCACCAACATTCATCCTAAAGGCCTCATACTCACTAGTCAACATATCTATCCTACTGTCTTTCACATCTCTAGTACCCTCATATGTGACCTCTAACTTATCCTATATTTCCTTTGCAGTAGAACATGCCATAATCCTATTAAATTCATTTACATCAAGACTACAATATAAAATATTTATGGCAGTGCCATTAAGACTAACAACTTTCATATCATCATCATCATATTCATCCTTAGTCTTAGGAACCCTAGCTACACCCTCAGTTTTCATAGGGACATAGTTTCCCTTAGAGACAATCCTCCACACCTTCCAATTAGTATTCTAAAGGTAGATGCACATCCTCTGTCACGGAGCTATGACCCATAAGTGATCTTTTTTCAAAATAACAACTAGTCGATGCTACGTAGCTTTGATACCAATTGTTAGCTTTACCGTGATCCCAAGAGGGGGGGTGAATTGGTATTTTTAAAATTTACCCCCTAGGTATTCCTCATAACAGCAGTATGTTCGCAATCCTATGGTCAATCCAGTGCAAGTAATATAAATATATCAGAAATTAAGTAAATCAGTGTAATCAATCACACAAGCACCAGAAAGCAGTAAAGAAACGGTGACACACAAATATCTTATCGAGGTTCGGCCAACTGCCTACGTCCCTCCCTTGGCTAACTAGCACAAGGATTATCACAATAACTTGCTCACTTAAACGGGTGGAGCGGCACCTATACAAACCAGGTCAATTAGCACAGGGCTGACCTCAACCTTTACACCAATCCTTACCGGCCTGGATTACCGCCCCCTCAGGCTACGCCTGGAATCACTTAGATATACAATCAAATGGTACAATATAAAAGTGCTTTCACATAAAGAAGATTTGTACCCAAATGCGTTCAATCACATACACCACAGATGATTTAAAATGTAAGTTCAGTGTAGTCAAAATAGTTCAACTCTCAAATGTATTTTCTATCAGTGTAGTGAGTACGTGAGAGTGTCAATGACAATCTGTGTATTTTAAAAATATTCAATCAAATGTACTCACATAGAATATTAAGCAAGCCTCAAGAGTATCAATCAGTAGAATATCTCAATCACATAAATATGTATATGCTTGGACTGCAAAATATGTATAATCTTTATTTTCAGCAAATAATATGTGAGTGAATAAATATTGCAACAAACATGTTTCTCCTCAAAAACAAATATCTCCTCAAATGGTTTTCAAGATAAAGAACAATAGATATTTGTAGATGATTTTGAAAATATTTCGCAACCAAAAGCAAATACAATCTTCTCAAGATGTTGCAATGAATATGCAATCTTAGAAGATCTAATAAATTCTTCTTAGGATAAACTTATTAGCAAAGTCCCCTAAGAATCCTTTTGGTTTAGCTCTCAATAAAAAAATGAATCAATCTCACAACAATGAGAGAGCAAACCTTCCTATCTAAACACTCAAGAACACTTACAGATGATTTAATAACTTTTGAATGTAAGCTAGAGTGTTTGGAGAAAGAGTATGAGCAGTAAAGGGTATTTTGCTTGAGAGAAAACTTTGAATTTCTTTTCTTAATCAACTCCCTAATTTTCCCAAATGAAAGGGTATATATAGACATCCCATGATTTTTGACCGTTGGGGACCTATTAGGAATTGTTAGAAAAGTTTAATGATATCTTAAACATTTTAACCCTGTTTAAAAAATATTTAACCGCGGTAAAAATCAGGGCAACCCGAGAGGTCCGGTCAACCAGAACAGTTTCAGTCGACCAGATCTCATATGGTTCGGTCGACTAGGAGGATTTTGAACTAAGGTCTCGGTCCACCGAAAGTGGATGATTTCCTATTTCTCTAAGGTTCTATCGACCAGGCCATTTTGAACTGGCTGGTTCAGTCAACTAGACCGCTGGGAATTTTCTCGAGGACCCTCGGTCGACCAGGTAGTTGGTGTACAATTTTTTCTTGGTCGATCAAATGATTAATATGTTGACCAGAGAGGGTTTCGGTAGACCAGGAGTTTTGAACTGCGTTGGTTCGGTCGACTAGGGGCTTGGTCAACTGTTGACCCAGGCCTATTTCGGTCAACCAAGCCAAAATGAACTACCTTGGTCGGTTGAACGAAAGTGCACAATGTGTGTATTTCAGTCCTGTTATGCATCACACAAACCCTAATCAAGTGCCTATCAAACATAGGTGCAAATGTGTGTGTCCTAGGGTCATTAATGTCCAATAATGAAGACACCGAAAAAGTCTGGTGTCGATCGACTGAAGAGTAAACCCTAAGGTATTTCTACGGTCACTTTTAGTTCGTATTTGGTTTGAGCTTACATAATAAACCATGCAAGTGTTGTGTGTGCTTATTATAAACCAAATATCTTAATTACTATTACAGACAAATTTCACTACTGAATATTACAACTAAGAATATAAATTTGTCTTCAAGCTTTAAGCTTTCACGTGCCATCAATGTATCTGCTAATATAGACCTACACATGAACTAGATATTTATTAAATGCAGGAGTATTTGTCATTATCAAAACCGAGCATGACCTATAAGGTCAACATCTTTATTGTCTACGATTTTGGTAGGGACAAGGTCACCATGTATGACAACTTTCCAAGCTTTCCAACTCATGGTTTGTAGGTATATCCTCATTCATTGTTCCAAAAAGTGTAGTTAACACCGCAAAAGATGGGTGGTCTAGAAGAGCATTGACCCTCAGCAAAAGGAGATACACCTAGGTGTGCCATAGGGATCTTTGTGTAGCTTATAGTTTAAGATTTGCTACAACCCCTTTTTGATACCAATTGAAAAGTAAGGTGAACTCCTAAGAGCGGGGTGAATTGGGTTTTTAAAATTTCTTTGCGTACTTTGTATTTTAAAAAATAATCCTTAGTTGAATTTTAATCTCAGCAATATATACTTTCAGCAATTTACCAATAACCACAATACTATTAATAATCAATTAAGTTTAACCAACATTCAATCATAAGTTCAAATCTTTGATATTGGCACTTAACTGATTAAATTCCAAAAATCATATTAGGATAAAATAAAACTTAGATTTCAGATTTTATTCCTTTACTCCAATCAATATAATTTTTAGATATTTGATTTTTGAAAACTTTTAATTTGAAATACCTTACAGCTTTTTTAATATTCAAAATCAAGACTTTGATGAATTTGTCAAACCAACCAACTAACTAATGTATGTTGAATTTAAATATGCTTTCAAAACAAGATTCTAGCACTCCCCAAAGTTTAGAAAGATATAAAAATCATCCAGTCATATAATATACTCGCAGAAAATAAAGAGAGTAGGGAGAAGAGCTTATAACCAGATTTTTTACAAGGTTCGGCTTGCAACCTATGTCCTTTCCCCAAGCAACCGCTGTGAGGATTCCAACTTTTTATTAGGCCAAGTTACAACCTCTCTCCTTCTCAGGTGGGGATCCCTCTCTAACAAGAATACCCCTTTGTTAGCCAAAGATTTAACAACCTTGAATCATAAAAAAAAAAACAATAAAAACAAACTTTGTTGTTATACAAAGAACATTCTCAGTTAGAGTAGATTTTTAAAAGTTAAAAGTATAGTATACTTTAGTGAATAAACAATATAAAGAGATGAAGTTCAAAGTAAATATCACCGGGGTTCTTTCTTAGATTATAAAACTTAGTTAGAGCACTAGCACCGTAAGCTTTAATTCAGTAAGTACTCAGTAATAGCTTTTAGCAAAGGTTTCAGCAAGAACTCTTTGAAAGTATGAGAATTTGATCAATATCTACTTATTGGTAATTGTTGGTGTCTATAATCATTGGGTTTAGTATGTATTTATAGACAGATAAAGTAATATTTCGTGTTCCCCAAGTTTACTTACAGTATTCCCCAAGTTTTTACAAAGTTTAGGGACCAAGCAATTAGTTTTGGAAACTTTCCCTCTATTTTAAATTTAAAAAGTTGAAGGTTAGTCGACTGTAATTCACGGGATCATTCACCTGATCCTTTATAATTCAGCGAAAATTAAAACACATAATGGGGTTAGTTGCCTGAACCTATAAGGTCAGTTACCTAATGATATTCTGTTTGCTCAATTTATTCAACATAAAAATATTAGTCAACTGATCAAACAATGTCAGTCGCCTGACGTTACAATATTCCAAAAAAAAAATTTTTCAACACTTTAAACCTTTGATTTTGTAAAACTTATATGAGACTTATTAAAACCATTTTTCAGGATTTTCAAAAATAGGTCTCTAAGTCCATAATCATTCCTAAGAGCTTCAACCATTTATATTGAAATTTAATGAAGTATTTACGTGAGACTTCTTAATATTCTAACTTTCTATAACACTAAGTCTTCATGCTTTTGCTTCCATTCTTTAAGTTTATCTTGACTTCTTTCTTCAAAGGACTTTAAGTTTCATTTGATCTTCTATCTTTGAGTCCATGCTTTTAATGAACTTCATCAAGCACTTGAGATCTTGAACCTTTTATTCAAACCACTTGAATCCTGAAACATCATCACTTAACCACATATGTTAAGTTCGTTTGATTTGTTATCATCAAAATAAGATTCTTAAGCCTTGTTAGGCCAACAACCAAGAGCAACATTTAATTCTTTCTGGTATAGGATGTCCATCACCTCATATTACCATATATCAAAATTATTGGTACCATCAAATTTCTCCACCTCAAATCGAGCATTAGCTATCATCTTTGAAGATGACGACGAAGCTATTGGGGTTGGAGTTCGTGTGGACAGAGTTTCTTCTACTGCTGCAGGCATAATTTATGCCATCTTCCAAAACTATAAATCCAATAGAAAACCAACATAAGAGAAGACCTATGATAAATAGTACCACACTTATCCCAATAGTGCCTACTTCGTAAATCCTATGAAATTCTATTTTGGCTAGGCCGACCTTCAAAGAGTGACTAAGCTACAATGGTCTTTGAGCACTTGCTTAGATAAGGTCTTTCTAGGCATCAAAAAATGGAATGAATGATCCTAAGAGAGAAACACCTTCATATCAGCACTATTTAACCTGGCTCTTATACCAATTATTTTGTCGAGCACCCCACTTGTACTAAAAGCCAATACTACAACTATTGCTATTGAATATATAACCAAACTACGTCCTCGGGTGCCGATGATCAATCCACTATTTCCAGAAAATTACAACTTGGGCAAATTTCAAATTACTAATAGTAATTAGAAATACCCTAAATTATAAATACTATTTGTAACTTTACAAAGTGGGATAGCTATTTACAAATGGTAAGGGAAGCTCTTTATATACCCTCAAGCTAAAGGTTTAAAAAACCTTCCCATCAATGTGGGACTAAAAACCAACAAACAAGAGTAAAAATATGCATAGTGGTTAAAAAGATCTGCTAGGCTCAAGAAGGGCAGGTCTGCTTTTGCTCGACTTGTTAAAAAGGTAGTAGTAAAAAGTGGCATCAAATTTCAACTCAGTTGTGCTGGTTGCTAGCCTGATGGCTTGGTTCAAGATCTCAACAATATAACTAACCCCACTAATGACTTGGTTTAGAAAGGTGCCTCCACTTTCTTTTGGATGATTAACAACACTTTCATGAACTGATTCATTAGAAACACCATTTCACTACCAAAAAAACAAAAAACTAGTTTTTAATGACAAAAGTATTATTAACGGCTTTTAAAAACCGTCACTACTGTTGTAAGTATTAGCGACGGTTCTAAAACTGTCACTAATACATTTGTCACTAAAAACTAGTTTTCCCACTTAAACTATCGCGGAAAACCACTTTTCGTGTGGAAACTATCCTGGGATAATATTAGCAACGTTTCTTGGGGTATTAGTGACGATTTCAAGTTGTCACTACAAGACACTTATTAGTAATGGTTAGTTAATCATCACTAATAGTATTGTACTAGTAAACAAAGTCAACAATATTAGTGACGGTTCATAGAAACCGTCACTAATAATACATTATTAGTACCAGTTCTTTTAAACTGTCACTAATAGTCTATTCTTAGTGACGAATTTTCTAAACCGTCACTAATAGTGTTTTTTATTTAAAAAATATAAAAATAATTTATTTAACTATATTAGTGATGGTTTACAAAAACCGTTACTAATAGTCCATTATAAGCGACAGTTTATGAGAACTGTCACTAATAGTATTTTTTATTTAAAAAATATAAAAGAATTTATTTAACTATATTAGAGACGGTTAGAAAAACCGTCACTAATACTCTGTTATTAGCGACGGTTTATGAAAATCATCACTAATAGCATTTTTTATAAAACTTTTTTTTAAAGATTCTTATTAAAAATTTAGAAAATCAATAGTTTGGTTAAATGTGTAGAACAGTTTTTAAAAATTTTTTATTTATAGATTTCAATATAATTACAAAAAAGATAACTTGTTTTCAATTTTTTAAAAATTATATGAAATAAATTTTGAAATAATTTGTTTTGGAATTTGAATTTGAATTTATGTATTAGAAAAACTTTACATTTGGTCAATATAATTAAAATCCAAAATCTGAACTTCATCGTCTCATTCATAATATAAGAGTTAAACATCTATAAAATAATTAAAAACATTTTCCAAATTTTATATATAAATTTGAAAATTTTGAAATAAAAACTATTTTCAACAACTAAAAAATGAAAAATAAAATTATTTCCATAAGCATATAGTGTGAAAATTATTTATTGTTATTTATTTATCTCATAAATATTACAAAAATGCCAAATTAGCTAGTTTAATTATGTTTTTGTATGTTCTTGAAAAACTAAAATTAAAAACTATTCAGAATGGATCAACAATTTTTCTGGCTTGAATTTAGTTGGGAGAAGGTTGAATTCTTGTTTGTCCCATTAATATTGGTTCAATCTAGAGTTTCCATTAGGTACTACAATTAGTGGAAGAGTCATATGTTGACTGGAGCAAATGTAATGAAGTATATGTTTATGAAGATGAGTAATCCTAAGACTTCACCATATGATCAAACAAGAATGCATAGGAAAGGTTGCAATGCCTCTTTATCGAGGAGTCTTAGCAATCATAGTGAAGGATATTCCAAGATTAAGGTAGAGTCAGTAAGTGAATGGAGCAATGAGGAGGAAGATTTTCCTCTGGATATGGAGGTTCAACCCAGTGCTAGGGTGAATCTGATGTGAAATCAAAAGTGACACCAATGGTTCCACCAGAAAAGGGCGAAAGCAGTTGTCATGACCCAGTCGCATAAGGAGTACTCTAAAACTATCACTAATATAAGATTACTAGTGAAGGTCTTCTTGGGAGAAACAATTATACTCAAACTCCCTCTTTGTGTGAATCTATTGTGACCATAAAATAGAGCAATATATATGCGAAAAATATAAATACAAACACCACAGGCACAAGACACACGATTTTTACGTGGAAAACCTTCTCGATGTGAGATGGAAAAGTCACGGGACCGTAGTCCACACAAACAATTCCACTATCAATAATTATGAGAATACATGAGTCTTTTTTAGTCTCAACTAGATGCATACAATCAGCTACTATCTTTAAGAAATAGAATTCCTTGGCATAAATTAACTTCTACAAGGATTAAAGAAAGATCTCACAAAAATAGAGGCTACTATTCACGAGCTAAAAAAAACAATAATGAATGCTTAGAATCCAATCTACACCATTCACAATGAAGATTCACGTTTCATGAACATTACTACAAATTTTTAGCTCAATCGGACCACAAATGCTTGTTGTTTGGTGGAGTTGATCAAAATTGGACAGCTTTCTCTCTTTGTGGTGGCAGAAAAAATTGAGGCTACTGTTCATGGGATGAAAACCAACACCAAATACTTAGAATCCAATCTCCACCATTCACAATGAATTTTCACATGTCATGAACATCCGTGTAAATTTTCAGCTTAATCCGACGACAAATGCTTGTTGATCGAAGTTGTTGATCAAGACTGAACAACTTTCTCTCTTTGTGGCAGCAGAAAAAATCGAGGCTACTATTCATAAGCTGAAAACCAACACCAGATGTTCATAATCCAATCTCAACCGTTCACAATGAAATTTCACATGTCAAGAACATCCCTGTAAATTTTTAGCTCAATTTGGACCACGAATGCTTGTTGATCGAAGCAGTTGATCAAGATTGGACAGCTCTCTCTCTCTCTCTCTCTCTCTCTCTCTCTCTCTCTCTCTGTGATAGTCACGGCTCTCTCTCCTTTTTCTTTATTATTTTTTGAATGTGCACTACTCTTTGTAGCAGCAAAGGATAGGGTTTAACCCTATTCTCCAAAATTGGTCTCTCCACACGTAGGTCCGTATTGGGTAAGTTTAGGGCATCCTCACTTAGGAGGCAAACCCAACCCAACAGGTCTTTTTCTTTAAGCTAACTATTTAAGGAAGTCCCACTTTCATCATTTGTGGAAGATTTTTCCAGTTTCTTTGAGATAGACTTTGTAGTATATATCATGCAAAAGCTTCACGGAAGCATTACTCATTTTTAACTTCTTCAATGAATTAGATCTTGAAGATCATTTCTCATTTTTTTTCCTAATAGAAGCAACCTTGATCTATTTTTCCTTATTATTTTTCTTCTTTTCTTCCTCAAACAAAAAATTTAATCTAAATTAAGGCTAAATAAATGTTCCAAGTGATGGTGTAGAGTAGCTGTTGATGGTTATGAGATAAAATGGCAAGATAACATAAAAATGATGTTATCATCTACTTACTATTTTTAAAAAAAAAAAAGTGGACAAATATTAAAAAGAAAAACATAGGAAAAATATTAGCGATGGTTTTTAAATCCGTCACTAATAGTGTATTATTAGTGACAGTGTTTTAGAAACCTTCACTAATAATAGACTATTAACGACGGTTTCTCCAAAACCATTACTAATAGTCTTATATTAGGTTTTCGCATGCTTAATATGAATTATTTGTTGCAAATAACTAGGTTTTTTGAGCATGTCTTTATGAGAAAATGCTCTATTTATAGACAGCATGTTGCCGAAATTTCGTTAGAATTTTTCCAAAATAATCAAAAGTCCATAAATCATGCACCAAAATGAGTATGCTTTACTGCATGCTAAAATATTTTTGAAAGTGATGTTTGTATTTCAACCATTCTTGAATTGTCCAATGAGGATAGTTTTCATTGAGTTCATTTAAAAATTTAGCATCAAAAACTTATTATATGAACCTATAAGAGTTGTTTTACATATAGGATCTTTGTGTAAGGATCCCACATCGGGTGAGTAGTATGGAGATATTGGGCGCATAAGGATAGTTTGAGTTCCAAATAAATGAGGCGTCCTTTAAAGAACACTGAATTACACAAGACATCAAATTAAGAAGAAATGAATATGAAAAGGATTAATAAAAGCAACTCAAGAGCAGTGGGTGGGTTGCTCGTGAAGATGATTACATTTTAGAATGGTCATTAGGTGACTATCTTCGTAGTAGTGAACAGATGAAAACAATTCCTGATATTATCCGTGGAAGCAAAACCGAATATATATTAGGTGATATATTGGCAAACCTCGCTAGTGTGTTTGACACCACATATGAGAACCTAGATGAGTTGAAGATAAAATAGAATGAGCAATCCATGTCCTTTTAAGTAGAATGCTTAAAGAGAAAGACCATCACTAGTAGTCTTATATTAGTGATTGTTGAATTAGGTATAATCCCAATAGGGGGGAGGGGTGAATTGGGTATTTTAAAATTCTTTGAACCTATTTACCACTTATATCCTATTTGTATATTTAACTAATCAATTTCAGGGATTTATTACAAAATTAAATTTATTTTACCAATGAGTTCTTTTTACCCAATTAATTGTGTGTAACGTTATTCAACCTACACATACAATACGAATAAATCAAATGTAGTGCGGAAAGTAAAGAGTAAAGGGGAGAGAGAAGACAAATGTAGTTTTTACGAGGTTCAGCCAACTTGGCCTATGTCCTCGTCTTGAGCAACCACTTAAGGATTTCACTATAATCTTTGCTCCTTAAATTGGAACGGAGCTTCCCTTACAATCCGTTGCTTACAAGAGATACAACTCCCTCCTACTCCGCTGCTTACAAGAGATACAGCTCTCTCCTCAAACCTCGGTTCACACACCGAACCGTGAATACAATGAAATTTGTAAAACACTCAAAATTACTTTCCAACAAAGCTGGTGAGTACAATTCAAAATCCTAATACAATTACCATATGATGAAATTTAAAACTCAGAATGTATGAAACGATACAATCGTTTATGAATGATATGCTTCAACACACAAAACCTCTTTTTATCAAATCTCCTAAAAATTTTTGTATAACTCAATGCTTTGGAGAATTTAGGTTAAATCTTTGATTACAAAAACAACTTTGAAAATTGCAAAGATGTTAAACACACTTTGTCAAAAACAATATTTCTCTAAGTATTTGATCTCAATGTGATCTTGGTAATATTTGACTTAATGTATATATATGTATCTGTATGATGAGAATACCAAAGATCAACACGCTTACTATATGATTTTTAGAAAATATCCTTCAATATATATATAGTTATAAACACTAAGGATCTTCAAATAAGTAGATTTGTTATATTGAAAAATTCAATGCTTTGAATGTAAACTCACTTGAAACAACAATATTTAATCAATAACTAAAGCTCTTCTTAAGTGGTAATCTTCTCAAAAATGATTTGCTATATGCACACACAAAATCAACCTCTTATCAAATATTCAAAAGTAGATTTTGCAATGATAAACTCAAGGAAAAATATATATATACACTCTTGAATCAAAAAATTATTCAACCCATAGCTAAAACCTTTCTCAAGTAATGAACTTGTCAAAATCAATCTTTATATGAATGTGAAAAACTCAATATCAAAGTTCTCTAAAGATGTTCAAAAATAGATGTTGATACAAAAATATCTTAATAAAACTAAATGAATTAATAAACCTCAATACCAAGTTGAATGAAAGATGTATAAGTGAGATCCCTTTTGGTTTTCAGAGTTGATTTGCCCAAAGAAGATGAATGAAGAATGAAGTGCAAGCAATTGTATAACAAAGTGCTCAACGTTCTCAATTCGCTTTCAAAAATTGTTCTCTTTTCTTTTTGTTGATCTTGGTTGACGTACTAGGGCTTAGATATTTAGTATATATAGTGTCTTACCCTTAGAATAGATCTCAATCATTGGATCAAAGAAATATCTCGTGAGTCTTTTTAATAAAAATAAAATTTTTAAGTTTTCCCGCAAGTTCATGCATCTGAGGTCGAAGCCCAAGGAACCCAAGTTCCTTAAAGCTTCGAAAAAATAGCTTGGAATACAGGGTTGGCCACCTAAAGTATGGTTCAGGCTCCTTAAGTGGCGAGTTCAAGCCCCTGAAGTCCCAAGTTTAGGTGACCGAAGTGCCTCGGCTAGTTTCTGTGTTTCCCATTAATTCTTCAAGCTACTGACCTTAATCTTCAGGCACCTTAAGAAATTCTTCAAGTGACTGAGGTTGAGTTTAGGCTACCGAAGTGGCCATTTCTTGAATTTTTATTTTCTAATTTAAAATTTTGCTTTGCTCACATTCTTGGGTCCTTTATAAAAGGGTTTTAAGAATATTTCCAAGTCCATGAAAGTCCCCTAATGATGTTCATGAAATGTATGAGTCTTAAAGTCATTCTAGGGTATATGTTGAGCCTCAAATTAAATCATATGAAAATGTAAATACATGAGTTCTAAGCACCCATTCCCATGACACTCTTGAACTTTGTCGCTTGCATCTTGATTCTCGTACTCTTTGAGTTTCATGGATCTTTCCAAGATATGTACACTTTACTTTATGGCTTCCATGAATCCTTATCCTTTCGTGCATGCTTAATATAGTTTCGCTTCAAACACTCAATGCACAGATCAAATACCAAGTGATTTGTCATTATCAAAATAGGATTAGACTCGTAGAGTCAACAATGATGGTTTTTACAACCATCCCTAATAATGCATTTGTTGATGGAGGAAAAAGTTCAATAGGTTACCAAGTACAGAGGACTCCACACATGGGTAGTCTCACTGATAAGAAATTATCCGCTAGCTTCACCTTTATAAGTAGACTCAAGATCCCCCAAAGGGTGGATTATTAGTGTCAGTTTTATAAACCATCACTAATATAGTGGATTATTAGTGACGGTTTTTTAAAACCATCACTAATAATGCACATTAATGAAAGAACAATATGTGTTTGATTGGTTGAGTTTAGATGACGAGCTACAGTCTTTCATTAGGTGCTTGTGTGTTTGTGAGCTAGTTGGAATAGGTTGTATAGCAAAGTATCTACCACATCGGGTGGCTATGCAATTCGAAATGGATCAATATCTTCCAGGCAAGGTTGACTTCTTGTTGGTCCTACAAAGATCATTCCAAACAAGGGTTTCCATTAGGCACTACAACTGATGGAAGATTCATATGTTGACTCGAGCAAATTGTACTGAAGTGTGTGTTTATAAAGATGAGTAAGCCTAAGACTCCACCATCTAATCAAGCAAGAATGCATAGGGAGATTTTGCAATTCCTCTGCATCGAGGAATCCTATCAATTGTAGAGAATGACCTTCCAAGATGAAGGTAGAGACAATAAATGAATGGAGCAACGAGTAGGAAGATTTCCCTCTAGATACGGAGGTTCAATCTAGTGATGCAAGTGAAAATAATGTAAAATCAAAAGTGGCACCAATGGTTCTACTTGAAAAGGGTGAAAGCATTTGTCGAATGAGGCCTTGGGGTTGATTGTGGACAGTTGCATGTCACTGAATGTGCTTAAGCTGTTTGGGTGCACTCAGGTTTCTTGTGGTTGATTGTGGACAGTTGCACCAATGTTTCTTGTGGCACCCAGCGTGCTTTGTTCTCTATGCTACTATTGATCAATCATTCGATGCAATATTGAAATTTTAAAACACCAATAAATCAAGGGTTCAATTTATGTGCCATATGTTAAAAGGATAAGGTCTCATAGAGCTTGATGGCTTGGCCACCCAAATAAGCAAGTGAAAATTTCTTGGATTAAAGCTAGCTCCAATTATAGAAACGTTCTAGCCATCTAGAGAATAGGAGATGGGTGCCACAAGAAACATACCTGAGTGCACCCAAACAGCTTAAGCATCTCCTTTGACATGCAACTGTCCACAATCAACCCCAAGGTCTCATTCGACAACTACTGTCACCCTTTCGAGTGGAACCATTGATGCCACTTTTGATTTGACATTATTTTCACTTGCATTACTAGGTTGAATCTCCGTATCTAGCGGGAAATATTCCTCCTTATTGCTTCATTCACTTATCGTCTCTACCTTGATCTTCAAAGGTTCTTCACTACAATTGTTAGGATTCCTCGATGCAGAGAAATTGCAACCTTCCCTATGCATTCTTGCTTGATCAGATGGGGACGTATTAGGACTACTCATCTTCATAAACACATACTTCATTACAATTTGCTCGAGTCAACATATGACTTCCATCAATTGTACTACCTAATGGAAACCCCTGCTTGGAATGATTTTGCGGGACAGGCAAAAAGTCAACCTTGCCCGGAAGTTATTGATCCATGCCGAATTGCATAGCCGCTCGATGTGGCAAATACTTCACTACATAACATATTCCAACTAGCTCACAAGCACCCAAGCACCTAACGAAAGACCGTATCTTGTCGTCTAAACTTAACCAATCAAACACAGATTGTACTTTCGTTAATGTGCATTATTAGCAATGGTTTTAAAAAATCGTCCCTAATAATCCACTATATTAGTGATTGTTTGTAAAACCAAAACTAATAATCCACCTTTTGAAGGATATTGAGTTGACTTATAAAGGTGAAGCTAGCAGATAATTTCTTCTTGGTGAGACTGCCCACGTGCGAGTCCTCTATACTTCGTAACCTATTGAACTTTCGTCCCCGTCAACAAAGACATTATTAGTGATGGTTGTAAAAACCATCACTAATATAAGACTACTAGTGATGGTCTTTATCTTCAACCATTCTACTTAAAAGGATATGGGTTTCTCATTCTATTTTATCTTCAACTCATCTAGATTCTAATATGTGGTGTCCAGCACACTGTCGAGGTTAGCCAATATATCACCTAATATATATCCGATTTTTCTTCCCAGATAATATCAGGAATTGTTTTCATCTACCCACTGCTATGAAGATAGTCTCATAATGACCCTACTAAAATGTAGTCATCATCACGAGAAACCCACCCATGCGCACAAGCAAAGAAAGGAAGGAGGAGGTTCAAGATGCCCAAAACAGGTACTATGATTATTATTGTGGATAGTTGTATATTTATTTTAAACGACTATATATATATATTATTAGTAGTCGTTTAAAATAAATGTACAATTTGTTCCCTTACTATACAAAGTTAGTAAGTTGAACTAAAGAATCCAAAATACACTAAAACTACATTGGTTAATGGAATGTGGATAGTTAAAAGGTCACTAATGGTCTCATCAAATGTGATGAGGATGTTCTTTAAGCTAAGTATGGGTTAATGAAGTCTCAAAATTTGTGATAATAATCCAATAAATTAATATCTTACTTTGATTAATTGCTTTTGTGAATGTTTTTATCTTTTCAACACATCTCTTAAATATAAAATAATGGATGTTCTTTTTTGTATAGTCTTGTAAAGGGGGTTTAGTGGTCAAAATGAAACTACAAATTAACTCCTTATTGTTCTGTATGGTATAAGGTTGACTTCTTTTTTTGGTTTATGAACTAATGTTGTAACGACCCGAAAAATAATGATATTTAAATATTAAAGAGGGAGAGAAATGGAAAAAAAAACAAAAGGAGCCAGTTAACGACATCGTACTTTGAGAAATACCCCAATAATTTATCAGGGCCCCGTCGACAAATACAGGGGATTCGTCGATGAGGGTACAACAGGACCTCGTTGATGAGGGTGAGCTTCATCGATGAGAAAATACCAAGAGAGGTTTTGGGGCAACTTGAAATTCGTCGACGAGGGAGGAAGTTTGTCGACGAAATTCCTTAAAGACTCATTGACGAGATGACGTGTCTCGTTGATGAACCTAGGGCTATAAATTGCCAAAACCCGGATTTTTTATGGGAATTAGTGCAAGAAACTCCTCTCTCTCTCTCTCTCTCTCTCTCTCTCTCTCTCTCTCTCTCTCTCTTTCTAAAAACGTCTTCCACCCCTTTTCTCTTTGATTCCGACTCTGTTTCTCATTGAATTGAAGATCTAAGGCCACCACGACGCTCCTGGCGAAGTTCTCTGCAAGTCTGCCAGAGCTGATTGTGGGGGAATTCGGTTTGAAAATCATCCCAAATCTAGGGTAAGACATTTTATTTAGATTATGCCTTTCTTGTAATTATAAGAAATGTTGTAGGTAAGAAAATACTGATGTTTTGTTCAAGGGGATTTGATTTTCAGGGTGTTGAGTGGAGAACTTTGCGGGTATAGGGCTAGAAATTAGTAGGGGCTTTTTAGAGTTAAGGTAAGGGAAATATGCTATGCTAGGAACTTTTATAATGTTATCAAAGATTTTACATTTATGTGCATACTAGTTTATTACCTAATTTTACAGAATATGAATTTTAAATGCTTGTGTGGCCTAAGTAGATATTTATGTAATGAAGAACTCATATAGTTTTTACAATATATCATACTATATTGAATACACAGATATAGACAGTATATAAAGTTTATATAGTTTTTCCCAGTATATGGAGTTATACAGAATATACAGATATAGCTATATATTCACAAAGATTATACAGAAAGATATACATACATATACAGCTTTTATTCGAATAGTTTCATAAAACAGATGTATATGTATATACATATACATGTATACAATTTTACTCAAATCAGTATATTACAACTTTATTCAGAATAATATATATAATGTTTATAGTATGTCATGTTTCCTATTACCATAACATACAGAGTATACAAACAGAGTACATAGACAAAGTATACAGACAGATATATAGAAATAGCATCAAGATGCTACAGATACAGTATACAGAGATTACAGTATTTACAATACAGAAAGATAGTTATGGTAATTTTGGAAACACGATGAAAATAGTAAAAAAGTATATATGTATATATATATATATATATATATATATATATATATAGTATTAGATCCCTAAGGAAAGAATATAGATAGATATAGATAAAGAATACAGAGCATGGTACCGTTGTTATAGACAGATAGAGTGCAACCACATACCTCAGATAGTATGTGGGTACAGTCAACCGTGTTCGAAGAGTATGCAGCTCCCCAGTTCACTAGGTGGAGGGGGCCGATTTGACGAGGTAGTAGCCAATCCTGAGCCTAGGAGTGGATGCAGTTTGGCTGGACTAAGGTAGTGTAGAGTATATTGACTTATTTGGAGGGCCGACCAGATTAAGTCCCACCTACGGGCCACACAACCCTGTCATGAGGGGTCAAATCATGACATACAAAGTTCTAGGGATAAAACACAGTTATGTATATGTATACAGCTTCACAGTATATGATGAGTATTGTATGATATTAGTAGTATGAAAAGTAGAAAACACAGATGATACAATTATATTTTTAAATTGTGAAAAGAAAGATATGCTTTATAGATTTATTATTGTACTATAGTTCAGTTGTTATTTAAATAGTAATCTTAACTTAGTTGTCACACACTAGTAATAGCATATTTCCACTTACTGAGCATCGACTCACCCTATGACTTTAACATTTTTCTGGTGAGCCAATTGAGCAAGCGGATCAGGCTCGCAGATAGAGAGTATATTGATTACCCTGGGTTAGAGGGTAAGTTTGTGTAGGGTTTTGTATTTTGGGACAAGTATTTTGGAGAGAGATGTATTATATAGTTATGGTATAGAAATATGGATTTTTGGTATTGTATGATGTGTATGGATGTATGGATTACGTTTTCACTACATATGTATGATTTTATATTCAGTTTCCCCCGGTGCCTTCTGAGGCTCGAGTTCCATAGAAGGGGGTATCAGAACAGTTAATATATATATATATATATATATATATATATATATAATAAATGAATAAATAAAGAGGTCGTTACAAATGTACTTTACTCTGTTTAGAGCTGGACATATTTTGCTTAGACACAATTTAACCATGGAGAACTAGCCTACCACCCTGCTAGCTTCTGGTTCAGATTCAAGAGAAGGCGGTGATTCTAGTGTTGGAAGTGCTACCTACCATGAGGATATTTATAGTTCAAATGTCAAGAACAAGTCAAGCTTGTCTTAGTCTATAGAGCAAGATTTAGATATGGGAGGGGAAACTTCACTTATGAATAGAATCACTGGCTATGACCATTTCGTGTTAATTGACAATTCGGAAAAAGACTTGTCCCCAAGAATAGTTGTTGAATTCATACATAAGAAGACCATTATATCAACACAAGTATGCATTTTCCCAAGCTTGTCTTCAGAGACGTACACGAGGGGAATCATTTTGTTGGATTATAAAGAGAACCTGGAGAAATTATGGGAATTTTTGGAGAATCCAAATCACATTATAACATCTTCAGCTGGAAGGTATCAACTTAATGCATTATTATTGTTGATTGTACAGTGTCTGCTTTTTCTTCTAGTTCTAATTGGAATAATATTGGATTTGGGGTAATTGCTTTCATTAGAACTTATATTTCTCCTTTCAGTTAGATTTCATTATTTTTTTCATTTTCTGCAGGCCGTGGGTGATAACTAAAAAGATACTAAGGCATTGATTATTTAAACCATTAATTGGGAACCTGAAATCAATGTCCCTCGCAAGAACTTTCATTTTTATTTTTGATATTTTTTGAGGAAATATCATCAACTATAAAAATGAGATTTTGTGCTACTGTTATTGTGGCATTGCATAATTGATTTTATGATTCTTATCTTGGAGCAGGAATTACAGAACACAAATGTTATAATTAAAGAAGAATTAAAGCTCTATCACTCAGGAACTTCAGAATACATGATAGCTAAGGAGCTAAGGGATTTATTCGTGGAGTTTGCAGATCATCAGAAGCGACTGCACAAGAGGCTTGCATTGGAAGAGAAAAAAATCCTAGACCCATCTACCCCATAAGTTCTTGCAGAGTTCAGTCGTGTTTTTAGAAGATCACTCAAATAAGCAGGTGAAAATTTGTGTCTCATTTTTGAAAACCGAGTGAATGATTAAATTTCTTTGGTGGATGGTTTATATTTTGTATGAACTATTCTTTGAGCTATTGGATTGCATGCCTTATCTAGAATGCCACCTGTATGGCTGATGTAGTGATTTATATTTTGTATGCTACAGGAAACTGTTAGGCTATCTCATATACTCTCTTTGATTTACAGATTTGGGAAATGTTCTATTTACAAACAGCATGCTGCCGAAGTTTTGTTAAAATTTTTCCCAAAATAATCAAAACCAAAAAATCAAGTGCTAAATGTTTATAATATGATCCATGGTTAAATTATTATTGAAAGGATGAGTGATTGCTAAATGAATATTGATCATTATCCTAAATTGAAAATGCATGCATAAGAACATATATAGATGAGCTGAGCACCATTCTTAGAAATATGGCATGAAGAACTCATTTGCATCATATGCTTTGCCTTTTGAGTATTGAGGCTCTTTCGAAAACCCTGAACATTGTATCCGTCTCTTAAAGCTTTATGGTTAAATATGGATTGTTCTTGATTACGAACACAAAATCATGCCTTAATATAGTATATACATATATGTTCAAACATTGTAAACTAGCTAGTTAATTTCTTGTGAAATTATTATTTTGTAGGGTTTGCAGTTGTTGAAACACTATGACGATGCCAGACACTACAATTGAGTCGAATGCGCGCAAGTTTTAACTTTTCCTGTATTTCTTGTTAACTGAACAAAATTAATTTGTATATTCTAATTTGAATTTGTACTTGTATGTATTTTAATTTTGAACAATTTGTATTTTAAATTTTAATAATTTATGAATGTTTTAGTAATTCTGGTTTCATTTTATGTATGCTAAAATGTAATTACAGGTTTTTACAAGAATTTTTTTTTAAAAAATAATTTTTTTAAAGCATTAGTGACGGCTTGCAAAACCATTACTAATAATGGGAAGATGAAATATTAGTGACGGTTTAGAAACTGTCACTATAGAATCAACACTATGGGGCCAAAATTGTTACTAATGCCAAATATTAGTGATGGTTTTACAATTGTTACTAATACTTAATTATTAGTGGCAGTTTCAATAATTGTCATTAAAAAGCATACCATTAGTTACGGTTATTAGATCTGTCACTAATACAAGTGCTTTAGTGACGAATTTGAACCAACCACGTGTATAATTTATAGTGACGGTCGTAGGTTATTAGTGACGGTTTTTTTTTTTCATCACTAAAACTCCACTATTAGTGACAGTTTGAATATTTCGTCACTAATAAGTAATAGTATCCGCAAATATGCTGACAAAGTTGGAACTGTCACTAATACTTAGAGAACAATGACTAATGGTATTAGTGAAGATTTTTTGATTATTAGTGATGGTTTAAAACCGTCACTAATAACCTTATTTCTTGTAGTGTTTGGATTAATTATCACACAATCTAGAAACTTTTTTATATAAATATTTGGAAATTTTGTCCCCAAAATAGGGAGAATAGCAACTCCAAAGTCTGAAAAGTCTAGGTAATCATATTGGACAAATGGGCTCTATCCATCATATTTTGACAAATAAGCTCCTCTCACATTTGACAGATGAGTTTCGTTCATATTTTAACAAGTGAAATATGCTTATATTGACAGATGAGCTCCACTCATGTTTTGACAAATGAGTTCTACTTATACACAACATATGAGCTTCACTTAGAGAATTTACAAATGAGATCTACTTGTCTCTAAAATATAAAATTTGTTCATAAAATTATATAGCTACATGGTTCAATTTTGAATGGTAAATTATATCCGACCATGGTTGAAGGGACCTTAACTCGTAATTGCATCACAATGTCTACTTTGCTTGTGGCTTATTCTGGTTTAACTTCTAGGTCAGTAACAATCTAATATTTCGAATATCTTTTCTTTAAAAATGTTCAACTTATAATTTTTCAATTTAATACGGGAGAGGGCTAATAATTTTAAAATGCTCTCGAGTCTAATATTAATTTTGGGAGTTATGAATGGAGAACGACTAATGAAGAATAAACGATATTAAGAGCAAGAAAGTCTAATAGGCACTTTGATATTAAAGGGTGTAACCTAAAAACTAATAAGTTGGGGAACTAATGAATGTAACTTATGGCTAAAGCAGGGGGAAACAAAATAGCATAGCCCTTTATTATCATGTAAACTCTTGAGAATTAAAAAGGCACATGTTGCTGTTCAATATCAATAGGGGTATTGTCTATAAAAGGACAACTCTTAACCCTATGTTTTGTCAACTAGAATGGGATGGAATGGAATGGGAGTGGAATGGAATTAAAAATTATATAGGAAATATTCAAAATTATAAAGACCAATTTTTTTCCATTCAACTTCTCATCTTGATGGATGCCTTTTTAGATTATAGTGAGATTATAATGAACTCAGAAGATGAAGTGAATACTGTGTTTGTAATGGATCCAAGCCTTTATTACTATCGTGTAATGGCCTTTGGTTGGTTATCCATTTGTTCGAGAAAGAATCTTAGTAAAACCATGGAAGCTTATGTGGATAATATGCTAGTAAAAACTAGGGAAGCAAGTGACCACCTCAGCAACCTCATAACAGCCTTTGTCATATTGAGGGAACACCAGATGAACTTGAATCCAACCAAGTGTGCCTTTGGTGTAACATCAAAAACTTTTCTTGGCTTTGTGATTACTCAAAGATGGATTGAAGCGAATCCAAAGAAAATTTAAGCTTTATTAGACATAAAGTCCTTGAAGTCTAAAAGAGATGTTCAAAAGTTAATGTGGATTTATGCCAGGTCTGCTCAGAGATGCTTACCTTTCTTCAAGGTTCTTAGAAGCGTAGAGAAGTTTGCATTAGGTGATGAACAAGAAAACGCTTTTTTCAATATAAAATATGACATTGGTTTTGCTTCTCTCCTAAACAAACCCTATCCTAAGGACATTTTTTTTTTTTTTTGTTCCTCACAACAACAGGGGAGGTTGTGTGCTCAATTATCTTGAAAGAGAAAGTAAGGACAAAAAAAAGTTGATCTACTACACGATTAGAGTCCTTCATGGACCCGAGCTTAATTATCCAATCACAGAAAAGATAGTATATACACTGATCTACACTATTTGGAAGTTATGACTTTGTTTTCAAATGCATAAAGAAGTGGTTATAACCTATCAACCACTCAGAAAGATACTCCATCGACCAGAAACCCTAAAGTTTCTAGTAGTTAGATTAAGTGGATGGTAAATCTCATCAAATTTGACATCCATTATCAACCACGCTCCACTATAAAGGCCTAAGTCAACCAATTTTGTCGTAAGGTTATATTTCTTTTGGAAATTTTTATGAATCTTTTATGTAAAGAAAATAATTCAGCTTGTAATTCTTTATATGAGGGCATACTATCACAAGACTCATCATAAGATTCATTGTAAGATTCGGTTGAAGAGTAATAGGAGTTTACCTCTTCATCGTTTGCCATGAAGCATACGTTTACCATCTCTGGTCCACTTGATTTGTTTTCAGTTTCACTGAAGCTTGAATCATCCTAAGTAGCCTTCATAGCTTCCTTCGTTTCCTTCTTGTCTTTCTTGAGCAAAGGGAAGTCTGGTTTGATATGTCCTGGTTTCTTACAATGATAGCATATAGGAGGTTCATTTTTACTTTTATTTTCTTTTCTACTTGATTCTACCTTTTCAGTTTTTCTTTTGTTGAACTTCTTAGGAAATCTTTTAATATTTCTATAAAACTTTCCTAGCCTCTTAGTGGTGAATTCTAATTCATCTTTATCCAAATCACTTGATTCACTTTCTTCTTTGCTTGAGCTGTGGCTTGATGCTTTTAGTGCAATAGATTTCTTATGTTTTGGTTTAGGATTTCTTTCTTTTAGAGCCATTTCATAAGTAAGAAGTGATCCTATGAGTTCATCTAATGAGGTAGTCTTAAGGTTCCTTCCTTCGCTAATTGTTGTAGCCTTAGGTTCCCATATTGAGGGAAGTCCTCTCAAAATTTTCCTAATCATTTCATAGGTGGTATATGTTTTTCCTAATGCACTGAGGGAGTTAATTATATGGGTGAATCTTGTGTACCTACTTGATATGGATTCACCTGAATTCATTTTGAATGCTTCATATTTGCTAGTTAACATGTCTATTCTATTGTCCCTTACATCAATGGTTCCTTCATATGTGACTTCTAATTTGTCCCATATTTCTTTAGCTGTTTTACAAACCATTACCCTATTAAATTCATTAGCGTCTAAGGCACAATATAAAACATTTATAACACTTGAGTTTATTTGAAGTATCTTATAATCTGAATCAATCATATTCTTTTTCTCTTTAGGAATATGTTTTCCATCTATTATTTTGGTGGGAACATGGTCTCCTTCTACAACTACTTCCCAAGCTTTCCAATCCATGTGTTAGAGGTAGATTTGCATTCTCTTTTTCCAAAAGGTGTAGTTGTGTCCACAAAAGATTGGTGGACGAGTTGAGGATTGGCCCTCTCCAAAAGGAGCTACTCCTACATTAGCCATTTAGATCTTTTTATAGCTGCTTATTAAGAATTTTCTATAACTAAGCTCTGATACCAATTGAAATTAGGATAGCTTCCCAAGAGGGGGGGGGGGGTGAATTGGAATCTTTAAAATTATTTCAATTTTTATTCTTTATTTAATATTAACAACTACAACAAGTAAATATAAAGACAATTCAATCACAACCAATCAAAATAAGAAATTCGATCTTTTTCTCAATAGCATTGTAATGAATTGTAAAGCACGCTGAATTTATGTAAACCCCGTGTTTGTTCCAAACTCAAAAATCTTCTTTATGTTCAGCTTTTAAACAAACTTTTAGATTAATAAGTTTAGTTTGATCAACCAACGTAGTCCCTTTCGGTTTCTGCAATCAATACTGATCAAACCAAAAACAAATTATTCTCCGGTCTATTTAACAACTAAACACTCAAAATTAATTTAAAGCATACACGCAGATTATAAGTCTTTGCTGAAAAAGTAAAGAGTAAAGGAAGAAGAGAGACACAAGATTTTACGAGGTTCGGCTTATACCCAGCCTACGTCCTCGCCTTTGGCAAACCACCAAAGGATTCACTAGTTTAGTTCCGTTGACGGGTGGAACAATACCGATTACAAGCACTCCTTCCATTAGGCTACAGCCTGCCTCTCCAAACGATATTCCCTCGTTTGGTCCAAAGATTTTACAGCCTTGAATCGTCTATGAATAAGAATCAAGATAAAGAGATTTTGTGTACAAGAAAACACTCTCACAGAAGAGTAGGTTAGTACAACAATCAGCACAATAATACTTCAAAGTAATTCAAATATAAAAGAATTTGAAGCTCAATACTTAGTATGAATCACCAAATATCTTTCAAAATATGAAAGATTTTGAATTTGAATGCTTTGCTTCGAAGTTTGAATCAATAGCAACTTAGTAGTTGAACACAAGAGAGTTTGAGAGACTTTGAGAACTTTGATTGCTTGAAAATTGCTTGGTGTATCAAACCTTTGAAGATTTGGGGCTATTTATAGATTTTTAGAAGCAATTCCATACCCCTAAAGTTTCCTTAAAATAATTTCCAAGTTTTTTAAAATAATTATGTCTAAAAACCTTGTTTAAAAAAATCTTCCCGTTAAGAATTTTTAAGCCAACGTTCGAGTGGCAGTCACCTGTCACAGGACAAACTCTCAACATAGAATAAACCAAGGTAGTCGCCTGTCATGTCCACTCAGGCGCCTGACATGTTTAGGCAGTCGCCTATCTTGCTACTGACTTTTTGAAAAACCCCTTTCTTAATTTGGCAGTTGCCTGACCCTTCTTTAAAAAGTTTTTATTTTTCTAAAAATATTCTTTTGAGTATGAAAATATATTGCTGAATATCTTGAGAGCTTCAATCCAATATATATTTGAAATTAACTTGAAGTACCTACATTTAGAACATCCACAAAAATGATCCTTTGTTCTTCAATCTTGTTCTTCCATCATCTTTGAGTCTTCAGTCTTTTCTTTGAGCTTTCACCAATATATCTTTAATCCTTATGCTCTTTAAAATCTCTTTGTAATCCATAAACTTTATTATGCTCTTCAAAATTTCTTTTTAATCCATAGGCTTCCTTATGCTCTTGAGCTTTGTCATTTCCTTTAAGCTTTGCCTTTTTCATGAAAAAATTTCACTTGAACCATATTAAACACATCATTTATTTGTTATCATTAAAATAAGAATTGTAAGCCTTATTAGGCCAACAGGTATAATGTCTCAAATATTAGAAGTGACCAAGGAAGAGAATTTAAGAATCAAAATGTTGAAAATTTTTGTAATGAACATGGCATAAATCACACCTTTTCTGTACCTAGAACCCCATAACAAAATGGAGTTGTGGAAAGGAAAAATAGAACCCTCCCAAAAATGGCAAGAACCATGCTTAATGAAAATGACCTACCCAAATATTTTTGGGCTGAAGCTATAAATACAGCTAGCTATATAGTTAATAGGGTCTCCATTAGATCAAACCTAAACAAGACACCCTATGAATTGTGGAAAGGAAGAAGGCCTAATATAAATTACTTTCATGTCTTTGGGTGTAAGTGTTTCATTCTAAATAACAAAGACAACCTAGGAAAATTTGATGCTAAATCGGATGAAGGCATTTTCCTTGGTTACTCCACAAATAGTAGAGCCTACAACAAAAGAACACTCACCATAGTTGAATCAATTCATGTAGACTTTGATGAATCTAGCTCTTTTTCAAGAGAAGTTTAAAATGAAGAAAAATATGATATGTTCAAAAAGGAGGATGAGATAGAAATTAAAGAGGAAAATGAAATAAATGAAGAAAAGTCAAACGATGAACTCATAGAAAATATGGAATTATTAAAAGAATGGAAATATAAGAAAGATCATCCTCAAGAACAAACTATAGGTGAACCATCTAGAGGTGTGACCACTAGATCTTCACTAAAGAACCTTTGCAATCATTATGCATTCCTATCCCAAAATGAACCTAAAAATATTAAAGAAGCCCTTAAGGATGAATCTTGGATAGTTGCAATGCAAGAAGAATTAAACCAATTTGAAAGAAGTCAAGTATGGAAATTAGTACTCAAACCGAAAAATCATTTGATCATAGGAACTAAATGGGTATTTAGGAATAAAAAGGATGAAAATGGTATAATCACTAAAAACAAAGCTAGACTTATAGCAAGGGGGTACAATCAAGAAGAAGGAATAGATTGTGATGAAACCTTTGCCCTCATAGCTAGAATGGAAGCTATTAGAATGTTGTTAGCTTATGCTTCCTACAAAGAATTTAAGTTATATCAAATGGATGTCAAAAGTGCATTATTGAATGGATATATTAATGAAAAGGTATATGTTGAACAACCCCTTGATTTTGAGGATATTGAAAATTCTAACCACGTATTTAGACGAACTAAGGCTTTGTATGGACTAAAACATGGCCCTAGGGCTTGGTATGAAAGACTTTATGGATTTCTAATTGAGAAATGATTTTTAAGAGGAAAAATTGATAGCACCTTGTTCATTAAAAATAAGGAAAATAATATACTTTTAGTACAAATCTACATAGATGATATAATATTTGGTGCTACAAATGAACATCTACGTAAAGAATTTGCAAAATGTATGTAAGAAGAATTTGAAATGAGCATGATGGGGGAATTAAACTATTTTCTTGTACTACAAATTAAACAAGCAAAAAATGAGACTTTTATAAGTCAAACAAAATACATAAAAGATATGATACAAAAATTTGGTATGGAAAATAGTAAACCCACAGGCACACCTATGAGTACCTCCATCAGCCTAGAAAAAGATGAAAAGTAAAAATCCATAGACACAAAGCACTATAGAGGCATAACTGGAAGTCAATTATATCTAAAGGCCAGTAGACCCGATATAATGTTTAGTGTGTGTATGTGTGCACATTTTCAATCAGCACCCAAGGAATCACACCAAATTGCTATTAAAAGAATCCTAAGATACTTAATAGGCACAATGGACTTAGGACTATGGTATCCTAAAGACACCAATTTTGAAATGATCAGTTATTCATATGTGGACTATGCCAGTTGTAAGATAGATATAAAAAGCACAAGTGGCACATGCCACTTATTAGGAAAATATTTAGTTTCTTGATCTTCTAAGAAACAAAATTTCGTGACTTTGTCAACCGCTGAGGCCGAATATGTAGAAACTGGTAGTTGTTGTGCACAAACTCTTTACATGAAACAACAATTAAGAGATTTTAATTTAAAATACACAATTGTACCAATTAAGTGTAATAACACGAGTACGATTAACATATCTTAAAATCCTATTTCACACTCAAGAACAAAGCACATTGACATAAGACACCACTTCCTAAGAGATCATGTTCAAAAAGAAAACATAAATCTAGATGACCAATGAGCTGATATCTTTACTAAACCACTCTCAAAAGATAGATTTATAACCATAAGAAGAGAACTTGGTCTACTACATAGTAGAGAAGTAAACTAAAAGAACAAGGCTTAAAGAAAAATCCACAATCAATAAACTGTCTCTAGGGTCACCTAGGATTTGTCTCTTTTGAGTGATCAAAATTTATTTCGGCATGTACTTTGATGTGTTTTATAATGCAACACTTAGCTTAAATTGCTTTCCTTGTTTCTTGAAACATAGGCTCATGATAAATGAGATGCAGCATGCTACATGTGGATGTTTGAGATATGATGTTGAATCTTGGCATGAGTTAGGAGTATGTGGTCATATGTACATTTTAATGTTTACCCTTTTTGATTGATGTCAAAAGGAGGAGGAGTATTTGAGCAAAAATACTATTTGAGCATGTTGAGCATCATTGAACAATAAGCATGATCAGTCTTAAATCTACAAATTGTTAGAGTAATGCTTGTTGTAAGGGAGAGTAGAGTGATGCTAGTTGTAAGGGGGATATTTTTTTTAACGTGTATTCATATTCTTTTGCTTCTCATTTGTCATCATCAAAAAGGGGGAGATTATTGGCCTAACTAGGTTTTTCAATCTTATTTTGATGATAACAAAATGAAGGATGTTTTAACATGTGGTGTTGAGTAATATGTTTTTAGGTAAAAGGACTCTCAAGGTTGATAAACTAAAAGCTTAAGGCTAATCTAGTGGAAGCTTCTCAGAATATCAAAGGCAATGGACGAAAAATGAAGAAGTTAAAGGCAAGCAAACCCAAAGTAAAAAGTGAACCTCAAGAGGCTGAAGAAGGCTGGAGGACCTACTGATTTAAGGAGATCATAATTAGAAAAACTGTTGTAAGTACTTCTAAACCAAATGCCATTTAGATATGTAAAGCTCTCATAAATCAAAAGAAACTAAGAAACACCTTGTTAAAAGAGCTTAAAATATATTTTTAAAATCAAAGCAACAAAGGTTTTAAAAGAAGGAAAGTTTTCAAAAATAAAAAGAAGGCAAGCACCTAATAGACGATTGTCTATCTATGGATAGATTACTAGCAAAATTTGAGTATTTTAAACTGAAGACAATATCCTGGCAGACGACTATTAGTGTTCTAGGTTTAAAATTTAACCATGACAAACGACTGCCTATATTTTGGCATATGACTGCCAGCATTCTGAGTTTTAGATTTAACCATGGCAGATGACTGCCATGTTGTGGTAGACAACAGCCACGGGGAATAGTTTTCAGATCTCAAATAGGAGGTTCTCTTTTAAAAATTTTGAATTTTAAAATTAAGTTAACAATTTTTTTTTTTCAAATATTACCTAAATTGATGGGGACATTGATCTTTGAAAAGCATATAAATACCTCCTTGGGCAATGAAAAATTTTAAATTTTAAAATTAAGTCAACAATTCTTTTTCAAATGTTACCTAACTTGATGGAGATATTGATCTTTGAAAAAGCATATAAATACCTCCTTGGGTAATGAAAAATTTTGAATTTTAAAATTAAGTCAATAATTTTATTTTTTTTTTCAAATTTTACCTAACTTGATGGGGATATTGATCTTTGAAAAAACATATATTGACCTCCTTGGGTATGAAAAATTTTGAATTTTAAAATTAAGTCAACAGTTTTTTTTTTTTTTTTCAAAATTACCTAACTTGATTAGGACATTGATCTTTGAAAAAACATATAAATACCTCCTTGGGTAATGAAATATTTTGAAATTCAAAATTAAGTCAACATTTTTTTTTCAAATATTACCTAACTTGATGGAGACATTGATCTTTGAAAATGCCTATAAATACCACCTTAGGTAATGAAAAATAAACATAAGATATAATATAAAAGAAGAGAAATTAATAAGTCTTTTGCTGAAACTCTTCTTGTGCTGAAATTCTCCTTGAGCTCCATCTGCACATCATTTTGTTGGAGAGAAAGAAATTCTCCTTAGGTTCAATTTGCTTTCATCTTTTGCTAGAGAGTAATTCTACCATTTTGGTAGATTGAAAATATTAAAGCTCGGTTCCGGGTTGCAATTCAATTTTTTTTTAAGAACCATTGGAGACTTCTAAAACTTTAGAGCTTCATATATTATATTTTTCTTTGGTTTTTAGAAGTACAATTTAGATCTCAATTTGTACAACCTGCTCTAAATTTTGAGAGTATTTCTTGTACGCAGATTTATTTTCCATCTTCTTGTACTTTGAATGGTTCAAAGGATTGATTGGATCAAGCATAGGCTAGTGCTTGGAAAGGTTTTCCTCTTCCTGAAAAGGAGGGTAAATTGCGTAAGATTTTTTCTTCCACCCGGAAGGAACAAGATTTAGTTAACTTCTTAGGTGGTTGACCTAAGGCAAGGACGTAGGGTGAGGTAAGCCGAACCTCATAAAAAGTAGTGGTGTTATTCTCTTGCGTGAATGTTTTAATACTTGAAATCATAAAGTAATACTTATTAGAATTTAAGTAAACTCAAAAATGCCTAATTTGTTCTTGGGCTTGCAGAAACCGAAAGGGAGTACGTTGGTTAATCGATCTCTTGTGAAAACCGAAAGGAAGTACGTTGATTGGTTAACACCCAAAACTTGTTAGCTGAAGGTTTAATTAAGTTCTGATATTGAAAAGGTGTTTGGTTGTCATTACAATATTCATATTCATAAATCAACAACAAGAATTGAACATTCATTTTGCAGGACCTTTAAATATTCCGAATTAATTTCTTGTCTTGTGGTTGTTGTGTGTGAATGGTAAATTAATTGATTATGTTTATTGATTGTGAATTAATTAAAAGGAAATAGGAGTTAGTGTGTATTGTCTAATTAACGAAAATACGAGAAAACCTTAAGAGATTGTAAAAAGAGACAAGAGCTCATAAAGAGGATCAAAGAAATTTTTAATAAACCCAATTCACCCCCCCCCCTCTTGGAACTACACCTTAGGTTTCAACCATAACACTGAAAACTAATCTGAAAATGTTGTGTCATCTGAGTTGTATAAATAGTAATTACATAGCGTTATGGTTTTAGAATTTTGGAAAATCATGGAAATCTACATATGCTATAAAATATCTATCTGTATAAACTCTGTAAGTCATTGTCTTGTAAAATTTGATAAAACATATTTGTGCACAATAATATAAATCATATCAATCTAAAACTGTATTATTTATGTTCTGATCTATTCAAGTCTCGTAACACATATTTCTGTTTAGGTATAAACATAATAATCTGGAAACTGTATATTTCATATACTGATCTAATATTTGTCTCATGCTACACAACTACATAAATAAATATCTCATATACTGTTACGGTATTTTCTGATATACAAATAGTTTCTGAACTGAAATACTAATCTGGAAAACATATAATTTATTAGTAAATATTATAATTTTCCTAGCATAACATATTTCCCTTACCTAACTGGTTGGGAGGCTCGCCTCCAACTATATTCTCACGCTCACGGCGTACTATCTCCAAAATCCTGAAATAATGCATATAGTCCTATTTTCAATAAATCAACTAAATTTCCCGAACCTTCATACTCATAATTTTCTAAACTATAGTTTACCTAGGCTCCTGAAAGAATATCGATTGGGGTCCTCAGACCATGCTTGCAGGGTCCCAAAACACCCTATCCCTGAAAATATAATACCTGAGTTTTATTCCATAAAACTCTAGTAGATTCTCATATAATAAAAAATCTAAGTTTAGATCAACCTGATAATACTAAAAACACCCAAATAACTTTATTATCCTGATTTTGAGATGGTACCCAAGTAAGCCTAACCAATGATCTACTCCAACAGATTTGAAGAGAATCTTCTCAGGAGTAGTGTGGCGACTTCCGATCATCAAACTGGAGAGAATCGAGGCTAGAAATGAAGAGAGAAGGTGGGGGAGATGATTTTATAGAGAGAGAGAGAGAGAGAGAGAGAGAGAAAGAGGATTGCTTCATAAGAATTTTGTGGGAAACCGAGTTTGAGCTTATTTATACACCAAACTTCGTCGACAAGGCCAAGAAGGTAGTTCATCGATGAGCACTTACCCCTCATCAACGAATTTCAGACCTGAAATCAGCCCTCTCGGCATTTTCTCATCAACAAGATATGTCTACGTCAACGATCCCAATAAAGTTATCCATGTTCGTCGACAAGGCCCTACTTAGTCCCCCTTTTAAATTCCATTTTTCCTCACTTCTCTTATTATTTAATTACTATAATTCTTCGGGTATCTACATTCTCCCCTCCTTATAAAATTTCGTCATTGAAATTTTTTTCTATTTGTATTGAACACCATCCATTGAAGAAAATGGGCTACTTATTTTATTACTTACCCTCACTTATGGTGGAGGAATACCGCGGTTACATTAGCAGTTTTGAGAGATTACAATTATACCCATAAAAGAAAAATCTCTAACAAAACAAAACACTACCTACCTTTTTTAAGAGACCCGAAGAATTATGGTATTTAAATAATAAAAGAGGGAGAAAAGAGAAATTGTAAAAGGGAGTCACAGCAGGTCTTCGTCGATGAACACCTAGGTCACAGTAGGTCCTCGTCGATGAACACCTCGACGGGGACACGTGTCTCATCGACGAGAAGTTACTGAGAGGATATTTTCAGCTCTGAATTTCTTCGATGAGGAATAACCATTCGTTGAAGAACTTCCTTATTGGCCTCGTTGACAAAGTGACATGGCTCGTCGACAAGTGTTGGTGTATAAATAGCCTAAACTCAAATTTTTCTATAGAAATCACGTGAAAACATCCCCCTTTCTCTCTTATTCATCCCTTCCCCCTTCTCTCTAAGATTTTGGGCTGGTTTCTTTTCGGTTCAACGATTCAAGACCACCACCACACTCTTGGGAAAGTTCTCTTCAAATCTTCTGGAGTGGATCGTTAGTGGGGTTAACTTGGACTTCATCCCAAATTTAGGGTGAGGCTTTTTATTTAGTATTTGGCATTCCTCGAGTTGTATAAAATGTAGTAGTCAAAGAAATACTGAAGTTTTGTTCAAGAAGATATTGTTTTCAGGGTGTTGAATAGGGAACCCTGCGGGTGTAAGACTAGACTTTGTAGAGGCTTTTCAGAAATCAGGTAAGGGGATAAACTAAGTCCGGATTTCATGAAATGTATTTACTATTTTATAGCATTTAGTTATGATAAATATGTATATTATAGAACTATGTTGGAAATAATGTCGTTGATCAGAAATATGTTTAATACCTCTTTTGTGTGGCATGAGTAAAATTTACCATGAAAAATTATGATGATGGAATATTATGTTTACAAATGAGTATGTTTTCACTACTTCTAGGAAAATGTTAAAATGATACTGAGATTTTTCAAATTGAGGATTTTATATGATATATCAGTGTACGGGCTGAGGTTTTTATATCATATATCGGCGTACGGGCCGAGGTTTTTATATGATATGTAGGTATACGAGCCAAGGTTTTTATATGATATATCGGCATATGGGCCAAAGGTTTTATGATATGCAATACCGACGTACGGGTTGTGATTTATAAAATACAAAATGCCGGCGTAAGTGTTATAAATTTATATAATATGCAATGCAAAAATGTATGAAAATATTAACATGACAGATATGATTATGTAATAGCCATGTATCATTATTTGAAAATATGTTATATGCTATCAAAACCTGGTTGGCTTGATTTAGGCTTTCACGAAGCACGGTACTATAGCTATATGATCACGATCATGTTCATGTTAGTGCTACCGCTTGCCGTATGGGGTAGTGGGAGATCGGCAGTCGATGTGGTTTATTATAGCGCAGGCGTCCCTCTGGTGTCCGGACCATGAGGGGTAGACCTATCGTACTTATAGACTTTTGTTTGATCTAGCCTAGCCGGCCAGCCATTGTTAGGTCCGGCCTTCAGGCCGCACAACCCAGTCATGTGGGAGTATGACATGACACCAGCCAACTAACCATCCTAGATGTTTTGTATGTACAATTTTATGGGATGATTTATGTGTATAGAAATTCAGTATATTATACCATGATATGATAAAACATGTTTCTCTTAGATATGATACAAACAGTTTTATCAAGTATGTTTATGTACTGTTATATGTATAGCACGAAAATACTCATGTTGTCACACACTGATATTAGTTTATTTCCCTTACTGAGAGGTGTCTCACCTCAAATTATATAAATATTTCAGGAGCCCCCAATAGAAGAGCGGATAAAGCTCCGCAATGTTAGGATTCGGTTGTTCTACCTTGTTTGAAGGGTAAGTCTTTTGCTAGGGTCAAACAGATTTTTGGGTAACGACCCTAGGACTTGTTTTTGGATATTTTGAGTTGTATGTAATCATTTGAGGGATGTAGTAAACTCTAATATTGTCTTAAATGGTAATTTGATATGTATATGATTCTACGTTTCCTGTTGCTTGGGTATCTGTATTGTATTTCAGGTATACCCCTGGTACCCTTGGGTTCAAGTGAATTATGATTTACCAGGTTAATTATGATTTTCTAGAATTATTATATTGGATATTATGAAAAAAATATATGGTAAAATAAGTAGGTCATTACAATTTGGTATTAGAGCCGAGGTTGCTAGGTTCTATAGACTTTAGAATGCAGTAGAATCGATACCAGAGTATAGGAAAAGGATTTAAGGTTTTGTTCTACAATCTAGAGGAAGGAATTTCATGGTGATTTTTGTATTTTTCTTAGGGTAAAAATTTCAAGAAAATCATAGTAAACTATTGTCGGGTTGTGTTCCTAGAATGTAAGGCTGGATCTAGAAGTAAGATGATGATGTTAAGATAGGGGACTATGTTAGGTGAGTAAATTAAAAGGATAAGGTCTCTAAATCACGTTTATTGTTTTTTAGGACCCTAGAGGAGGTAGTGTCCATACGAGTAGAAGTGATGGTGTAGGGCCCTCAAGTGGAGGTGGGACTGATTCTGATGCGGTACTATGCAGCGTAGCTTAGCAAGTTATGGCTGAGATCGCTAGAAGCTCTAAAGAGTAGGGAGGCTCATCTACAGACCATGAGTGCATGATAGAGAAGTTTACCAAGATGAATCATTCGTAATTTTCAGGAGGAGTTGATCCTGCAGCCGCCGAGAATAGGATGCAGGAGATCGAGAAAGTCTTGGTCGTATTATAGTGTATGGAGGAACAAATGGTCTTCTTCGCCACCTATAAACTGACAATAGAGGCCGAGAGGTGGTGAACTGCTGTGAGACTTCTGGAGCAGCAGTGAATGATGCCGATAGCTATGACATGGGACTGATTTAAAAAATTATTCTTTGATAGATATTTCCCAACCAAATTCAGGGAAGTTAAAGTGGAAGAGTTCTTAAATCTGAAGTAGGGACAAAAGTTGGTCTAGCAGTATGCGGCGCGGTTTATATAGCTATCTCGCTTCGCTTCATATATTGTTCCTAATGAAGTAAATAAGGTGAGACAGTTTGGAAAAGGATTGAGGCGAGGCATATACAAGCAGGTGCTAGTGCTAAAGATACAAGACTTTGTTGAGTTAGTCGATAGAACAACCTTGGCTGAAGTTAGTGAGCATATGGACGCAGAGGAGCAGAGACAGAAGAAGAGATCTACACCTTTAGGTTTCTAGTAGGGATCTAGGTAGGGTCAGTGGAGGAGAGGAAACTTTGGTAGAGGACAGAGGCAAGAGACTGGAGGTCATGAGGTTCACGCAGTGCACAATTTTCCTATCTGTCAGACTTGTGGGAAGAGACACTGGGGAGAGTGTCAAGTGGGGAGAGTTGTCTACTATCGCTACGGTAGACAGGGACATCTGATGCGAGATTACTCTACACCACCAGATATCGCTCATGCTCCTAGATCGTACTGGGGAGGCTATTAAGCGCCCTGTGGTGGCCAGCAGAGGAATGTAGCTCTAGCGAGGGTTTATGTTTTGACGCCTAGGGATGCTGAGACAGCCGGTGATGTGGTCACAGGTATGATTAACAGGTTTTCATTTAAAGTTATTGTATTGTTTGATTTAGGAGCCACACATTCGTTCGTGTCTATAGAGTGTATTAGATTATGTGGGCCAGAAACACAATTGTTAGACACCGAAATGTTAGTAACTACATCGATAGGGTAAGTAGTGAGATGTAGTAGAGTGCTTCTAGATTGTCAATTTGATATTCAGGAAAAAATTTTGCCAGCTGATTTGATAGTATTAGACATGCACGGGTTTGATGCAAATTTTGATATGGACTGGTTGGCAACCAATTACGCCAGCATAGACTGTCGTTTGAAAGAAGTAATATTCAGACCTTCAGGAAGACCAAAATTCAGGTTTATAGGGTCGTGAGTGCAATCATCGCCTCAGTTAGTTTCAGCTATTTAGGCGAGGAGATTGTTCCTAAGAGGTTGTTAGGGATTTGTGGCCTTTGTGAAGGAAATGAATTGAAGCTCACTAGTACACTAGTAGTAAATGATTTTACAGATGTTTTTTCTAGATGAGTTACCAACCTTGCCAGTCGATCATGAGGTAGACTTTCCTATTGATCTGCTCCCAGGTACAACGTTGATTTCTAAAGCACCCTACTGAATGGTGCCAGCAAAATTGGCAGAATTAAAGAATCAGTTGCAAGATTTTCTTGATAAAGGATTTATCTGGCCCAATGTATCTCCATGGGGAGCTCTAGTGTTATTCGTGAAGAAGAAATACGGGGCTATGAGAATGTGTATAGATTATAGGGAAATTAATAAGGTGACAATCAAGAACAAGTATCCTCTACATTGTATAGATGATTCATTTGACCAACTCCAAGATACACAGGTGTATACTAAGATTGATCTTAGATCAGGCTATCATCAAGTAAAGATAAGGGCAGAAGACGTCTGAAAGACAGCTTTCAGGACCAGATATAGGCATTATGAATTTCTCGTTATACTGTTTGGTCTGACGAATGCTCCTGCGATATTCATGGATTTGATGAATAGAATCTTCCACCAATATTTAGACCAATTTATTGTTGTTTTTATTGATGATTTATTGGTATATTCGAGGAGCTATGAGGAGCATGAGATGCATTTGAGGCAGGTCTTACAAATGGTCAGAGAAAAGTTGTATGCCAAATTTAGCAAATGTGAATTCTGGCTCGATAAGGTTGTGTTTTTGGGGTGTGTCATCTCAGGGGATGGAATTTTTGTGGATCTTAGTAAAATTGTTGTGGTAGTGAATTGGGCTAGACCGAGGAACATCCAGGAGATCAAGAGTTTCTTAGGACTGGATGGATATTACTGTCATTTTTTTAAGGGATTCTCAACGTTATCAGGGCCTCTGACATGACTAACTAGGAAGAACGTCAGGTTTGAATGAGACGACAGTTGTGAGCAGAGCTTTCAGCAATTGAAGCAAAGGCTTGTCACTACACCAATGTTGATCATCCCGTCAGGGGGTGAGGGTTATGTTATCTACAGTGATGCGTCCTTGAAGGGACTAGGCTATGTATTGATGCAGCATGGTAGGGTAGTAATGTATGCTTCCAGGTAGTTGAAAAAGTATGAAAGAACTACCCTACCCATGATCTTGAATTGGCTGTAGTAATACATGCATTGAAGATTTGGAGGCATTACCTGTATAGTGAGCGATGCAAAATCTTCTCCAACCATAAGAGTCTAAAGTACTTTTTCACTCAGAAGGAACTGAACATAAGACAAAGAAGATGGTTGAAACTTATTAATGATTTTGATTGTACTAACAGGTGCCACCTAGGAAAAGCAAACGTGGTAGCTGATGCGTTGAGCAGGAAGTTTGTGGGACTAGCGCTGGTAGTTATGGAGATTTAGTATCTGATCATGATGGATCTAGAGAGACTCGACATAGATTTGGTCGAGAGTGGTCCTCAGGTATGTATTTCCAGTTTAGTGGTGCAGCATACTCTGCAGGAAAGGATTAAAGCTGATTAGAAAGATGATCCAGAATTAGCATAGGTAATGGTCAGAGTACAGAGTGGTTAGGGAGAGAAGTTTAGTATCACAGATGACGGGGCTTTGTGATTCCATTCTAGATTATGTGTTCTTGCTGATGTTGATATCATAAAGACCATCTTAGAAGAGGCTCCCAGATCTTTATACACAGTACATCTCGACAGCATGAAAATGTATAGGGATTTGTGAGAGTCTTATTGGTGGAGTAGTATGAGGAAGGAAATTACTGAGTATGTAGCATAGTGTTTGACGTTCCAGTAGGTAAAGGCTGTGCACCAAATGTTGGCAGGTCAGTTGCAGTCACTTTTTATCCCAAAGTGGAAATGGGATCATATCTCTATGGATTTTGTTTTAGGGCTGCCGTCAGCACTACATGACCAGAATGCGATCTAGGTGATTGTAGATCATTTGACTAAGACCATCCATTTCCTTCTTATCAAGATTAGCTACTCCATTAATAGACTGGCAGAGATTTATATTCAGGATATAGTCCATTCTCACGGAGTTCCAATGTCTATAGTATCAAATCGAGACCCACATTTCACGTTACGATTTTGGAGAAGCTTGCAGGAAGCTTTAGGGTCTTAGCTATCTTTTAGCATGGCATTCCATCCTCAGTCATACGGGCAGACTGAGAGGATAATTCAGATATTAGAAGATATGCTTCGAGCATGTGTGCTGGACTTTGGGTGTAGTTGGACCCAGTTTACGCCGCTGGTGAAGTTTGCGTACAATAACAGTTATCAAGTCAGCATTGGCATGGCACTATTTGAGGCTCTATGGTAGGACATGTTGTTCTCCTTTATATTGGAATGAAATGGGTGAGCAAAAAGTTATGGGGCCAAAGTTAGTACAACAAGCATATGATAAGATTCGACTCATCAGAGATAGAATCAGTGTAGCTCAAAGCTGACAGAAGAGTTACGCTGATAACTGTTGCAGCAAGTTGGGGTTTGATATCGTTCACCATGTGTTTTTGAAAATAGTTACGTTAAAAGGGGTTATGAGATTTGGGAAGAAAGGTAAACTTAGCCCTAGGTTCATTGGCCCGTTCGAGATTCTAAGGAAAGTGGGGCTGGTTGCCTACAGGCTAGCTACCACATGTCTTGTCTAGGATACACGATGTATTCCACATTTTCATGTTGAGGAAATATGTCCCCAACCCTTCTCATGTGATCAGTTATGATGAATTAGAGCTCAGTGATTCACTAGTTTACGAGGAGGTACCAGTACAGATTGTGGATAAGAAAGAGTAGGAATTACGTAATAAGAAGATTTCTTTAGTGAAAGTCTTGTGGAGAAATCACACAATAAAAGAAGTATCTTGGGAGCTCAAGGAGCGGATAAGGCAGAAATATCCACATTTATTTAGTGGAGCTCGGTTGTAACAAAAAAAATATAAGAAATGATGAAATATTTCTTTTGCAGGTTAGTCGGTAAATGTAATAGTTTTGTTAGTAAGTAGTATTTTAGTTTTGAGAAAATTTTATTTTATATATGTAATCTCCTAGAACTCTAAATGTAACCACGATATTCCTTCGCCATAAGTGAGGTTCAGTAATAAAATAAGTAGACTGTTTTATTTAGGGGATAATGAATCGTATGGATAGTAAGTTTCGAGGATGAAATTTTTATAAGGAGGGGATAATGTAGAGACTCGAAGAATTATGGTATTTAAACAATAAAAGATGAAGAAAATAGAAATTGTAAAAGGGGATCACAGGAGGTCATCATCAACGAATGCTTTGCATTCGTCGACGAAGTGGCTTATTGGGATCGTTGACGGGGATACATTTCTTGTCGACGAGAAGTTACTTAGAGGATATTTTAAGCTCTGAATTTCGTCGACGAGGAATAAGCATTCGTCGATGAACTTCTTTCTTAGCCTTGTTGATGAAGTGACGTGACTCGTCAACAAATGCAGGTGTATAAATAGTCTAAACTTGAATTTTTCTATAGAAATCACGTGAAAACCTCCCTCTCTCTCTCTCTCTCTCTCTCTCTCTCTCTCTCTCTCTCTCTCTCTCTCTCTCTCTCTCCTATTTGTCCCCTCTCCCTTCTCTCTAATATTTTGGGCCGGTTTTTTGCAGGTTCGACGATCCCAGATTGCTAGGAAACTCTTGGGAAAGTTCTCTTCAAGTCTACTAGAGTGGATCGTTGGTGGGGTTAACTTGGACTTCATCCCAAATTCAAGGTAAAGCTTTTTATTTAGTATTTCCAGTTGTAGAAAATGTAGTAGTCGAAGAAATATTAAAGCTTTTTTCAGGGAGATGTTGTTTTCATGGTGTTGAACGAGGAACCCTTTGGGTGTAAGACTAGACTTTGTAGGTGCTTTTCATAAATCAAGTAAGGGGATAAACTAAGTCAAGATTTCATGAAATGTATTTACTATTTTATAGTATTTAGTTTCAGATAAATATGTATATTGTAGAACTATGTTGGAAATAATGTCGTTGATCAGAAATATGTTTAATACCTCTTTTATGTGGCATGAGTAAAATTTACCATGGAAAATTATGATGATGGAATATTACGTTTACAAATAAGTATGTTTTTATTGCTTCTAGGAAAATGTTAAAATGATACAGAGATTTTTCAAACTGAGGATTTTATATGATATATCGACATACAGACCAAGGTTTTTATATGATATATCAGCGTACGGACCAAGGCTTTTATATGATATGTCGGAGTACAGGCAAAGGTTTTTATATGCTATATCAGTGTACGGGCCAATGGTTTTATGATATGGAAATACTGGCGTAGGGGCCGTGATTTATAAAATACAAAATGTCAGCGTAAGGGCCGTAAATTTTATATGAAATGTTATGCAAAGATGTATGAAAATATTAACATGACAAATATGATTGTGTAATAGCCATGTATCATTATTTGAAAATATGTTATACGTTATCAAAACCTTGTTGGCTTGGTTTAGGCTTTCACAAAACACGGTACTGTAGCTATATGATCACGATTATGTTTATGTTAGTGCTACTGCTTGCCGTGTGGGGTAATGGGAGATCAGTAGTTGATGTGGTTTATTCTAGTATAGGCGTTCCTCTGGTGTTTGTACCAGAAGGGGCAGACCCATTGTACTTACAGACTTTTGTTTGATCTAGCGTGGTTGGCCAACCATTGCTAGGTCCTGCCTTCAGCCCGCACAACCCAGTCATGTGGGGTTAAGACATGACACCAGTTAGCTAACCATCCAGTATGTTTTCTATGTACAGTTATATGAGATGATTTAGGTGTATAGAATTTCAGTATGTTATACCATGATATGATAAAACATGTTTCTTTTAGATATGATACAGACAGTTTTATCAAGTATGTTTATGTACTGTTATATGTATAACATAAAAATACTCATGTTGCCACACACTGATATTTGTTTATTTCCCTTATTGAGAGGTGTCTCACCCCAAATTATATAAACATTTCAGAAGCCCCAGATAGAAGAGTGAATAGAGCTCCGCAACGTTAGGATTCGATGAGGCCAAGAAGGTAGTTCGTCAACAAGCACTTACCCCTAGTCGATGAATTTCAGACTTGAAATTAGCCCTCTCGGCATTTTCTCGTCGATGAGACACGTGTCCTCATTGACGATCCCAATAAGCGTTCATCACGAGGCCCTGCTCAGTCCCCCTTTTAAATTCTCTTTTTCCTCCTTTCTCTTATTATTTAATTACTATGATTCTTCGGGTCTCTATAATATAACTGGGGCTTCCCACATAATTAAGAATTCCTAATCCAACCCAAATTCACCCTTAATTACGTTAATTATAATTCATACCACTAAAGAATTATAATTGCACTCCCTATCATATTCGAAATTAAATTTTGAGCTCTTATTATTAAATACTTATTTATCTCCTCACGTAAAGATTATAGATACCCGTCTATTAAATTTAATTACTGACAATTTAATTAATTGACATATTAATTCCCTGAGACCTTCTACTTAACTTATTTGATGTGTAGGATTCAAAATCCATCTACAGGGTTTGATGTGATCAAAACTTATAAGCTTCTTCACAAGGGTATCATCAATCTTGATACCGAGATGTGGATTCTATCAATAATTAATGTTCACCATACACATAATGTCATCACCCAACTCACTGAATTTTTTTACCCATAAAGAATCTCACTCTTCTATGAATCAAAGTAATAAACACTATATTCACATGTCCAATAATCATATCAGGATTATGAATATAAGCACTCATAATAACCATGAGGTATTAATTGTTTTATATAGTCAATATAAAAACAATTAGCCCAAGACAAACCTATTCAATACACCCAAAGTGCACTAGCACAAGGAGTTGGAACTGTACCATTCCCAATAGTCAAGACAAACCTATTAAAACCTTGTGCTATAGTCCTACCAATGGTGTGTCTAATTTCATTTAAGAATGTGAACAATAAACTTATATTCTATAAGAGCTGATGATCAAATCTTCTGTGTATAAGTCGTACTCTACACACTAGATCACCTACTATATAAAATAAAAGACACATGCATAATCATTACATAAATAATGTCAGACAAACATTACTCACAAAGATTCTCATTAAAATGGAATAACTGAAGTTATTAATAAATACTAAAATCGATTACATAAAGCATGTCTTTCAGTATAAATCCCTAACAATTGTAACTTGGCCTAATAAAAAGTTGGAATCCTCACAGCGATTGCTTGGGGCAAGGACGTAGGCTGCAGGCTTAACCTTGTAAAAAATCCGGTTCTAAGCTCTTCTCCCTACTCTCTTTATTTTTTGCAAGTATATTATTTGCGTGGATGATTTTTATATCTTGCTAAACTTTGGGGAGTGCTAGAATCTTGTTTTGAAAGCATATTTAAATTCAGCATACATTAGTTAGTTGGTTGATTTGAAAATTTCATCAAAGTCCTGATTTTGAATATTAAAACAACTGAAAAGTATTTTAAATTAAAAGTTTTCAAAAATCAAATATCTAAAAATTATATTGATTGGAATAAAGGAATAAAATCTGAAATCTGAGTTTTATTTTATCCTAATCTGATTTTTGGAATTTAATCAGTTGAGTGACAATATCAAAGATTTGAACTTATAATTGAATATTGGTTAAACTTAATTGATTATCAATAGTATTTTGGTTATTGCTAAATTGCTGAAAGTATATATTGCTGAGATTAAAATTGAACTAAGGAATTTTTTTTTTTTAAATACAAAGTAAGCAAAGAAATTTTAAAAACCCAATTCACGACCCTCTTGGGAGTTCACCTTACTTTTCATTGGTGATAAACCAGACATGGGTGGCAAAGATTGGAAAAAGATTAACCATCAGGCATGTGGTACAAGTTGTTTTTATCTCGTTAAAAATTAGAAATGTTGTGTTATAAGGGAGACATTTGTAAAAAAATTGTGGAAGACATTGGAAGATACATTTATGACCAAGAGTCTAGAAAATTGGCTCTATTTGAAAAAGAAATTGTTTCACTTCTAGTATCAACCAACCATTTCTATAAATGACCACATAAATGCTTACAATAAAATTTTGGCTGATTTTCTGTAATAGTATTGTCTTTTAAAAATAGCATATGACTATTTAATTTTTAGTAATGTTAAACAAAGTTGTCCTCTCTTAGAGAATTATATTGAGGACTTCTCTCTTCATGTGTTTAGATATATGACAAATTGGCCATATATTTATTAATACTAAATATATAAAAAAGGAAGATTCATTTTTAATATGTATATAATTTAGGAAATAGACACACCGACACGTGGAGGGAAGGTCCTTTGTATAATTTTCGCTTATCATGAGTCCAAGAGTAGGTTGAATGAAACAACAAAAGTTATTAGGTAAACTAGGTCTACCACCTCAACCGGCAACTACCCAACACATGAGATGGGGCTATCTTCTCCTAATTTAGCCCCATCTACGACAGTTGCCCATCACACCTCTACCAACGGTAGCACCAGCAGAAGTGGCGACACCAGCATTGGTGGCAATATATACATTATGGGAGCGGCGACAACATGTAATTATAAAAATTTGTTGTTTAATAAATAATCATTGTACTCATTATTTTTTAGTAAATGGGCTATTTAATAAATAATTATAGGAAAAATTAATCTAATTGACTATGATAAATAAACAAGTTTGAAATTATAATTTCTAAAAAAAAAAAAAAATTTAAACATCATAATTTAAAATTTAAGAATAATTTCTAATTCTGTGAAATTTTAATTTTATAATTTCTCTTTAAAGTTATAACTTAAAAAAGAAGATGCACTATCATCATAAAGCAAATAAAAATTTAATTTTTTTTAAATCCATAAAATAAAGAGATAAAGAATAATTATTTTCAACTTATATTATTAAAATCTATTTCTTTTTTATTTCTATAATTAGTCGCTTTATTTTAAACATGTGTGTGTGTGTGTGTGTGTGTGTGTGTATAAGAATTCAAAATTAGTGAGTATAATAGACAAAGAATAATATTTAAAAAATATTTATTTTGTTTAAAAAATAATTATTTTCAAATCAAACAACCCATTTTTATAGTTTTTATTATAATTATTTATAGTAAGAATTAAATGTAAAAATTTGCCTTATATGACATTTGTTTTATGTGTTGTCAAATTTTAATTGGCTTACTATGAAAGATTCCATCTATCTAATAATTTCTACACTCCATTTTACCTGCTTCAACCAATCATATAATGAAACATGGTCCCGTGATGACATAGACCCGTGTCGAATTTTTTCCCATTTTAACTTTAAAATATATATATATATATATATATATTAAATAATACCACATTCTGGGAAATATTTCCCAGAATGACTCTAACTTAATCTCGCTACTCCGAGTAGCGAGATTTGCTTAAATATCGCTACTTGGAGTAGTGAGATTTGCTTAAATCTCGCTACTCCAAGTAGCGAGATTTTCTGTGTACCTAGGTTTTTCCTTTATTATTTTTTAATAATTTATTAAATTGGGAATTCTTTAGTTATTAATTTAAATTTTGACAAATAATAAATTACAGTTCGTAATTTAGTTAAAAATATTTTTTTATCAAAAATTAATAGAACAGTCATACACTATAAATATACACTAATTATATTTAATTAAATTGAGAAATCTTCTATTATTTTTTTGAGTAGGAAATATTTAAATATTAATTAAAAATAATTAGTATTTAAATAATTTAACATGTCCAAACAGAGCTTCTGCTACTTTTGTTGCCGCTGTCTCTAGCACAAAGAGAGCCTAAGGTCTGTTGCCCGAGAAGTTGTTGCTACTGCTGCCGTTGTCAGCATAAATATTTATGGAAGCGTAACGCTTCTTTTATTCTCTTTTGGTTCTCTTTTTGTTCTCATGTTTTCTTTTAGCATTATTAATTTTTTTTTTCTCTAACAATGAGTTTTAGGGATCCTATTCCCTTTAATGGAGTTAGGATTTTAATTTCTGCATTTCTGACATTTCCTATTTTTGGCTTGTTCCTCTATTATCCTCTCTCTCTCTCTCTCTCTCTCTCTCTCTCTCTCTCTCTCTCTCTCTCTCTCTCTCTCTCTCTCTCTCTCTCTCTCTCTCTCTATTTCTGTTTCACCATTTTCCCTATAAATTCTAATGTCATTTTCATTTTTCTGATATGGGTGTTTCAATTTTCTTCTGTTAAGGGTTAACTGTCATTTTATAAATTGCAAAGAAAATTGAAATGATGAAGAGTAGAGAACAAAATATTGATTATTTTCATATGTAAAATACCGAAGTCAAGTTTCTAATTTTCCCAGATTTAAAAACCTACAAAGAAAAACCAATTTATAAAAATATTAATCCATTTTCGTTGCAAAATTAATCTTCTCAGCAACCAAGCAAAGCATATATCAACTAATCCTCTAAAGTTATTTTTTTATTTGGAGTTTCATGTAATTGAGAAATTGTCCTTCTCTCCTACACCGTCTCTTTCTTGCTACCGTGAAACCATTCAAATTTAGTTAACTTTGAGAAGGGTAACTCATGAGGATCTGCCTCTATTAATTTGGATTGTTAAAAGATTGGGATCATGGCTACAACTGAAAGATTGGGATAATTGCTACTTCATGTCGCTGTTTATTCTCTCTCTCTCCATGTCTCAACTAATATATTACTCATTACTCATTACTATAAATCATTTTGTTCCTTGGGAGCAATCAGGTTGTGGGATGGCCGCCTATAAGGGCTTGTAGGATGAACAACTTGGCTAACCAGGAAAAGACTCTGATCTTTGAAGAAGATGAGACATGCAAGGATGATAAATTGAAGGATACTTCAAAGAAAAAAGTGTACAATGGTAGCAATAAGAACAATACTGCTGCTATGGAAAAAGGACATCTTGGGTTTGTTAAGGTTAACATGGATGGATTGCCAATAGGGAGGAAAGTGGATCTAAATGTTGACGCTTGCTATAAGACTTTAGCCCAAGAACTAGAGGACATGTTTGTTAATCCAACTACGGGCATCATTTCCATTCGCGAATGTATTCTTTATTTTCTATATTTTTTATCGGTAATGTGTAATTTACTTATTTTCTATCAATTCAATCTTAAAAGTTTTGATGTTCGACTATTTTTAAATCATTGTTGCACCTCAACCTAATGACTAGCTTTTAGAACCAAGTGGTTTAAGAGTGCATAAACATTTTGACCTTAAAGTCAAATTAGTAGGACTAGGACAGTAATGAGTTGCATTGATAATTCTGTTCTAGTTTTAAAATGTAATTATGATTGTGTAACTACGTTCGAGTGGATAGAGTGAGCAAGCAAGAATGGCCTCCAAGCTTTTAAATGGATCATCCGAATTTGTGCTCACTTATGAAGATAAGGAGGTGGATTGGATGCTCGTAGGAGATGTTCCTTGGGAGTATGCACCTTTCATTTCATTCTAAATGATTATACTAGTGCAATATATATATATATATATATATATATATATATATATATATACTTATGTATATATGTTTGTGTGAATGTGTCTTTGTGTGTATATATGCACATATTTATGTATAATGTTTGTATATGCTCTATTAAGCCCCAAATGGAATGATGTCAAATGACAAGGCTAGCCCTGTGGAAGACTAGCTGGTTTATTTTGAGTAACATTTCTAGGTGTAAGAGCAGTAGCTGCACTACTAGTAACCTAATATTAAACATTTTGATCCATGCTTTTAAGGCCTGTTTCATTCAAGTTCGTAGGTACTCTGGGCAGTGCATATCAAATAGAACATCATAATAAAAGACAGTATTGTAGTTGGAAATTGAGAGATGGGCTTAGCAAGTATTAGTTCGTCCAGGTTTTGAACATTGAGCTGGATCAAATTATAGAGGTGTTTCTGCTAATCGAAGTCCTTTTTTTACACTTGTTATGTACACTATTTCGTAGGATTAATTTGAAATAGATACGTGATCATAAATTTTTGTAATAATGTTTCATATGTGTAGGCATGTTGCCTAAAAAAGATAGCCTTCTGATTTGACGTTTGGTACATGCTTGAGCATGAATGTTGAGTTTAGTTTGGGGAGGGGGGGGGGGGAGATATAGGGTTCAAATTTCAGGAACAAAGTTTAGCCCTCTAATTATTGTCAACCTTCAAGTATGCAGTTCCACTAATATGCTATGCTCATTTGGCAGCAATTTTCATTGACAATTCATGAAATTTGAAGTCATTTTATTTTTTCTTTTGTTGTAAGTATGCAGTTCTTAACCTACTTTATAGGCATGAATTGTTTTCATATAAACCATGGTATATGTCCAATGAGTTAGTGTATATTTATAACATATGATTGTTATATTGAGTTCTTTAGTTGTTGACTCAATATTCTATAATATAAATAATAGTAATCTGAGTATTGGAAGTCAAAAGAAAACATTTATCCAACACACTCGATATCAGTATGTTCACAACGTTACATTCACCGGTTCCATACACATCCAACCTATCAAATTACTGTAAAAAGTTTGACATAGTCCCCTTTAAAAATTTAGCATTTCCATCCACACACCTATTCAAATAAAACATTTATCCTACACAAGGCATACCAATATGTTCACAACGTTACATTCACCACTTTCATACACATCGAACAAATCAAATTACTATAAAAATTTCGGCAGAGTCTCCTTTACAAATTTAGCATTTCCATCCAAGCATATGTTCAAAGAAAACATTTATCAAATACAATTGATACTAGTATGTTCACAACATTACATCCGCCAGTTACATACACATCCAAGCTATCAAATTACTATAAAAAAAATTCGGCAGAGTTCCCTTTGGAACATTCAACATTTCTATCCATGCACCTGTACAAAGAAAACATTTATCCTCGAGACTCATTTGGCATACTAGTATGTTCACAACATTACATCCACCAGTTACATACACATCCAAGCTATCAAATTAGTATAAAAAAATTCAGTAGAGTTCCCTTTGGATCATTTAGCATATCCATCCATGCACCTGTACAAGGAAAACATTTATCCTATATACCATTTGGCATACTAGTATATTCACAACGTTACATCCACCAGTTACATACACATCCAAGCTATCAAATTACTATGGAGAATGAATAAATATTGGAAATTATACATAAATAATACAACGATCCTTTTAGATCGGAAGAAAAAATATAATGTTGTACAAATGAAATAGTAGACTATTCATCTATGCAAATGAAATAATGGACATCCCCATGTTGTACAAAAGAATTAATACAACATTCTATACAAGTTAAAAAAATGAACAAATAGATGCTTGCCACTTCAAATAATACGATGAACTATACAAATGAAACAATGAACAAACACATGATGTACAAATTAAGTAATGAACAAATACATGATGTACAAATGAAAGAATGAACATATACATGATATACAAGTGAAATAATACGACAATGATATCCTACTCGGTGCCATAGGGAGGTCGTCTCTGGTGTCGGGGTGGCTGTCGTCTGCATCTACCCTCTCATGGCTGCTCCTCCGCATCTAGTGTCCGACCTCGTTGATGTGCTACATGCCCATCATCTCCGCCCATAGGTAGTGGATCATCTATATCCATGCAAAGCGAACGGGGAACTAAGTCGTATGAAGTCTCTATACGAGTCTGAGGTGGCAACGCAGGTGCATCCACCTCATCCGCATTGAGAGGGTCGTCTAGTAGGTATGAAATCGATGGGGTGGCGGCTGAGTTAGATGGGGTGGCCGCCTGTCTATTGGATGGGCCTGTAATATCGTTAGCTATCAATGGGGCATACGATGCAGACAACCCAAATATGTACTCCACTTGTACAACGGGCGGCAAGAAGGCTAGACTCGAAGGACGACTAGAGAAAGCTGCTCGACCTCCTTGTATTGGAGTTGCTCGACCTCCTCGTGGTGCCGGGGCCCGACTTGGTGTAGGGATCCGTCGCCTGTCCTTGTAGACAACATCCAAACTTGCTCTCACAAAATCGCTCACAACGGGATCTGAAGAGAGCTGGTCAACCTGGTGTAGTATACAAAAAAAGGAGTTACCACATTGACAACATAACGTAAATGCTAAAAAATTATGTATGCGTTAGAGTATTCTTACGAGGCTCATGTAAATCGTCGCGGTCCTGTCTACAAAGCATCGTGTGATCGACCGATACCACATGTAATATGGGTCCTCTTGACCCATCATACCCTCTACCTCCACTCCCTATATGATGTACTCCCGCTGATGCCCCCATATAATCATGTACATCGCTTGCTTGGCAGCCTAATCCGTGTTTCCCCGACCGCGATCATCAATCTCGTGTAGGTCATCCCCACGTACATCGACCCTCGACATCAAAAAGTGGTCTGGAATGCCCTGCTGAAAGCCAAACTGACACATCACTTGGTTAGGGAGATTCCACTAGATAATATGAAAGCATGTGAGTGGCACTCGGGTTACTGAGAGGTCTCTCCCAACTGCATAATCAGTGGATAGGTTGGCTAAAATGTCGGTCGTGTAGGGCGACCATATGAACTCCACATAAACATATGAAAAATGTAAAAGGTGTGTAGGGATATCAGATAAATATGCAATACAGTGAGTACACTTGAATGAGACTATATCTTGTGCTCCCGATGCATATCGAACTCAAACCTATACCAAGGTAGCGTATGTTGCGCAACATTTGGTGCCAACAACTGATCCCTCCACCTGTACAAAATAATACATAAGTGAACAAATGTGACAACTAGTACGTACTAAGAATTAATATTCGTAGTACTCATACAAAGAATGCATTGTGAATGAACTTACTAACCTCCATGTGAGTGGAGTTGAGTCAATCGGACGACCGTCTTAGTCCCTCTTAATAAGACGTCAGACACCCCAGCGTGTAGGAGCTAAGGAAGTGAATCTCTCTTACATCCAAACTTGTAGTAAGCAAAGTGCTCCTCCAATCTGTGAGTGGGAGATATCAGTAGCGCGGCATATCTCCCAATAAAGCCACGCTAATGTCTCAGAGCCCCAATTGTACTGGCATATCTCTACTCGCTCCGCAAGAAGTGGAAGGAACGTTAAGGGCGCATAACTCCCCAAGAGGTCGCAGAACAACATCCCACAAAACAATCGCAGCAAGTGGGCATGTGCGTGGCACGCCACTGTATGATCATCTGTAGCTACTGGGAGCTGGCAAAACATCTCACCCTTAAGAAACTACAAGTCGATGCAGGTGCCAACCATCTCACCCTCAGTTGGCACCACCCCTAACAATCTCTCACACATGTGGCGCAATGCTCCCCCCTGACTGGCCCCCCCTCTGGTAGTAGTCCAGCAGTACGACCAGTGACGAGCCTCCCATCAATCGGCAGCCCGAACAACACCGCCATATCCTGGTGGGTGATAGTCGCCTCCCCGTGCGGGTGGAACATGTGTGTCTCTAGCCTCCATCGCTCCATCAAGGTCATCACAAGATGTCAATCCAACTAGATATAGCCAATCTAGTATATCCCGTAGAAGCCTACCTCTCGTATCCAATCAACAATGCGGGGGTCTGCGCCTATCCTGTCGTGTATGACCTGTGTGCCCCCTCGGCATTATAAGACGTCAGCGTGCGAATCGATCCATGCCCGACTGGATCGGTGATGATCGCCCATCATCAATACACTGGAATCAAATGGCTCTGGATCAATCCTACAAAAAAAAAACAGCATCGTTAAGTATTCACTATAACAATAATAACGACATAAAGGAACTCGGAGAGTCTACTGAGTTTGGCATTATGGACTGTCCATACTGTGACGCTAAAACTTCCCTTTCGCCGCATCGAGGGTAAATAAAGGAATTTAGTATCCTTTGAACATAGCCTTAATCACAATGGGCCCTTTGGAACATTCAAAATTTTTAGTTTTTCTAAATGGGGTGAATACATGGGATGCAACAAGGCATGAAGTGTGGATGTCGGACAGCACCCCAAATCATTCCTTTGCCATTTTTTTTGGCAATTAAAGGTAATAATAGGACTTCACATTAACCTATAAGTGATACGTCAGTGCGAAGGTCCAGCTGCATCCTCGGGTTGTGTCATTCTCGGACACCTCGTGCAATTATGTCTTTCTTGATGGCATATGTTGCACATGATATTCTTCCTACCTTCCCATGTGTCCATCTCGTTGTGTATACATGACCTCCTAGGCTGACCTTTATGTCGGGTATATGCTAGATTGGCCTGCAAATTCGGCAATGAGGATGTCGGTCAATATGCCTCATGTATAATCGGATGAAAATCCGCAGCATATGTCGCATAATGCTCGGTAGTGCTCCAACATGGCTCAACATATTGGGTTGCATTTAGCCGTGTCTTTGCACAGGCAGTGAGAAAGTGGGAGCAGGGAAAGTATAAAGCTTGCCACTTCCCGTATGAGCATTGGCACCTTTGGATGCTCAAAGTTTGGACGTTGTTTCCTTTATAGGGTCCCAACTGCACGGTCGTGATTCTAAAAGTACCCCTAGACCGGTTGAACGTTGTGACTCGATGTCTGGTCACCTTCAGCTTCTTTCTTTCTATCGCTAGCAATATATGCGAAGTCAACGCATTTCCTCTAGATATTGTGTTACGAGCAACCTCCCATCGACTATTGAAATAATGTGCAACGCGATAAAATGTTTGTTGCACAAGGGCTATTATGGGAAGGCTACGAGCACCTTTTAGGATGGCGTTGAAACATTCAAAAAGGTTAATAGTCATGTTCCCATACCTCTTTCCACCATTGTGGCACTGAGTCTACATATGAGGAGGGATCTAATCAAAGAACAACTTCGCTGGGTCCCCACCCTCATCAAATATCCTCTCCATCCACATGTCAAATTTTCTCACCTGATGCTCCCTTCTTGCTTGCTCAGCCATTCACTTCAAACTGACACTCCACACTTTCGTATTAAAGTTGCTCACCACATGTCAAAGGCAGAATCAGTGGTGGCACATAGTGATTGCCAATCAGGATTGCGCTGCACTGCAACAAGAATCCCTGGATGCCGATCTAATATAAGGCAAATGTCGTCCCTGTCAGTAATGGAATGAAGACAACATAGAAACCAATTCCATGTGTCCAGGCTTTCCTCTTGCACAATAGCGAATACAAGGGAAAATATTTGCCTATTTGCATCCGGGCACGTCATAATAAGGAGTTTGCCTTTGTACTTACCGCAAGTGTGTCCCGTCCACACATAAAACGGGAGGGCGGTGACGAAAACCTTGAATAGATGCTATGAACAACCAAAATATGGATACGAAGGTTGCGGTGTTCTCGCTACCTGGAACAGGAGTCCACCTCCACTTTACTATAGTCCCAAGATTGTACGTGCACATCGCTTCCATCCACTTTGGCAACGTTTCATAGGATTTCTCCCAATCGCCAAATACTTGGGCAATTGCCTTCTGTTTGCCCAACCAAACCTTCTTATAAGAGATTGAATAGCCGAAGCGACAATCTATGAACTCCTTCAATGTGGTTATCGACGTCGACGCATCTCCCCTTATTATATTCACTATCTCCCGAGCAATGAGGGACGATGTGATTTGGTTATGGTCCTGTGAGAGAAGTTCTTTCAAACACGTATGTGAACCACCATATTGGGTGATTTCGAATAAATGGTGTTTCATCTAATACATGGCATGCAATCTCCATCCGTAGTCGTGGTCCTTACACCTAGCAACCCATAAATTTGGGGTAGATCGCATGACGTGGAAGTCATGGTGGGTGCAAGTGTGATACATTCGCATTGTGGCGATCAGCTGATCCTTCGAGTCAAAGAGCATCCCCCTACTCAACTCAAAGGATTCATCCCAACGAGTCACGCATATAGGAAGCTCATCCACCGCAATTAAATCTGCAGCATCTAGGTCAATATGACCGTACATCGGAGGCTCGTCCATGAATTGGGCGTTGAACGTTGCGTCATCCGTATCACAGGGGGTGAATTCACATCATCGGGGGTCTCATTTAACCCTTCACCCATTTCCTGCTCGTGCATGTCTTCATCTTCAAGATGAACATTGTTCGTGATGTTCATGCCCTCATCCAATTGGTCGTTCGCAATGGCGAACAACGATGCTGGTCCCTCTATTAGGATGTCTTCGCAACCTCCCCGCGGATACGTGTCAGGAACAAGTGCTTCGTACCCTGACGACTCGAATGAAAATCCTGGATATTAGTTAAAATCGACCGTAGGCATACCACTAACTTCCGCACTCACATCGAGATGATGTGTTTGTTGGGTGTCTTCCTCGACTTCATCCAAATGCTCGACAGGCGCGTCTGGCTGCCTAGCCGCGATTACACCTTTTTGAGGAATGGTTTCGACATATAATTGCACCATTAAATATGTCTCACCTACATAGTGTGCATCAAACACAATGCGCAGACCATAATCATCAGATATAGGAACAACCTCATAGAGGGCTGTATTATTGTACCCTCGCAAAGGGTATCTTGCGGTCACCTGCAATGCATATTGATCTGGATCAATATGCAAATATTTATATATCTTCGTACATAATTTATTTAATTTACACCTATGGCCAATTCGAATTGGTCGAACTGGCAGACTACTATAACTAACACCATCTGCTCCAGTTATGATGTCCCCCCCTATGTACAACAATACCGTGACCGGAGCACTACTTGAGTTTCCTTCCATTTAGATCAACGATCGAGAAATAAAGAAGACCTACGCAAAACAAAATCGTATGTATAAGTGATATGTGTTGCTTATAGTAATCAATAATTAATTTCACTAAGTTTAATCATCTTATAACTATATTATGATCATTAAACTATCTTATAACTTTTTAATTTTTTGGTATATAGATTTTAGAATGTCTTTATTTCATTAAAAAAAATTTGGATCTTAAATTTAGATTTGGATGTATTTGAATAATTTTTAATATAATTTTTCATTACATTTTATTTAAATCCAATGCAAATTCACATTCAAATCCGAGTTCTCTCCAAAGATATGGTAATAAAAATTTTTTATCATAAATTCCCTTAATGACATTCATATATCTACTACAAACTCACTTCTTTTTTAATAAAAATTATTCTCAATTTTGATCACAATAATATTGATTTTTAGTTCTCATTCTATTTCATGTTAACTGAAATAGCGCAAACTTTTTCTTGATGACTTCTTTTAGAATTATTACATTTTCGTATACTTTTTTCTTACATTTTTATTTTAATGTTCTATATAATTTGTGAACTAAACATATATAACCTTAGTTCCCACCAGCCTAGCATTGAAATAATGGCCTAGCAAAACAGCTACAGTAAATACCTTTGACAAAATTTTTTCCTTCATAAATTGCATTTAAAAGCAAGTGGTTTCTTGCATCACTAGTAAGTCTATGGGAATTTTTTTCTTTTAAGTGAAACAATTTAAAAAAGTATACATACTTTAGTAATTCATAACAATTATAAACTTATTTTGGGTCACAACTTTAACTATATATCATTAATAATAGTAAGTTTTTATTTATAATAATAGTAACTTATTTTAATAATAGTAAGCTTTTTCCTTCATAAATTGCATTTAAAAGCAAGTGGTTTCTTGCATCACTAGTAAACCTATGGGAATTTTTTTTTAAGTGAAACAATTTTAAAAATTATACATACTTCAGTAATTCATAACCACCATTAACTTATTTGGGGTCACAACTTTAACTATATATCATTAAAATACGTTGCAAACCAAACACCCATTTAAATTTGAGACTAAGAAAAATGTTTAAAATTTATACAATATTATAATTTTTTTTTGACTTATATATAATTTCATAGTTAAATTTATCATAATTTAATACTTTTATTTAATAGCTATTTTTGAGATCATACCCTATCCATACTACAGGATTTTTACTAGTATAAATATAAATGAACTCATATAAGAATTGCATAGTAAAAATCTTTGAAGTGACAAGACTTTAGACATATACATGCTTTAAAATAAATACATAAATCAATTCTACCTAAAGCTTATTATGTGTCAATTAACTATTGCAGTTTTAATATTCTATAATTTAAACATTTTTTTAAGATCTTTTACCAATATATATTTCTATCTGCACCACATAAAAAAGTATAAATATTGTAAATAGAACAAAAATATTCTCATCTTTAAAATATTAAAAATATTTTTAAAAAATATTTTAATCTAAATAAGATAAAATTGCATTTTGCAAGCTTATTGAGTTTAGAGAATGAAAGCAAATTTTTATTTAGCAAATAAAATAATAGTATGATAAAAATTTTAAATAAAGAAAGTATATTATTAAAAACTACATAATAAATTAACCTTTAAACTGTCTCTCTAGAATTTTTGTCATTTAAATTGTATAATATCATATAGATGATCAATAATTTGAGTTGTAAAAGACAAACATTAAGAAAAAAATTATTATATCTTCCAATAATAAATTTAATTTTATCTAGGAATATTTCTTCAATACCACTAATTCCATTGCTTATACAAATGCACTATAAATTGACTTAACATATCTGCACACACTCACAATTCATAAATGTACTTTGGTTTTTGGCCTCATATTTTGAACACAATAACCTCTACTATATTTAACATCACAATCACATAAACAACATGCATTCAAAATTTTAATTTTTACTATATCAAACAAACATGCTAAAGAACATAAAAATACAAAAACAATTATATAATTTGGCACAAAAAATTTTCATGCATAATTTTGTTTGGCCAGTATCATAAAAAAATATAATTGAAATACAAAAAAAAAAAAAAAAAAAACCCTAACCTTAAATAAAGGCGTTTCCGAACGAAGCCTTCTGAACAGCACTAAACTCAAATTCGATTATCAAACTAGCTATTCGATCAAATAAATTAATTTAAATTTTATGAACAAACTTAAATCTCAAAATGTATCTTACCCCATTTTCTTGACTTTATTTACACATGCCCTCAACGGTTAACCACAACGATCACCTGCGCTCGTCCGGCCCTGTCTCCTTCAGCGGTAACGTGCTGCTCCTCCCCTTCTCTACAAAAGGTGCGTACTCCCCCCTGTTCGCGAAGACAATGGAAGGAGGAAGGGCTGGGTAATGGATGAAGCAAGTCTCGTTGGTTCATCCAGTGAGATTTGCCACGCGTCGAACGTCGACTGGATGGGCATTAAATATGCGAAGTAAATCTCGCTGGATGAACCAGTGAGATTTTCCATGCGTCGAACGCCAGCTAGATGTCCTTTAAGTATCCGAAGCAAATCTCACTGGATGAACCAGCGAGATTTGCCACACATCCACACGAGCATCCTCTATTAACTAAAAATCTCGTTATTTGGAGTAGCGAGATTTGTCACGCGTCCACACGAGCATCATCTCTCAAAAGAAAATCTCGCTACTCCGAGTAGCATGATTTGTTTAAATCTCACTACTTGGAGTAGCGATATTACATCAAAGTTATTTTAGGAAATACCTCCCAGAATGTGGTATTATTTAATATATTTATTTTTTAAAAATAGTTAATCCGGGAAAAAACTCAACCCGTGCCTCCCCCTGTCCTCCCGCATGCGTCATCTCCTCCAGTGAATAGCGAAGTCCTCCCAAGATCTCAACCCTCCAGCAACTAACGACTTCTGCTCCCGGAAAATTCCGGAACAAAAATCTCTCCAAAGTCTCTGCATCACGCCTTTGATTTACAATATGTGATTTCTTCATCCCATTAATGCCACATGAGGGCCACTTGCAAACGCTCTTCATTCATTACACATTCTTGTTTCCTTTTAAGTCTCTTCAGGCCACTGTTTGCAGAGAAAGCAGGTGATGTTTGTTAAAATGTAATTTGTAATTTTATTAATGTAAATTAAAAAATGGAAGTGTGTGGAAATGTGAAGAATTGTGTGGAAGGTGAAAGTGTGTAGAAGAATAGTAGAGTGTGTAGATGGAGGTGGCATGCCTACATACAGTGTTGTTGCAATTCAATTGTGTGCAATAAAAAACAACTCTCTTTCTTATATTTCCTTACATACTTCATAATTTTCCATGTTCATATATATTCTCTTGTATATGCTTCCATTATTTTTCCCATAGCACCCAACATTTTGTGGTTTCAGAGCCAACGCCCTTCACCACTTACATATCTCACTCACAAATCAATTCAAAAATGACTTCAATCAATGTCAATGATCTTGCTTTTAATTATTCCCAACAAGGAATTCCAATTTTTGTTGGAGAAAATTACAATTTATGGAGCACTCTTATTATTATTTGTTTCCAAGGTTCTTTGGGATATCATTGAAGAGGGATATGAAGATGCACCAAGTCTAAAAATTAGAGCAACCTAGTCTTCGGCAAAGCAAAAGGAGCATAAAGAGAACAAGACGCGAGATGCAAAATCCTTGTCCTTTATGCATCAAGGGGTAAGTAAATCTATTGTTCCTAGAATTATGGGTGCAAAATCGTCTAAAGATGCATGGGAATATTTGAAAAAACAATTTGGAGGCTATGATAAAGTAATCTCCATAAAGCTCCAAAATACATGGCGAGTTTTTGATAATTTAGCCATGAAAGAAAAAGAGAAAATTCAAGAATTTTTTACTAAAACAACTAGAATTATTAATCAAATTAGAGCTTATGGAGATACCATAGAAGACAAGAAAATTACGGAAAAAAATTTTGAGAAGTTTGCTTGCAAAATTTGAGCATATAGTTGTTGTAATAGAAGAATCCAAAGATTTATCAAAACTCACCCTAAATGAGTTCATGGGAAGCCTATGAACAAAGGATGAGCAAATTTTCGAATCAAAATTTAGAGCAGAATTTCATTAAAAAATAAACATAAAAGAGCAAAATAATAAAGGAGCTAATTCATCTAAAATATTTTCATGTGGAAGGGGATGTGGCAAAATTCAAAATTTTCAAGACAAAGCAAGAAGAAGCAATTCTAACCTTTGGTACCTAATTTGCAAAAATTATGGGCATGAAAAAAAGTTTATAGATATCGGTGTAGAAAATGCAGAATTCCAAATCATTCTCAAAATGATTGTTAGTACAAAGAGCAACAAGAAAACAAAGAAGCCAACTATTCAGAAGAAAGCAAAAAACAAAAAAAAAAAAAAAAGAAGAAGAAGAAGAAGAAGAAGAAGAAGCAAGACAAGTATTTTATTCATGTATGAATGCTTGTTAGCCTTGATGTATTCCTAAGAGGGGGGTGAATTAGGTATTTAAAATTTCTCTCATAGGTTCAATTTAACCAGCACCAGTATTATACAAACCTAGGGTCTTTCTATTTAATCATAAACCCAATCAATACATGTACAACATATAATGAATTAAACAGAATACATACATGTGCTGAAAATGAAAGTACAAAAAATAAACTGTGGAAATATAAAATACACGCACGATATGTTATCGGGGTTCAGCCAATACTGTCTATGTCCCCACCTCTAGCTCACAGGCCCAAGAATTCCATTAATGCTCACTTAACGGGTGGAGCGGCAATCAGGTCAATTAGCGGGGCTGACCTCAACCTACACCTTACCAGGATGGTGCACCTAATTTTCCTAACCGGATCTAAGTCAATCTGAGACTATTCAACATGACTAGTCTCCCTCTTTAGGCCCACGCCAGAAATACAACAATCGATATAATTTGGCGTACAAATAAATGCCTCTTAACTAAGCAGACTATGTACCAATTTAGCATAGTATAATCAATGCACACCAATCATGTAGGAATTATAAGCTCAATGGTGTTTATGTGCAATCTACACTCAATACGATGATGATCTCAAATAAGCGCAGGAGTGTTCAAACAAGATAATCTTTGAAAGTAAAGTACATCAAATCTCAATATCATATTAGAGTTTCAAAGATGCTAGCAATAATATTCAAACAAACTCAAAAATATTTTCTCAAATTGTATCAAGCACAAAAGTTGTTTGAAATTAAGCTTTGCAAAATATTTTGCACACAAAAAGAATGCTTAAGGAATCTTGCAATGACAATGCAAAGATCCTCAAGCTAATGAGTTTTCCTAACTCTAGATTTATCAAGTAAAATTTGTGGGAAGAACCCTAGCCAAACTCTCAATACAAAAATCAAACAATACAAAATTCAGTGAGAGTATAGGGCTATTTAGAATGAAGCACGAATAATCTAAACACTCTCTCTAAGCTTGGATGATCAAAGAAAATGAAGTAGGAGAGTATTTGGGAGTATCTGAGAAATATAGTCTTTGGAAATTTTTAAAGGATTTTTCACTAATTACTTTGCTAATATCTCACTAATCCTTACAAATGAACCCCTATATATAGAAATGATAAAAATTATAACCGTTGGGGACATGTAAGGAATTAATACTATTGTTTTAAAACCATTAAGAAATATTAACCCCATTTACCCCCTTTTTAATCTTGGTAAAATAAAACAATCCAAGAGTTTTTGGGTGCCTGAACCTCAGTTCAGTTGCCCGAATAGATACAACTTTAAAAGTTATTTTCAAGGTTCAGGTGCCCAAGTATAGGCTTGATTTGCTGAACCAAGGCGATTCCCAAAAGGTCTATGATTCGGTCGCCTAATCCATAGTTCGATTTACCGAACTCATGTGTTCGGTCACCTGAGGCTATTTTGAATGTGAAGTTCGGGTTGCCGAGTTGGTGGGAAAAAGTAAAATCAGGGTTTGGTCGCCCGTAGATGATATGTTCAAAAATGTTCGATCACTCAAAACCAAAGTCAACATTTTGACTCGGCACGGGTTCGATCACTCGAGATGTTTTGAACACCCGGGGTTCGATCGCTCGAAACCTCACATTTTGCCCTAAAAGTCTAGTTTTACTTTAATTAATTCCCCTGATAATGTATGTGATATTGGGGACTATCTTACATGTTTGTGCAAGGACCTAAGGTCATTCTAAGGTCTTTTAAGGAGACCAAAAAAATCCGACGTTCGAAGTCTTTTCTAAGGTCATTTGAGGTTTATAGTTTCTACATGCTTGATGTGCAGATTATTACAGATCTTTTTCTATTTAACTATTACAGACCCAAATAAAACATAATATAAAATTACAACAAGTGAATCTTCTGGGTCTTCTTTTGCTTCAAGATGCTACATGCTATCAATGTGATCCAGCTTAGTATGATCCTACACAAAAACTTGAAAGTCATCAAATACCAAGAGTATTTGTCATTATCAAAACCAAGTATGACCTATACGGTCAACAATGCTCAACAAGAGTTTAAGAACATTTGGTATGTGGATGGTGCCTGTAGTAATAATATGATAGGTAAAAAAGATTTGTTCGTGAAGCTTGATGACAAATTCTCTTTTGAAGTAAAACTCGGAGATGGCAAGTTACATAAAATTGCTGGAAAAGGAGTAATCGCAGTCCACACAAAGGGAGGTAACTCTAAATTTATATCTGATGTTCTTTACATCCCTAATTTAACTCAAAATTTATTAAGTGTTTGGCAATTACTACAAAAAAGGATATAAGCTCAATTTTGACAATGGAGAATGTGTCATTGCTGATAAGAAGAAAAATTTCACTGTGGCTAGAGTAAAAATGAACGTGAATAAAGTTTTTTCCTTTATCTATGCCACAAGAAAAGAAAATTTCCTTTCAAAGTCTTACCAACAATGACTTGTATTTATGGCACTTGAGATATGGACATTTAAATATCAAAGGCTTAAAATTATTGAAGGATAAACATATGGTGCTTTGATTGCCTAATATTTCTAAGCAAGAAAAAATTTGTGAAGACTGCATTTATGGAAAAAATGCCAATTACCATTCCCAAAGACATCTTGGAGAGCTAGAGCACCATTAGAATTAATCCATGCTGACATTTGTGGACCCACGAGGACTCCATCTATTAATAACAACATATACTTTATTTTATTTGTTGATGATTATACCCGAATGATATGGGTATATAAATCAAAAGCCTAGCTTCTCCACTTTTCATCAGTTTAAAGCATTTGTAGAAAAACAAAGTGGCAGAAAATTAAAGATCTTGAGAATAGATCGAGGTAGCGGATTTCTTTCAATAGCATTTAATGACTACTGTAAAAAAGAAGGCATAAAAAGGGAACTTACAGTGTGATATACTCCATAACAAAATGGAGTAGTCGAACAAAAGAATCGCACAGTTTTCGAAATGGCCCGAAGCATGCTGAAGGGTAAAAAACTTCCAAATAGTTTATGGATAGAAGCAGTTAACATTGCTGTTTAGATACTAAATCGTTCTCCTACAAAGGCGATTCAGAACAAGACTCCATATGAAGCATGGCACAGACAGAAGCCACGAGTAAATCTTTTGAAGATTTTTGGCCGCATAGCTTTCTCACATATACCTTCTCAACAATGAGAAAAGTTTGATGAGAAAGGTAAAAAAATACATCTTTCTTTGGTGTAGTAACGAATCAAAAGGATATCGTTTACTTAACCCAAAAACTAATGATCTTATAATTTCTCGAGATGTTATTTATGATGAAATGACATCGTGGAATTGGGAAGAAATTTCTATAGATAAAACAACAGTATTTAATATACCCAACCCATACTCAATATTAAATAATCAAAATTCTAAATCAAGCAGCAGCCAAGAAGCAAGTCCAAGTCCATCTTGTGACGTTGCATTTTTTGCATGTGAGCCATAGTTCTTTGATGAAGCAGCAAAGGAAGAAATTTGGATAAAGGCCATGGATGAAGAAATTGCAACAATTGAGAAGAACAACACAAGAGAGCTTATAGATCCACCTGAAGGCAAAGAAGTAATCAGGCTAAAATGGGTCTACAAGACCAAGTATAAAGAAGATGGCTTAATACACAAGGTTGAGGCTCATCTAGTTGCAAAAGGCTATTCACAACATTCTAGAATCGACTTCAGTGAAACGTTTGCACCAATTGCTCGTATGGAGACAATACGAATGGCTCTTGCCTTGACCGCTCAACTAGAGTTACCAATCTTACAACTTGATGTCAAATTAGCATTTCTTAATGGATAATTGGAAGAAGAAGTTTATGTGGGGCATCCTAAGGGTTATTCTATACTTGGTCAAGAAGACAAAGTATATAGGCTACGAAAAGCTTTATATGGATTAAAACAAGCTCCACGAGCTTGGAATAGCAAGATCGATTCCTACTTCCATCATAAATGATTTCAAAGAAGTTAAAATGAGCCTTCACTTTACATAAAAGGAGGTATGAAATATTTTCCCCTTATCTATTTATATGTTGATGATCTAATTTACACATGCACCAATTTAGCAATGGTGGAGGAATTAAAGGAAGCTATGATGAAAGAATATGAGATGACATATTTACGGCTTATGAAATATTTCCTTGGTATGCAAGTCTGACAATTAAAAGGTAAGATATTTATTTCTCAAGAAAAAATATCTTGAAGATTTACTGAAAAAAAATTGAAATGAATAATTGCAAACCAATTTCTACCCCAATGGCTGTAAATGAGAAGCTACAGTTGAATGATGGCACACCGAAAGTAGATGAAAAACCATATTGAAGCTTGGTTGGATCCTTAATATACTTAACCAACACAAGGCCAGATATTGTTAACAAGTCAGCTTAATTTCAAGATTTATGCATCAACTTAGCAAGATACACTATGCAAAGGCAAAAAGGATTTTACAATATCTTCAAGGAATAAGGAAATTTGGCATTATATATATGAAATAAAAATATAAAAAGCTTGTGGGTTACACCAATAGTGACTGGGTAGGTTCGATTGATGATCAGAAAAGCACCTTCGATTATGTGTTTTGCTTAGGATCCAAAATAATTTTGTGGGGATCCAAAAAGCAAAAAATAGTGGCACTTTCTTTGGCAAAAGAAGAATATATTTCAACAACGGATGCTGCATGTGAAGCAATATGTCTACATAGATTATTAGTGTACCTGCAACAAGTTGAAGATGCTCCTACAGTTATCTACTATGACAATATGTTCACAATTGCTGTGACGAAAAATTCAGTATTCCATAGTAGGACCAAACATATTGAGTTGCATCATCACTTTATTCGAGAACTCATCCAAAAAGGAGAAATTGATTTATAGTTCATACACACTAATAAGCAATTAACGGATTCATTCACCATGGCAGTGACAATAGAAAAATTTTAAGAGTTGAAGGATCATGTCAAAATTACAAATTAAGAGGGGGTGTTAAAGAGTAATTTGAAATTTTAGTAATGTAAATTAAAAAATGGAAGTGTGTGGAAATGTGAAGAATTATGTGGAAGGTGAAGTGTGTGGAAGTGTGTAGAAGATGGAGGTGGCATGCCTATATAAAGGTGTTGACGCAATTCAATTGTGTGCAATAAAAAATAGCAGCGCCCTTTCCTATATTTCCTTACATCATAATTTTCCATATTCATATATATTCTCTTGTAAACATTTTCCATTATTTTTCCCATAGCATCCAACAATGTTGAAGTCTTCTAAGATGAAGAAGTACCCTGCCTTCTTCGAAGTCTTCCTCCTAGCTCGTAGCTTGGAAAGATGGGTAATCATTGCTCTTGGGTTCATTATTTTTGTGTGATTCATAGTTGGATTTTCTCTCCATCATATATGGGTAGCAAAAGTTTTGTAGAGCTTTTCTAATTGATTGGAAGAATGAAGATGGTCTTTGTTAGATGGGAAACACTATTTGCTTGATTTCTATCGGTGTGAAGTGAATTAAGGTTTTTGGTTGCCCTTGACTTTTGCTTTATAGAAATTTTTACCGTAGTATCATGGATATGTAGTAATATGAAAAGGAAACTAAAGGACATCATATGGGCCTCTCCCATGCTTATTTTGTTTTGAGCACCAATAAGTGTCACGGGCTGACTTTTTTCACACCTTTATGAAAGAACCGTGCGGCGCTAGCTAAAACACTCTTACTTAAGTAGCCAACCTATCGTTTACCACAATTCATCCGTGAAACACTTTCATTAGCATTCAATCAAATAGCAGCGGAAGTAGTAAGCAATTCAAGCAAGCAGTAAACATTTAAGCAACACAATTCATTAACAACACCCCTGTTAACGTTGTGTACATGTTTAGTGAGGGAGGCAAGTAGGCTAAACACATTGACAATAGCTAGTGAGTTTTACAAGATTGATGAACACTCACCTTCCTCTAAAGAGTCATACTGCCTTATTTGGCATATAGAGAAACAAATACTAGAAAATAACCCTATACTACTGCTTACATAATGGAAACCCATCCCAAGCACACAAGACAAGCGGTCACAAGCAAGCGTAATGCCCTGAACAAGCTTAGCTCGTGACACTCCCCAACTTATGTGGTTGACGTCCTCATAGACTTTGGCGCTAGGTATACTTCAACTTTGTCCATGAGTAGTTGCATATCTTTTGTAGAAATCCAAATGATTTCTTCATCACCAAGGCCTTTTCAATTCACTAAGAACTCTTGTCGCTTCTTCCTTGAGGATATGAAGTCTCTGTTTGTAAGGATCTCTTCAACTTCACGTCTATCAGGTTGCACTATCTTCAACTTTGATTCATTTGACTAACTTTTACTTAGATCTTTGGTGTTGGTGTTGAACAGCTTGAGCCAGTTGACATGAAACACATGATGCACTATGTTGAAGTGTTGCGGTCTTCCCCCCTGATTTGGCCACTTCTTCATCCACTTAGAGAAACTTTCTCTAGATAGGCTCGTGCAATCTTTGCATTTTGTCTCCATTCTCTAGTGAATATGTGCACCCTGGGGCTATTTCGTCTGTATGACCCATCCACTATGTGAGGTAACATCGGCTACTGGCCTACAACAAGCTCAAAAGGGCTCTTGTTGGTTGTTGAGCTCCTTTGGGCATTGAAACAGAACTGAGCCATGTCAAGTAGTTGCACCCAATTCTTCTAGTTTTTGTTAACAAAATGGCACAAGTAATCTTCCAATAGCCCATTGAATCTCTCTATCTTTTCTTCTGTCTATTGGTGATAACTTGAAGAGTTGTCAAGATGTGAACCAAGGATTTTGAAAAGTTCTTTCAAGAAGTTGTCAGTGAATATTGAGTCTCAGTCACAAACAATGTCTTGGGGGAACACCCCAATATTTCAAAACATTCATAACTAATTATTGTGTTGTCCCCTCTGTCGAATAGTACTTTAGTGCCCCCATAAACGTACCATACATTGAAAACCCATCTATAATGACAAGTATAGACCCTGTATCACCCACTCTGGGCAGGTTGGTGATGAAGTCTAATGAGACACCTTCCCATAGTTTGGACAGTATTGGTATGGGCTCCAATAACCTTGCACTCTTTTTCCACTCTATCTTGTCTTATTGGCAAGTGAGACAAGTTCAGGTATAATCAACTACATCATCATGCATGTGCGGCTAATAATACCTCCACTTTAGTAGTCCTATCATTGGAGTCATTCTCCATGAATTACCCTCTACAAATTTCCTGTAATAGTTAATAAGGCCAAGAAAGGAACACAATTCCTTCACTTTCTTTGGGATCTTCCATTCTTGAATCGCCCTTATTTTCTCCACATCCCTCTAGATATGACCTTCCTTAACCACATGAACAAGGAATTTGTTGCTTTGCTAAGCGAAAGAGCACTTCTTTTTCTTCACATAGGTACTATTTCCCCTCGGCCTATCAAACACCTTCCATAGATGCTCTTTATGTTTCCTATGAAACAACATTAATGCTCCTAATGGTGCTTTGGAAGGGTAAACATATCCCGCTTCCAGCTCATCAAGTTGTTTTCTCCACTCTACTATCTCTGGAGGTGCCATCTTATATGGCCCTTTAGCAAGTGTTTTCACTCCTGAAAACAACTCGAACTCATGCTCCACAGTTCGTCGTGGAGGCAAGTTGTGAGGTAGCTTATGCGACATCACCTCCTTATACTCATCTAAGACTGCTTGGAAGGTTGTAGGCTCCAGCTCTTGGCCTACTTCTTCATCTACCACCATTATGGCTAGATGTGTCCGCTCACCCTTTCTCAATCCCTCCTTGAGTTACATAACTAAAAGGGACTTCCCATCATCTTCTTTCATTGCAATGGCTTGCACCATACAGGGGTGATTTCCCATTAGACACAGGGAACTAATAGAAGGCATCAGCACTGCCTTCATCCCCCTCGGGAATTCCATTCCCAAAGTGACTAGAAAGTCATCCAATGACACCGCTGTGAAATTTGCATGACCTTCCCAATGCCCAAGCTTCACAATCACTTGCTTGGCTACTCCTAGAGTAGGTTGGGCTATAGAATTAACTGCTTTTATGTGTTATGTATCCTTCTCAAAGGATAAGTTGAGTCTCCATGCTTTTGGTTGTGAAATAAAATTATGAGTAGCCCTAGTATCCACTATAGCGTGGGTACTCTTTCCTTGATCCTCAAGTCCACAAACATCAGTCCTTTTGCTCATGTAACTTTCAGTGCTTTTACCTGCTTTTCCAATGCATTCACCTGCCACATTGCACCCATCCTCAGGGTATCATCCTATTCCCCATCGCTTTCCACTACATGTTCTACAGTGGAATCCTATAAAGCATTAATTGTTGCTTTGTGAGGGCACTTAAAAACTCTAAGAGAACCTCAACACAAATAACACACAATTTTACTCTTTTCATTGAGTGTGTTGAACCCTCGAGACAATGAAACTTCCTTTGGGGTTGATGTTTTATAGTTAGCTCCCTCACTTTTGGGTTTGCCCTTCTTGAAAGACTTTTTTTTGTTTCTCTCTTCGCCAAACTCTTTGGACGAAGTGGTGTTATCACCAACGTAGTCAATCAAGCATTCTGCAGCAGCTTGTGTGGTAGACAAGTCTTGAACTCTTTGCCTATGAAGTTCAGTTCTTGCCCACGGTTTCATCCCTTTAAGAAAATAGAACAACTTGTCCTTCTCCAACATGTCCTTGATATCCAACATCAAAGCAGAAAATTGTTTCTCGTATTCCTTGATTGACCCAGTATGCTTGAGGTCTTTCAACTTTTTCCTAACATTATACTCAATGTTCTCAAGAAAGAATTGGGCCTTGAGTTTTCTCTTTTAAGTGTGCCTAACTATCCACTACACAAGTTCCATTTTCAATTTGATTGTACTTGGTACGCCACTAGAGTTTGGCATCCCCAACCAAGTACATGGTCACAATATCCACTTTCACCTGTTCTAGGCCATCCTCACAGTGTGAAAATACTTCTCCATATCAAACAAGAAGTTCTCCAACTCCTTGACATCATGGCCACCCCCATGCGTCTTAGATTCTAGTACCTTAGTCTTGTTAACTCTCAGAGTGTTGGAGTTCCCTATAACAAGAACCATTAGATTCATCTTTGCATCCAAATCAGCTATCTGAGATTGCAAAGTTTCCATAGTGTGGTGAAAGTCCTATGACATTTCACCTATCAAAATTGCTTGATGTTGTTGTGATCCCATCATTTCATCAACAAGTCCCCTCAATTAGGCCAACTCGTTGGCCACATTGTTGGTTGTTGTCTCAGCCTGTGCTTCTAGCACGTTGATTTTGTCATCATTATTTTGTGACATGGTCACTTATCAAAGCTTTCCAAATACCACAATGAAGGTAACTGAATTTACGTAGCAATTCACCTTTACTCTGATACCAGGTTTCATGGGCCAAATATTTTCACACATTTGTTAAAGGACCATGTGGCACTAGCTAAAGCACTCTTGCTTAACTAGTCAACCTATCGTTTACCATAATTCATCCATGAAACACTTTCATTATAATTCAATCAAATAGTAGTGAAAGTAGTAAGCAATTATGAAAGTAGTGACAAGCAAGTAGTAAGCATTGAAGCAACAAAATTTATTAACAACACCTCCGTTGACATTGTGTGTTTAGCGATGGAGGCAAGTAGGCTAAATACCTTGACAATAGTTAGTGAGTTTTACAAGACTAATGAACACTTACCCTCCCCTAAAGAGCTTTACATGCAAAATTCATCCTGACACTAGGAAAAATCAAAGTGATCGACGAGTCATACTGCCTTATTTGGCATATAGAGAAACAAATACTAGAAAATAACCCTACACTAGTATTTACATGATGGAAACTCATCCCAAGCACACGACACAAGTGGTCACAGGAAAGCATAATACCTTGAACAAGCTTAACTCATGAGAATAAGTCATGCCCTGCATTACTCATTTGATAAACTTTCTTTAAAAACTCTAGAGATATGTAGAGGTAAGTGCTACTAATAGGTATAGGTTTGAGTAATGAAAGAAAAAAAAAAAAAAAAAAGAAGGGAATTACAACTACACATACCCCTTGGGATAAGATGTCCAAAGACATCATATTTACTATTTGCATTAGGTGGATTATTGAAGTTCTATATTAGAATTCAATGCCCAGCTTGCTTAATTTATGCTAAGAGCAGCTGTCTCATGGAGTACGAGGAAAATACTGCCCAATCTATCCATAGTCCTACACACAAATAATTCAAAATATGTTTTCTGGTAATGAGCATGCTTGAGAATCATAAAAGCCAACAGTTGGTTGAGATCAAGAAGCTACTGAAGTAATTTAACTAGTGGAATGCCTGCAGTTGCAAGAGGAGAGATTTGTCATTAGCTTGGACAAATATGAGTCTTCTTGTAGTAATGAAAGGTCTTGCAGTTGCCAGCAAGCTCAAATAAATCTGAGTTTGCAACTAATGGCCATGATTTTATAGTTTCAAACATTTATTTTTTCACTGGTGGAATATCATCTACTAAATAATGACAAAGGTTACATAAATATATCTTTAGGATGGCATGCACAGTACATATTTTAACTCTTAAGGCAAGAATTAAATAAAAAAACAGAAGAAACGAACAACACAAAATATACAAGTATTACTAGAGAATTTGTTATGATAAATAGGACAAAGTTTATCATTTATAAATGTTTCTGTTGTACATGGTGTGGCTCTTATACTTCGGGACTTTATAAATAAAGGGAAAAACATATGGATGTGGTCTTCGTGTAGGGCAGTAGCAAACACTCGTCGACGAGGAGATAATGAGAGCCAGGAAATCTCAGAGTTCAAAGACTCGTTAATGAGTGGACAGAATTGTCAATGAGTGGCCTTCTATGGCTCATTGATGAGTGCCCTGTTCTCATCGACGAGTGGTCGCTGGGCTGCGAAAAAGAATTTAAATTTTGAATTTGAACGTTGGAGTGGTTGGGTATTCAGAGAGAAACCTCTGAGGGGTTGTTATATATGTCATTATGGGCATATTTCAACATGTAAGAGAGTAAGAGGGGAGGGGGTGAGAGAAGGAGATAAGATCATTGAGTGTATATTTTGATTTTCTTATGAAATCTCTTGCTGATTGCTCTCGTGGATGTAGGCTTTGCCGAACCACATAATTCCTTGTGTCATTGCTATTATCTTTACTCTCTTTATATTGCTATGGTTGTAGAATAATTATGTATTTACCATTTACTTTGTTGCAAGTATGTATGTGTGATTCTTTATATAATGTTTATTCCACTATGCATTATTGGAAGAGGCTCTATTTTCACAACAATTGGTATCGAAGTGTGTTATATGGCCTCCGAATTTAAGGATCTCGTGTTGTAACAAGACATGGTGAAGGTTTATATAGATTTTCAACCAGATAGCATGGATGCAACAGCTTGGAATGAATTGGGACAATCATTCATCTTTGTTTAGTTAAGGACGTGTTGTATCATGTCATGGATGAGAATTCTCCGACATTAGTTTGGTGAAAACAGGAATGCCGATATATGTCTAAAGGTTCGTCAAAATCTGCAAGTGTAGTGGTGAAAGACTCAAAATGTACTATTGGAGATTTTCTACGTGTTTCATCATGTTCGGAGTGCCTCACGAGTGATTCTTGAATCTTATTCACCGGATGCTTTTATCCTAGAAAATGGTATGACACCGATAGGTCAATTTATACTTGTTAGTATTTTGAAGGAAAATGATATTTCATGCAAAATATTTATTATTGGAAATGTCAAAATCAAAATTTGTGATGGTGTTGTAAAATCCATATGTGATGTAAAGCATGAACAAGTCTAAGGAAGAATGGTATTTTCATTGGAAATTTGATACCATAATTGATATTGTTACGAGTATGAATGTGAAGAAGTGAAAATGTGTGGTAACTTGATAGTGATGAAAGGGGAAAAAGTAGCGGGAAATATCTTTACACTACAAGATGTTGCAGTAGTAGGTAGAGTTGCAACTGTTGAGCAAAAGTCAGGTTTCTTGTGGCATATGCGGTTAGAGCATATGGGTGGCTAAATGTATTCAAATGTTTAGGAACCAATGATGATAGCATCAATGGATAGACATATGTTTTTCGTGGGATTATCATGAAGGGACTTAGTGTACTTCATGCAGTGGCTGAGGTGGAGAACTAGATCGAGAGACAGGTTCTCAAGTAAAACATTGGGGCTGAATACGCTAGTTTTGTTCAAGAAGTTTATGAGCAAGGCAGGTTATATGCAGGGCTTACATAGTACTTCTTGGTGAAGTTAGTGAGTATGGTGCTTTTCTCATATGACTCGATCACCAAAGGTATCACTAGATGGGAAAGTTGCAAGTGAATTGTGGGCAAGTTTTGCGGTAAACTACTCGGTTGCGAGTGGATGTCCATTGGTGCAATATTATAGTGATGAAGGATCTAGGCTTGGTGTTATGTTTAGATAGTACTTTTTCTGGGGTATAAGAAAGGTGGGTGCAAGCTCGGTGATCCTATGGAAAACAAAGGGGTGATCGAGCTTTTGGTACTAAAGATATGGGGCAGCGTACTCAGGTAAAGGAAGAGAAACATGTGTCAGAAAACTACAATAGTAGCAATCATGTTATTCAGGTGGAGTTAGGAGCTTAGGGCAGAAATGTAGGGAGTTCTATCTCGGGTCAACAGTATTACGGTTTGAATAGGTATGTGATGTAGGTGGAGCAATAGACTCAGTGCAGAGATGACATTGTTTATATTTAAGGGAGTTTTCAGCTCAGGAGACTGGCAGGATCACGGTGGGCTCATGTGTTCTATCAGACCACTACTCAGGTGTGTGAGATGGTGAGGCTTCTAGTGTGGAAGAGGGTGATAGGATGCAGTGGAGTGATGTATCTATTATGTGTGAATGACATGTTATTGGTTGGAAAGGCTTTGACTGAGGCTAATCGGTTGGATACTCTGTGGGAAGGTTTTGACATGAATGTGTTGGGTACAACCAAGATGGGTCTTTGTTTGCTGATTTGCTTGAACAAAACTTCAGGGAGATTGGTGTTATCTTAGGGTGGCTTTATGGATGGAATTGTAGGGAGACTTTTGTTTGCTATCTCAGGGGAGTACTCTAGAGAGTCTATATGGAATTTCTACCACTTGGTACCCAAGGATGGGTTGTGATGTCTAGGATATGTCAAAGGTCCTCCATAAGTATACATTGAGGTGTTTTAGCAGGTAGCAAAGTGGACCGTTAGTTGTTAGTTTTGTTGAAGACTATGCAAGGGGCTTTGGTAATATAAGACTTGCAGCAACTATTGTGTTTACTATTGTGGGATGGTTTTATTGGAAGCCTAGGGTAAAGTCTTCGGGTGTTGTATCTACAACTGTATTGGGGTTGATGGTAGAAGCTGAAGCTGCCATCGGCAAGTTCAAGCGACGTTGCTTGGACTTGGTGCATGTCTCCAGGTGCTAGAAGGGAGATGGTCCCAACTGAATGCTCAGAGTTCAAGGTAAAGTAGTCAAATATTTTTTTCAGGTTCTCCTAAGGGGCGTATAATTGCCAAGGTGGAGATTGTTGTTTATGGTGTGGCTCTTATACTTCGGGAGTATATAAACAAAAGGGAAAAACATATGGATGTGGTCTTGGTTCAGGGCAGCAGCAAAGACTCATCGACGAGTAGATACCGAAAGCCACGAAATCTCAGAGTTCAAAGACTCGTTGAAAAGTGGACAGAATCGTCAATGAGTGGCCTTCTTTGGCTCATTGACGAGTGCTCTATTCTCATCGACGAGTGATTGCTGACCGGCAAGAAAGAATCTAAATTTTGAATTTGAATGTTGGAGTGGTTGGGTATTCGAAGGGAAACCTCTGAGGGGTTGTTATATATGTCATTTTGGCAATATTTCAACATGTAAGAGAATAAGAGGGGGGGTGAGAAAAGGAGAGAAGATCATTGAATGTATATCTTTGATTTTCATAGTGAAATCTCTTGCTGATTGCTCCTGTGAATGTAGGCTTTGCCGAACCATGTAATTCCTGGTGTCGTTGCTCTTATCTTTACTCTTTTTGCATTGCTATGGTTGTGAAATAATTCTGTATTCACCATTTACTTTGTTGTAAGTATGTATGTATAATTCTTTATATAATGTTTATTCTGCTACGCATTGTTGGAAGAGGATCTATTTTCACAACATTTTTATGATTTAACACATGACTACTTTATTTGATAGTGCGTTTCACCATCTTTTATAGCATGCTTAAATGGATTGTATCCTGACCAGATCATCCTTAGAAAATGTCATAAGAAGCTTTGGCATATGAAGGTTGGAAAAATAGAGAATGACATTTTTTTTTCTTGAATGATTAGCCAAGATTTGTGAATGATAAATTTGCAGAAGTGGGAGATTTTTTAGTTTTTCTATATGACGGCATCTATATGTTGGATGTAACAATATTTGGGAGAAATAGGTATGAGAAAGAAGGAAGTAGGGCCTATGTAGACTCTAGCAAGAGAAAATTATAGTAAATGGGGAGGAAAAAGAAAATTACAAGGGCAACAGTGACTGCAAAGAGAGGATTTAGAAGAAGAAAACGAGACAGTAAAAATTTTCTATGAGCAAAGGCATGGATTTAAGAAGAAACATTCTGACAGAGGCTAGAAAAAATATTGGTACAAACTATAGTAAGTGTAATTTGGGTAGCGTTTTTCAAGTTTTCTACTCTCTTTCTCTAATGTTGGGTTGGTACACGCACATTTTATAATTGTTTTATGTGTGTGCATATGTGTATTGTTTTACTGTTGTCAATGTTCAACTGACAATTTTATTTGACGTGGGTGCAAATAAAGGACATGTTGTTGTCTAGATCTAGGAACAACAATCACACCATAAGTAAAAATAAGCAAACAAAATAGGAACACCAGATTTAACGTGGTTTGGTCCAATCTAACCTACATCACAGAGCACACTGAATTTCACTATAACTCGGTAGAATATACAAAAGGAGGAGGAGACACCACTCAACTCAACTCACCTTTTCTCACACCTTTCTCTCTCTCTCTCTCTCTCTCTCTCTCTCTCTCTCTCTCTCTCTCTCTCTCTCTCTCTCTTTTTCTCTCTCACACACACACACCTTTAGCACAATTACTCTCGCACTCACATATACATCACACACACACAGACACACACATCTCCATTATATAGTTGAATGGGATGGATAGTATAGAAATCCTGAGTATCTTGGGAGTGATTTAGGGGTATTTATGTAAAGGATTGTATATTATTGAGAAAGATTACTTTAAGAGATTGTTTCCATATTTAGAATATCCGATTGTACTATAAATAATGTGTATTGGCTTGTACAAAATTATTCAAGAAATACTGAAATTATTCATTCTGATTTCAAGGTATCAGAGCTAGGAGATTAAACCTAGCTATCAATGGCTGAAACTGCTAAAGTAGAGGTTTGATGACCTCTAAATCTCACCAGGTCCTTAAACAGAGTTCCACGAGGTATGAGAACTCCTCCAACACTCTACATAGCATTTCGTATAGTCAATTGCTCAGACCAACTGCACCAGTCCCCATGGATTCCTCTTCGTCACCAGTGTCGTCACTGCATCTGGCCATCTCTGCCTTGATGGTACCTCCGCCAGAGCATTTCCAAGCCCCTCTTTACCTTCTACCAGAAGTACATCGACGAGCAGTCCAAGAAGGAGATCAAGGACATCTTGGTTTGCTATGGCCAGACCCTCCTTGTCGCCAATCCCTGGAGATACGAGCTTAAGAAGTTTGGTGGTCATAGTGCTTGTGCTAGGTTCCAGAAATCCTACCGCTACTAGGCACTGAAACCCATCCTCCTACTCCGCTACCACCGCTTCAATGACGTCGACATGCACATCTACGTCAAGGGCGAAGGCCACACCTCCTAGATCTATGTCATTCACCTTCTACATTCACAAGTGTAGCGTTGACCAGGTCCTTCGCAACCTCATTAACGTCCAAAGCAAGCTTCCTCCCAATAACGCTGCCTATTGCTCTATGTTGTGTGGCCGAGAGGAGGAAGAATAAAAGGAAAGACTAAAGAGAGACTTTGATGTTTTTGGTTCCAACAGAGAGATTGGGATTGATGAGAAAATGTTTAGGCAGTTGGCAGACCTGACCTCGTTTTGTTGACTCTACGAGTTCAATCTTGTTTTGGTAATGACATATCACTTGATATTTGATCTGTGCATTGAGTCTGTGAACATGACTTACACTAAGCATGCACGGAAAGTTAACAAATCTTGGCAAGATCCACGGAACTCAAAGAGTACGAGAATCAAGATGCAAGCGACAAAGTTCAAGAATATCTTGGGAAAGGGTATTTAGAACTCATGTACTTACATTTTCGTATGATTTAATTTGAGGCTCATTATAACTTAGAATGGCTTTAGGATTCATGCATTTCATGTACATCATTAGGAAACTCTCATGGACCTTGAAATGTTTTCAAAATCATGAAAAATATGTTTTATGAAAGACTCAAGAAAAGGAGCCAAGCAGATTTTTAATTAGAAATGAAAATTTGAGAAAATGGGGACTTTGGTCGTCTGAACTCAAACCTCAGGCGCCTGAAGAATTTCTTCGGTTGCCTGAAGATTAAGTTCAGTAGCTTAAAGAATTAAATGGAGAAGACAAAACCTAGCCGAGGCTCTTCGGTCGCCTGACCTTGGAACCTCAAGCACCTGAAGTCACTTCAAGAGCCTGAAGTCACCACTTCGGTTGCCTGACCCTATATTCCAACGTAATTTTTCAAGGCTTAAGGAACTTTGGTCACTTGGACCTTTACCCTCAGGCGCCTGAAATCGCGGGGTTGCTAAAAACCATATTTTTATTAAGTGAACTCGCGAGCCATCTGATTGATCCAACAACTGAGATCAATCCTAAGGGTCATTTACTATATATACTAAATGTCTAAACCCTAGAAGAAAGCTAAGACACACAACAAGAAAAATATACATCTGATTGCAAGACTTCAACCCTAAAGCTGATTTTATGCACTCCTTCCATCTTCATTGGGCAAATCTCTTCGGAAAATCAAAGGGGTTTCATTATCTCTTTCAACTGTACCTCAATCATCTAGTGAGGTTTGATCTTTCAAGTTTTTATTTCTCAAGAACCTCTCATCACATCTTCTGTTTTCTTGAGTATCTTTAGAAAGAGTTTTTTTTTTTTTTATCTTGAGTGTGCATACACATATAAAAGTTGTTTTTTGTAAAAAAAGAAAAACATTTTGTGAGAAAGTCTTGTTAGCTTGGTTCATTGATTGTTGGAATCAAGAGTATATAAACATATATATATATATATATATATATATATATATATATATATTTTTTGTTCTTAGGGTCTTTTTATTGAAAAATCTAGTTTGGTGGAAAGATTGAACTTTGAAAGAAACTTTGTGAGTTTATTGTGTTTGTCTTCAAGACAGTTTTTTTTTTGCTAACTAGTTTGCTTCAAATATACTTGTGCATCTTTACAAAGTGAATCAAGAACCCTAGTTGACTCCAAAGCATTCCAAATATATTTCCACTTGGGAGTTTTATTTAATTGGGAATTGTGTGTTCAAGCATATCATACATAAAATGAGTTTATCGTTTTCATACATTCACGAGCTTCAAGTTATATCATATGTTAATGTGCTAGGAAATTGAATTGTACTCACAAGCTTTTGTTAGAAGCATTGTTTTGAGTGTTATTTTCAGATTTCATTATAAACACGGTTCGGGTTGTGAACCGGGTGTGAGGAGGAAGTTATACCTCTTGTGAGCAGCAGATAAGGAGGGAGTTGTACTTCTTGTAAGTAACGGTTTGTAAGGGAAGCTCCATCCCACTTTAAGGAGCAGGGTTTTAATGAATCCTTGAGTGGTTGCTCAAGGCGAGGACGTAGGCCAAGTCGGCTGAACCTCGTAATATCGTGTTTGTCTTCTCTCTTCCCTTTACTCTTTATTTTCCGCGTTGTATTTAATTTGAGTATATTGAATGCATAGATAGGATTGCCACACACATACATAATTGAGCAACAAGAAGTAGTTGGTAAATTTATAAGAAGTGTGTAAAAGGAAATTAAGTGGCTTAAAATTTTTTTAATATCCAATTCACCCCCCCCCCTCTTAGGATTACACCTGATTCAACATTTGGTATCAGAGAGGGTTTACTTAGACTTGATTGTTAATTTGTAAAACGGTCACATAACACACATTGGTGTAACTCCATTTGGTGAGGGACACTCATCCACTAGGCCACCCATTTTCTGTGGTGTAAATTACACCTATTGGAAATGTAGGATGAGCATATATCTACTAAACGTAGATTGGAAGGTCTGGAAAATTGGGACTAAAGGAAATCACATTCCTATGATAGTCATTGACAAGATTAATGTACCTAAAACTGAAGATGAATATACTGAAGAGGATTGGAAGTCAGTTCAAAGTAATGCCATAGCCATGAATATACTTTTCTCTGCACTAGATGTCAATGAATTTAATAGGGTAATGGCTTGTAACTCAGCTAAAGAAATTTGGGAAAAATTAGAAGTTACATATGAATACACTAAGGAAGTAAAGGATAGAAGAATAGACATGCTTACTAGTGAATATGAAGCATTTAAAATGACGATTGATGAATCCATACAATCCATATACACTAGATTCACACACATCATTAACTCTTTAAATGCTCTTGGAAAAACTTACCTCTCTTATGAGTTGATCAGGAAAATACTCAGGGGATTACCTCCAGTGTGGGAAGCAAAAGCTACTGCAATAGCAGAAGGGAGAAATCTCAAGGAGATGTCGGTGGACGAACTCATTGGATCACTCATCACCTATGAGCTAGCGATAAATGAGAGGAAAAATGAACAAAGCAAAGCTAAGAAGGTCACTGCACTTAAGTCATCATCAAGCTATTCAAGTGAAGGAAGCGATTCCGAAACAAATGATGACATGACCTTGCTAACAAAGAAGTTCGGAAAGTTCTTGAAGAAGAACCAAAAGTTCAACAGAAAATTTCGGAACTCTAAATCAGAAAGAGGAGAGCAAAGCATGAAGAAAAAGAAAGAGGATCCACCAACATGCTACAATTGCCGAGAAGTTGGACACATCAAGCCCGAGTGCCTCAAACTCATAAAAGCTTCAAAGAAAAAGAAGAAGGCGCTGAAAGTCAACTGGGATACACACAGCACTAGTAGTTCAGAATTTGAATCTAGGATGACGAGGTTGCCAATCTATGTCTAATGGCACATGATGACCTAGAGGTACAATCATCTCGTTCATCATCTTCATACTACTCTAGTGAATCTGAAAATGAAAATGATATGATGTCATATGATGAATTGAAACAAGAATACCTATACACTATTAAAATGCTTGAGAAGAAAACAAAGAAAATTTTTGAGTTAAGAAGCAAAGTCAAAGAACTTTCAAATCTTGTTGAACACCAAAATGAATCCCATGCATCTTTCATAAAGGATAAAGATTTAAAATTTGAGGAGTTAGAAAAGGACTTGAAAGACAAATTTGAAATTTTCTGTAAATTTACTGAAGGATAAAATAATTTTGAAAAGCTCTTAGGATCTCAAAGAAATTCTCTAGAAAAAGAAGGGCTCGGTTTTAATGGTAAAGAAAATATAAGGAAAAGACAACTTTACATGGGGTATTTCACAAAAGAATCAAAGTCATTTGTTCCAACTAAGAATCATTATAGATATACTACATGCTTCAAATGTAGAAGGTTGGGTCACATACAATTTGACTGTCCTTTCAAAAACAAAGATGTAAAAATTAGGAAAGTATGGAAGGTTAAAGGTGAATCTAGCACTAACCCTCATGGACCCAAGACAATCTAGGTACCAAAGCTAGTTGTTTAATTGTGTCTTGCAGATTTTCTTAAGATCCACATCTTCAAAATATAGATAGTATATGAATAGCGGATGCTCACGCCACATGACCGGAGACAAATCAAAATTCACATCCTTCACACTCAAGGATGAAGGGTTTGTTACTTTTGGAGATAATGCTAAGGGAAGGATCACAGGTGTCGGTAAAGTCGGTAATGATTCCTTACTCATTATTGATGCTGTTTTATTAGTTGAAGGTCTAAAGCACAATTTATTGAGCATAAGTCAACTATGTGATAAAGGCTACAAAGTATCATTTGAACATGACAAGTGCATAGTTGAACACAAAATTGATAATAAGATACTGTTCATTACTAAGCGACATGAAAACGTATACACCACAAGTTTTGATAACCTAACTTCACAAAGTGTAACATGCTTATCTGCTATGAATGAAATAAGTTGGATTTGGCATAGAAGACTAGGACACGCAAACATGGATTTAATTTCAAAATTAGTTAAGAAAGAATTAGTTAAGGGACTGCCCAAGACAAAATTTGTGAAAGATAAAATCTGTGATGCATGCCAACTAGGAAAACAAGCAAGAACAAGCTTTAAGAAGAAGAAAGAGATCTCCACTACTAAGCCACTTCAAATGCTGCACTTAGACTTATTTGGACCAAACCAAATTCAGAGTTTAGGAGGAAAATCATACATTTTTGTCATAGTTGATGACTTCTTAAGATACACATTGGTACTATTCTTAGGTCATAAAGATGAAGCATGTGAAAATTTTATAAATCTATGCAAGAGAGTACAAAATGAAAAGGGATACACAATTACCAAAATTCGAAGTGATAGGGGTAGAGAGTTTAAAAATCAAGGCATGGAAGACTATTGTAACTCATTAGGAATTGCCCATAATTTTTTAGCTCCTAGAACACCACAAAAAATTGGCGTAGTTGAAAGAAAGAATAGATCTATACAAGAAATGGCCAGAACTATGCTTAACAAACATAAATTACCCAAATACTTCTGGGCCGAGGCAGTGAATACTGCCTTCTATGTACTAAATAGAGTTCTAATTAGACCATCACTTAATAAGACTTCTTACGAGTTATGGAATGGACATAGACCAAACATATCATATTTTCATGTTTTTGGCTGTAAGTGTTTTGTGCTTAGAGACAATGAGTATTTTGGAAAATTCGATGTAAAATCTGATGAAGGTATCTTCCTAGGGTATGCCTTAGATAGTAAAGCCTATAGAGTATATAATAAACAAACATTGATGGTCATAGTATCTATTCATGTAGTGTTCGATGAGACAAATCCCTTCTCCAAAAGAATTGATGAAGATGAACCTGAATTAAACAAGGAACTAAAAGAACTATCAATTGAGAATGATTCAGAAAAAAAAAAATTGAACTTAATGAACCATCCATTGAAATTGATCAAACTACAAACGAGGCTAATGAATCACCTAGAGAATGGAAATACATAAAGAATCATCCCATAGATCAAATAATAGGTGAACCATTACGTGGAGTATCCACTCGCTCCTCTCTTAGGAACATGATGAGTCATTGTGCATTTTTATCACAAGAAGAAGCTAAGAATGTGAGTGAAGCTATATAGGATGAATCTTGGGTGCTATCCATGCAAAAGGAATTAAATCAATTTGAAAGAAATAGAGTATGGACTTTAGTTCGCAGACCAGAGGATAAGTCAATCATAGGGACCAAATGGATATATAAGAATAAGAAAGATGAAAATGGAATAGTTGTGAGAAATAAGGCTAGATTAGTAGCTCAAGGATATAACCAAGAAGAAGGTATAGATTTTAAAGAAACATTTGCCCCTGTAGCTAGAATGGAAGCCATACGAATGTTATTAGCATACGCAGCTTTTATGGATTTCAAGCTATATCAAATGGACGTGAAAAGCGCATTTTTAAATGGCTACATAAATGAGGAAGTGTATGTAGAACAACCCTTAGGGTTTGAAAACCATAAGAATTCAAATCATGTTTATAAACTAACAAAGGCCTTGTATGGTTTAAAGCAAGCTCCTAGAGCTTGGTATGAAAGGCTAAGCGGATTTCTATTTGAAAATGGATTTATAAGAGGAAAGATAGATACAACCCTGTTCATAAAGGCTAAGAAAGATGATATTCTCCTAGTGCAAGTATATGTAGATGACATCATCTTTGGCGCTACCGATAAAGAATTGTGTAATGAATTTGCCAATACAATGCAAAATAAATTTGAGATGAGCATGATGGGTGAACTAAATTTCTTCCTAGGACTTCAGATTAAACAAGCATATCATGGAATATTCATAAATCAATCAAAGTATATTAGAGACCTACTCAAAAAGTTTAACATGGAAGACGGAAAAATACTAGGTACATCTATGAGCACTTCATTGAAATTAGATAAAGATGAACAAGGTATACCAGTAGATGTCAAACTATATCGTGGAATGATAGGTAGCTTGTTATACCTGACTACCAGTAGACCAAATATAATGTTTAGCATATGTTTGTGCAAGATTTCAGTCTGCTCCAAAAGAGCCTCACCTGCTAGCTGTTAAACGTATACTTAGATATTTGATAGGAACCGTGGTATTTGCGTTATGGTATCCTAAGCACACATCATTTGAGATTCTTAGTTATTTAGATGCTAATTATGAGGGTAGTAAATTGGATAGGAAGAGCACTAGTGGTACTTGTCACTTCTTAGGACACTCCTTGGTCTCTTGGTTTTCCAAGAAACAAAATTCAATCGCTCTTTCCACAGCTGAAGCTGAGTACATAGCGGCAAGTAGTTGTTGTGCTCAAATGCTTTACATGAAGCAACAACTGAAGGATTTTGGATTAAACTATGAAACAATTCCCATAAGATGCGATAATACGAGTGCAATAAATATCTCAAAGAATCCCATATTACATTCACGAACTAAGCACATAGAAATACGACAATACTTTCTTTGTGACCAAGTGCAAAAAGGGGATGTAACATTAGAGTTTGTCTGCACGGATGAACAATGGGCTGATATATTCACAAAACCACTTGCGGAGGATAGATTTATCCAAATTAGGCGTGAATTAGGTCTCATGCATAGTCGAGAGGTTGCTTAGAATCGTGTTAGATGATATAATTCAGGGGGAGCAACATCTTTTACAACTTAATCACTTGGAAGTGCATATTATTAATATTTGGTATCAACATTTGGACACATTCAAAACCTTAAGATCTCTAAGGGGAGAAGAACATAAGGTTGCGTCTACTCTTGCTTTATTTGTTTACACCTTTTTGTTGATGTCAAAAGGGGGAGAAAATCTGGAAAAGCAAAAATAATAAAATGGAAGCAAAGAGTCTTGGTAAAACTAATTTGCAAAGGGTGAGATATTCAAAGGGAGAAATCTAGCATATTACATTCATTATGAGCATATTTCATATTTCATTTGGATTCAGGCTAAACACTTTGTGTATGAACATGAGCATATTGTCATTCATTGAATATTTGATGCATTAATTGAGGGGGAGCCTTGTTAGGCGTAACCCATTATATATATATTTTTTGCTCGTGTATTTGTCATCATCAAAAATGGGGAGATTGTAGACTTTACGAGTCCAATTTGTTTTGATAATGAAAAATCACTTGATATTTGATCTGTGCATTCAGTTTGTGAACAGGACTTACACTAAGCATGCACAGAAAGTTAACAAATCTTGGCAAGATCCATGGAACTCAAAGAGTACAAGAATCAAGATGCAAGCAGCAAAGTTCAAGAATATCTTGGGAAAGGGTATTTAGAACTCATGTACTTACATTTTCGTATGATTTAATTTGAGGCTCATTATAACTTAGAATGGTTTTAGCATTCATGCATTTCATGTACATCATTAGGAAACTCTCATAGACCTTGAAATGTTTTCAAAATCATGAAAAATATGTTTTATGAAAGACTCAAGAAAAGGAGCCAAGCAGATTTTTAATTAGAAATGAAAATTTGAGAAAATGGGGACTTCGGTCGCCTAAACTCAAACCTCAGGCGCCTGAAGAATTTCTTCGGTTGCCTGAAGATTAAGTTCAGTAGCTTGAAGAATTAAATGGAGAAGACAGAACCTGGCCGAGGCTCTTCGATCGCCTGACCTTGGAACCTCAGGTGCCTGAAGTCACCACTTCGGTCGCCTGACCCTGTATTCCAATGTAATTTTTCAAGGCTTAAGGAACTTCGGTCACCTGGACCTTTACCCTCAGGCGCCTGAAGTCGCGGGGCTGCTAAAAACCATATTTTATTAAGTGAACTCACAAGCCATCTGATTGATCCAACAACTGAGATCAATCCTAAGGGTCATTTACTATATATACTAAATGTCTAAACCCTAGAAGAAAGCTAAGACACACAACAAGAAAAATATACATCTGATTGCAAAACTTGAACACTAGAGCTGATTTTCTGCACTCTTTCCATCTTCATTGGGCAAATCTCTTCGGAAAATCAAAGGGGTTTCATTATCTCTTTCAACTGTACCTCAATCGTCTAGTGAGGTTTGATCTTTCAAGTTTTTATTTCTCAAGAACCTCTCAACACATCTTCTGTTTTCTTGAGTATCTTTAGAAAGAGTTTTTTTTTTTTTTTATCTTGAGTGTGCATACAGATACAAAAGTTGATTTTTGTAAAAAAAAGAAAAACATTTTGTGAGAAAGTCTTGTTAGCTTGGTTCATTGATTGTTGGAATCAAGAGTATATAAACATATATATATTTTGTTCATAGGGTCTTTTTATTGAAAAATCTAGTTTGGTGGAAAGATTGAACTTTGAAAGAAACTTTGTGAGTTTATTGTGTTTGTCTTCAAGACAAAGGCTTTTTTTTGCTAACTAGTTTGCTTCAAATATACTTGTGCATCTTTACAAAGTGAATCAAGAACTCTAGTTGACTCCAAAGCATTCCAAATATATTTTCACTTGGGAGTTTTTATTGAATAGGGATTTGTGTGTTCAAGCATATCATACATAAAATGAGTTTATCATTTTCATACATGCACGAGCTTCAAGTTATATCATATGTTAATGTGTTAGGAAATTGAATTGTACTCACAAGCTTTTGTTAGAAGCATTGTTTTGAGTGTTATTTTCATATTTCATTGTAAACACGGTTTGGGTTGTGAACCGGGTGTGAGGAGAAAGTTGTACCTCTTGTGAGCAGCGGATAAAGAGGGAGCTATACCTCTTGTAAGCAGCGGTTTGTAAGGGAAGCTCCGTCTCACTTTAAGGAGTAGGGTTTTAGTGTCCTTGAGTGGTTGCTCAAGGCGAGGACATAGGCCAAGTTGGCTGAACCTCGTAAAATCGCGTTTGTCTTCTCTTTTCCCTCTACTCTTTATTTTTCGCGTTGTATTTAAATTGAGTATATTGCATGCATAGATAGGATTGCCACACATATACATGATTGAGTAACAAGAAATAGTTGGTAAATTTATAAGAAGTGTGTAAAAGGAAATTAAGTGGCTTAAATTTTTTTTAATATCCAATTCACCCCCCCCCCCTCTTGGGATTACACCTGATTCAACACATTTAGTTATTTCAGAGCTTCGTCTTCCACAAAAATTTCTTCGGGTTCTTTAGCCCAAAGAGGTAATTTTTTGCAAGACTTGAACATAACCTCTAGATCCAAAACTACTTGGATTATTGATTCTGGTACTTCTAACCACATGACCAATGCCTATCATCTTTTCTCATCATATTCACCTTTTGCTGGAAACTTGAAAGTTAAAATTGTAGATGGATCACTCTCGACTGTCGCAAGAAAAGGGAATATCCGAATCTCTGACTCCATCACACTAGAGTTCGTTCTTCATGTTCCTAATTTATCCTGAAACTTACTATCCATTAGCTAGTTAACTAAGAATTCCAATTGTTTTGCTAAATTTCATCCCTCTCATTGTATTTTTCAGGACCTATCATTGGGGAAGATGATTGGCGGTGTTAAGGAGTGTGAGGGGCTCTATTACTTTGAGGAGGGTAATGTGAGTAAACAATGGCAAATTGCTATTTGTGATTCTGCATCTGTTTCTAGGAATAGTGAGATTTTGTTATGGCATTCTAGGATGGGTTATCCAAATTTTCAATACTTAAGATGTTTATTTCCTTCCATTTGTTCAAATAAGACATCTTTTGATTTTCAGTGTGAGATTTGTGAACTTGCAAGACACCATCGTAATTCATTTCTAAAATCCACATACAAACTTTCCAAACTTTTTAATATGATTCACAATGATTTATGGGGACCCTCATGCTTTCTTTATTGCACTCACACAAAATGGTTTGTTACTTTTATTGATGATCACACTTGTATTTGTTGGGTTTACCTGTTGAAAGATAAAACTGAAGTTTGCTCTATTTTTATCAAGTTCCACTCCATGATTCAAACACAATTCTAAACTCACTTTTAAATCTTGCGTACTGATAATGGTACAAAATATTTCAATACTATCTTGGGAAATTATCTTCAAGAAAATGGAATTATCCATCAAAGTTCCTGTGTGGATACCCCTCAACAAAATGGGGTTGCCGAACGTAAAAATAGGCATATTTTTGAAGTAGCTCGGGCATTGATGTTCACTACAAATATGAAAAAAAAAAAAAAATTTGGGCAATGCCATTTTTTCCTCTCTCTCTCTCTCTCTCTCTCCTCATTTTCTCACTCAAAATTTGTCCAAATTGATGATTAGGCACAACTACGAAGTTCTAACAGTGATCCTTGTCAAGTTAACCAGGACAAATTCATGTTTCGAGGATCCCAAACACCACTCCAAAATTAGGATAAGAGAGTTGTCTTAAGCTTAATTAGTTATTTGATTTGTGTGGACTTAGGAATAATAGGATGGTATGCATGTTAGGGTTGAGCTGACTAAATTAGGATTTGTGGAATACAAGGTTTTGTGCGAATGCCACAAGCATTGATTTTGGATCCCTATGAGTGTTTCCTCGGGAAATAGATAAGGGGAATAAATTATGTCAGAACTTTTTAGGAAATTTAAGTGATTAAATTGAAGTATGATATGAAAATATTATATGTGAATTTTCTGACTTATTAGGTATATATAAGAAATGGTAGTTTTGGAAATATCCAATGTTTTACTGGATAATTATTATATGGTTAAATATTACTAAAAATATGTGTGGCATGAGAAATGTTTGTGATTAGTGAGAAATAGATATGTGAATATTTTATAAAATGAAATGGGGTTTATGTTGAGATATAAATAGATATGATGCAAACATCTATGTTGATATGAGATATGTATAGAAATGTTTTACACCGATATGATGAAATGAGATTTCATATAGACATATTTTTATTAGATATGATGTACAGTCATGAGTTATGGACAAGATGTGATACATACACATGGATACTCATGAGCTTGTGCATATTTATGAGAAATGAGCCTTGAGTTACAGACAAAATGTGATACATACACATGGATACTCATAAGCTTGAGCATATTTATGAGAAATGGAAACTTTTGGAAATAAACTTATATGTATAACGAGTAATGGATATGAGAACCCGGTTGTTTAATGATATGAGAATTCGGTACCATTGCTAGTGATTGAGTTAGTGCAACCACACAGCTCAGGGAGGAGGTAATGGAAGTCGATTGAGCCTTAGGAGAGATGTTCACCACCTCTAGGTCCGAACCAGGCTGCGGTGGGTCAATCGTACTACAGACGAGGTATTTTGACTTAACTTGGTAAGCAACCAGGGTTAAGTCCCTCCTTAGGCCACACAACTTGATCATGTGGGGTTATTACATGACGATGATATGGATGAGTTTTCTCATCACAAATGCAATATACTCATATGATTGTATTTTGATAGATATGCTACTTTGTATACAAAAATATTTGTTGAGGATGATTATATTTTGAGAATAATATATGGTTACAGATGTATATGCAGAAATAAATTATTATCAGTGTGTAGCAATGAGTTTTGGTGTATCACATCATTTTCATAAATAAATAAATATATATATATATATATATATATATATGAAAATGATGTGATACATGAAAATTCATTGTTGCACACTCATAATAATTTATTCCCACTTACTGAGAGGTGTCTCACCCTGTAGATCTTAACATTTCAGGAAATGCAGGGCGTCACGTGGACCGAGCTCTGAAATAGTAGAGGAGTAGATTTCTGCTTATCAGAGTATGTTCCCATTTTGGGACTGGGTATACGTTTGTATAGACTTTGAGGATTTGATGATTATTGGGGGTTGGTATGAATATTTTTGAGAGACAGTAGTACTTTGGTATTGTACTCAAAGTTTAATTGGGTTATGTTTTCCACTGCATAAATAAAATATGGATATGGACAAGTATATCCTTGATACCCCACCTTGGGTTCGGGTCGACATTATTATTATTGTTATGGTATTAGAGGTATCTGACCATAAAAAAAAAAAAAAAGGGAGGGGCGGTACAAGTTATCTTTTTTGTGATTATTTTGAAATCTAAAGAAAAAAAAAAAACTATTTTGCACGTTAAAACAAATTATTTATTTTTTACCTTTATAATACAAATATTGAAAATTTGAAAAATAAGTTAAAATTTTTATAATTCTTTGAAAAACTAAAATTGAATATTATGAAATTTTTTCCACAATTAAAAGGATCCTAAGTGTTAATGGTCCATAAAATCAAAATTTTGCTTATAAATTTACAAATTTTATTTCTTTGTTCACCTTTTTTCAATAACCATGCATTAAAAAAATATTTGTATTATTTTCCTTTCTTTTAAAAAAATATTTTTCAAGTTCCAAAATGAACTTAAAAGAGAATTCTATTTTATATATCATGTAAAAAAAAAAAAAAACCTAGAGAGATGTAATATGGAATAGTCCTGAGTAGGGATACTGCAGGCCAACCAATATGCTAAAATAATAATAATAATAATAATAATAATAATAATAATAATAAAAAATTGATAAGACATATTAACCATACAACAACAAGCCAATTTTGGACTCACCCTAATTGAATTATAAATCAAAAGCACATAGGGACACCCTTTAGCTACTCATTGTCTCCTGCATTTCTATAAATACCCTACTGAAGATTTATTTATTTATTTATTTTTCAGTTAAATTTTTTAAAAACTAAATTAAGCCCATTTCCCCATATTTTAATTTTAATTTTAATTTTAATTTCTGATATTTTTGTCTTCTTTCTGATACCCTTTCACCAAATGCATTGACCCTCCACCAATACATGCAGCAGTGCCAGAAACATACACTTCCTTTTCTTTTCTCATCCTACATTCCTTCAAATCCAAACAACTGAACACAATCACATGGAGAAACCCACGCTAACCTACCAATTGTCAGAAGACCCCACACCAACTGCATGACTCCCCTCATCATCTCTGCACCTCCTCCCCTTCTGCCCTCTTCCTCCTTTCCTTAATATTAAAGAAGCTTAATACAAGTGCCATCCTCTCTCTATATATTTCTACTAATATTTTACTTAAAAACCTTATCCTAGGAGCCCTTTTTACAACTATGCAATTCACTTTTTATTGCATAAAACCTACTCTTTTTTTCATATATTTAAATACCGCTACACTATCAATGATATCTTATTTTAATATTTAAACTAGTAGAAGCATAGAGTGATTCAATATAATTTTTTTAAAGTAATGGAAGGTGGTGGTGTAAGTTTTATAAAATTGTTCTTGAAATATTTTGGGTGATTTGGATCTGGGATTTTGTTTGGAGAAGTGACGGAAAAGAAATTCAGGATAAATTTATTTTTATTATATTTTCTCTTATTTTGATATAGTAAAGGATTAAGAAAAAATTAAATTTTTATTTATTATTTTTCTTTTATTTTGTTTTTTTATTTTTCCTCAATAACCAACTATGAAAAAGTAAATTTATTTTTGGTTTCCTTTTCTTTTCTTACGCTATGTTTGGAGTATCATAAATTTGGATTTAAGTGATTTTGAACAAAATTCAATATAATTTTATATTATTTTTCATCAAAATTCAATATAAACCCTAATCTAAGACTCATCCAAACATAAGATTAGCGTTTTCAATTTTTAAATGTGACCTTAAAATAACAGTTCAAAATACAAGTTTTCACTTGAATACAGTCGAGCGGTTCCTCAACTTAGAACTCATCATATATCACTAATTTCACATTTGAAAATTTGAGATTCAATCTTAAATTTATATTTTTATGAGCTTAAATAAAATATAATATAAGTTATGTTAAATTTTATATAAATTTAAATTTAAAAGCTAAAATCCATTGGAGTAAACTTTTCCCCTTTTCAGAGAAATAAGTGCTACCCACATATGTGAAATGTGAGTTTACCTGCCCACAAAGGACGGCTAGGATTTGCTGGTGAACAAATTATTGGTCCAGATCTGACCTTAGGTATCCAAAGAGGAATTGGGGAAATCACTTCATTGCAGTTTGCACAGCCCATATCGTGTGCCTTGGATTTTGTCCCACCCCTTTTTCTTTTGCTGGTATTATTATAATTTTCTTGCAAGGCAAGAGTCAATCCACTGAAAATAACTACAGGGGCTGAGAGATACAACCGCAGGTCCACTCATGGTTTTTACATTCCAAGGGTGATTATGCTCTCTGAGCATCCCTTTTTTCATTTGCTGACAAAATGAAATTCCATTTGTTTGGTGACCCACAATTTTGCATCAAAATTTCCCCAATTCTATTCTTTGTTTTTTTTTTTGGGTCTAAAGTTTCGATTCTTAAATTTATATTTAACTGAAATTTAATACAACTTCTGTTCATTTTTCATTCAAATTTAAATTAAGATCGAACTTTTAAACTCCTAAATACAGAAAGGAAAATTCTAATTCCAAACATATGTCAAATTTTCTTGGTAGAGATCACAGCCAATCCTAAATAAAAGTCCCTTAAGATTGCTTAGACAACAAGGAAAAGGTAATCCTTCACATGTGTCCTTATTTTAAAGAAGGAACCAACTACTAGGAGAATTAGAAATGAAGGAGGCTGAACTCCCTAATGAGTCCAATGAGATGAGAGTCACTGTTCAAAATTAAAGCTACTAAGACAACTCCCCCTTCTGCAGTTTTTTGTTAGTTTATAGTTGTTGGCCAATCCATTCATCCAAAACACCAACCCCTCCTTATCCCCCCTCCCTACTCCAACCATAAAATATAAACACATACAGAGAGAGAGAGAGAGAGAGAGAGAGAGGCCATTAAAAAATTTAAAGAAAGGAGGAAACATCAATGTCTTCCACACTGCTTTCATATACAGACCATTGCTGAAGCACCCATTTCATCTGCATCTCCGTTTCTCTCTCCGTCTCTCCACTGCAATGGAACTGGAGAACTCATCCATTCCCATGGAGAAACCAGGCAAGATCATGAGAAGATCGATCCATACTTTTCTTCAACATTATCAATACTTCACCTCCACTCCTGCGCTACTTGTATTCCCATTCTCAGCCTCAGTTCTCCTCTCCCAAGCGCTCGTTCCCTCCACATCATCTCTCCTTCCGACCATTCATCGTCACTTGCTATCGCTCTTCGATGCGGCGGGGTTCCCTCCCAATTCAGAATTCTTCTCTCTCCTCAATCTCAAACTCTCCCAAACAATCTCTTCGTCCATTTTCACTCTTCCATTCACCCTCTCCTTCCACCTCTTAGCCAAAGCAACCATAATTCAAGCTCTGCACTACCACAAACCGACTTGCCCATCTTCCTTCTCTTCCCTTATTTCCACCTACAATTCCCTCCTCCTCACCCTCATTTGCAACTCATTCTTAATCCTATCCGCCAACGCAACCGCCTTCTCTATCCTTTTCCTTGCCTTCAATTGTCTCGAAGAGTTTGGTACCTCTTCTCCCAAATCCATTTTCTTCCTCTCTGCTTCCGGAGCCGTTCTCTATTCCATCATTCTTGCGAATGCCCTCCTAGTGTGCAACTTAGCATTGGTTTCGTCAGGGATGGATAAGTGTGGAGGATATCTGGCCATCCTCAAGGCTTGTGTCATGATCAGGGGAAGGGCTTCAACAGCGCTATCCCTCGCGCTGCCTACCAATTTGGCACTGGCTGCAGCTGAAGCCTTGTTCCAATACCGGGTCGTAAGGCCTTACCATTTTGCCAAAATGCCCATTTCTTCCGCGGCCTTAGAGGGGGTTTTCATTGCCTACTTGTACTCCATCCTCATTGTTCTTGATACAGTTGTGGCTTGCATATTCTTCAAAAGCTGTAAGATGGGTTCTGGGGTAGATCAGGAGGGCAGATACTCATACAGGATTGAAATTGTCGAGGAGGACGGTCGCACTTTTGCGAACTTGAAGAATTTGGAAGAAGAAATATGAATTTGATTGACCAGAAGCCGAAAGGATCAACTCCTTTATTATGCAAGTGTTCATAAAAAGGCCATACATTGATCTTCATACAAATAAAAACAGGTGACAGAAAATTTTCTCTTTATGGTCAGAGGAAAAACCAAGCAGCTTCAACGGAGCAAACGTGCAAGTGGAGTAACCTCAATGGTTCTTCGACGGAATATTGCTGGTGACAAAAAAATTATAAAAAAAAAAAAAGAAAAAGAAAAAACTTGCAGAGTATAAACCATGTTTATCATTTAAATTCCTCAATTCTTTCCTTGTATTTTTTATTATTTTTTTTAAAAAATTCCTTGTGATGTAAATTGGAAACTCCTACACAGTGTGAATGAACTTGCAAAGGTTTTGTGAATTTGAATTGAGCTGGGCATTCAATGAAATTCAAATTTAAAAATGATAGAACAGCCAACAACCATTGTAGTATCATCATGATCACAGAGGGATAAAGAAACAAGAATTTGGGGATGTTTAGATGTAAATCCCAAGTTTCTGCCACTCTCATTAGTAGCATTATTTGTTTTATGAACCTACGATGATGGGAATGTGACTGCAATACCTTTTTAAAAAGAATGGAATCCAAATGCACATGCATTGCACCATTGAACAGAGGTTTAAGAAACAGAGTAGCTAGCTGCTGCAGGTGTTCCGACTGCTCAACAAGTCAAGGAGTAAAGCAGTTTTGCCTCTTCCAGGACTTATCTTAGAGAAAATGCTTAATGCACCTGATTCTAAGAGGTTCTGAATGGGTTGAGAGCAAAATTTCCATGACAAAATTAGAGAAACTTGAATAATTTTTTATGACGCAGGAAACTAAATAAACAAATTCATCCAAGATAATGTTCTTTATAAGACTACCTACATTGTTGATGACAGATCTTAATTTTCCGTTTTATTTTTTTCTCAGAATTTTTATTTTATTTTATTTTATTTTCAATCAATGAAACTTCATCTTGCAAAGCCCTAAGGTTGAGTTTGCAGCATAAAATATGGCAGAAATGGAATAGAAAGTATATGGGAATGAAAGTATATGGGAATATGATAAATTATAAAAAGTCTATTCACTGAGGAGTTTGTGACATTCAAAGTAAAATTTGGAAAGAATTATTTCTTATTTATCGCATGTTATAAATTAATATGCATATACATATATATATATATATATATATATATATATAGTTTTTACATTATCATTTTTAATGATGATAATTTTTTTTTATAAGCTATCCAATTCCTTGTATATTATGATATTATATTTTTCAAGAATGGACATTGAGGAAAATTTCAAATGATCCAATTTCTTAGAAAGCTTGTCTGTCGTAGCAGGGGGAGTATTGTGCTGTTGTTGCCTTTTCCATGATGTTGGGAGAACAGACAGCACTACAATGACAATGAATATTAAGGAAATACTTTGCAAAATAGATAACAGTAAGATTAAGTCAATAGATGATAGCAAGTTCGAATCCATAAAATAATACTCACAGGGTAGAAACTCTCGTGCCATTGCTGTCGAGAGGATTTGTATATATATAGCAGCTTACAGATGTTATAAAAATTACAAAACTTGTGTGCTAGAGTAATTACATGAATTAGCAAAATTATAAGAAAGACTAGCGTATAGCTATAATTGCTGCCCCCACAAAAATTCCTAACCCAAATTTCCACTCCTAGTATGACCAAGACCAAGTTGTTCTCAATACCTTGGTATCCTCTCTATCCGAGGGCATCTTGGCTCAGATAGTAGGTCTCTCAACTTCTAGAGAAGTATGGGTTTCCCTTGAGAAAATGTTCTCCACCATCTCTTCGGCTCGAGCAATTCAGACTCGCCAATTCTTGGCTCTCACCAAGAAAGGAAATTTGTCCATCTCTGACTATTTCCAAAAAAAGAAGTCATACTCTGACACCCTTGTTGCAATTGGACAACCCCTACAAAGTCATGAGTTCATTGCCTACCTTCTTGGAGGCCTCGACACATCATATGATGCCATTGTGACTTCCATTTCAACTCAAGTTGACAAAATGACTTTCAAAGAGATGTTTAACCATCTCCTCAGCTTTGAGTTACGCCTAGAACAACAACAATCTGCTCTTGACACCACAATAAGTTCGGTGAATGTGGCAACCTGGAATGATCAACGCAATCATGGTGGAAAATCCTAACAAAACCAATGTTCATCACAGCTTCAGCAATCCCAACTCTAGAACCAAGGGTCGTGGTGCACGTGGACGAGGAAATTCACATAAGAGTAACCCACCCAACCCAAGACCATCTTGCCAAGTGTGTGGCAAAACTGGTCACACTGCCATACATTATTACTATCGCTTCGATCATGCGTACCAAGGTGCCCCTCCAACCATGACAGCATATGTGACCTCACCCTCATCAGCTCCGAACACAAAGTGGTACCTTGATACTGTGTTGTCTTTTGAGTCCGATTTCTATTTTGATGTTGAAAAACATAAGTGTCATATGTGTGTACTTAATGCTTGAATAGGTCATAATTCAGGACACACATAAGGGACAGGAAGTGGATGCCAAGCTAAGACTTAAAGTGCATAAAACTTGGCGTATTCCATGGAGCCTTCAGAGCAAAAGAAGAAGACATATTTGATTTTAATTTGTAATGCATTTAAATTTTATTATTTTGGTTTATAATAATGCATGCAACTGCATGATATGTCAAAATGCTCAAATTGACCATAGTTTGACCTTAAAAATATGTCCATGAACGTCGGATTTTCAGTGTTAACTCAATGACCATAGATTAACTTTAGGTCCCTATAAACACTTCATGAAAAATCCCTTTTACCTTAAAAGTTATACCATATGTATTAGGAGTAAACTCTAGTAAGAATCAGGACCTAAAATAATATTTGAAAGGGTCTTGGTCAACCGAACCTAGCCAGTCATATTCAACTCAGTCGACCGAACCATTCAAGGGTCAACAGTTTGACCAAGGTTTAGCCAACTGAACGTTTTTTGAATGTATCTCTCACAATCGACCGAACTAGAATGTGTCTATCCCCTAACGGTTTAGCCTACCGAATGTTCGGTTCTTTTTGGACTCAGTCGACCGAACTTGATAAATAGCCGACCGAACTTTGCCTTAGTCGACCGAATCTCGAAGGGGTTCAAAATTGCCTTAATTCAGTCAATTATATCTGTAGTTCAAAAGTGCATTGGTCAACCGTACTTATCAATATAGTTGACCGAACTTAAAACATTGTCGAACGAAACTCTCAGGTTGGAATTTTTAAAAAAAGCTAAAACGTCATTAATTTTTAATTAAACTTTTTCAAAATACCGAGCGTGTCCCCAACTGTCATAATTTTTCGAAAAACTATAAATACCATTTCATTACTCAAGATTAGTAACTTTGATTAGCCTAAATTTTCTCTTAAACCCCTTGTCAATCAAAGTCCCCCCAAATCATTTTTATTGTCAAAATCATTCTTTTGGGGCAAAATCTTTTATACAAATCTCTCTAACTCTTTTTCATGCTTTTATTATAAAATCATTTTTGAGAAGAGTATTTCATTTAGGGCATTTTATTTGCATATACTCTCACTTAACACTTAATCTTTGAAAAACATTTTTGAGAGTATTGCTTAGGTTTTCTCCCTATTATTTCTTTGATAAATATTTTTCGGAGAAAATTATTTATAGCCCAAATATTTTCTTGAGCTAATTAAATTCCTAGATTCTCTAAAATATTATTTATTTGCAAAAATATTTATAGGAGAACAATAATACTCATTTTTTTATATATTTTATTTGTACAAATTTATTTTATAACACCCTTTTTATACTGAGTATAATGCATATCATAAGAGAGTGCATGTATTTTGAGTTTCAATGTGTACATCTCTGCTTGTATTTTAGAAGCATGTTTTATGTACAAAAATATTTTATTGTATTGGTTGGGTTTAGCCCAGAATTGAACTGGGGAGTCTCAGCCCTGTAAGTGAGACTAGTTGGGTTCAGCCTTATAATTGAGTTAGGGTTTACCTCGCCTCATAAGAAGAAGTTGTAACGACTTCTGCTCCACCAGTTTAAGTGAGCAGGTTTAGTGGAATCCTTGGGAGGTATGCCCAAGGCGGGGACGTAGGCTGGTTTGGTTAAACCTCGATAACAAATATCGTGTGTCGCTCTCTCTTTATCTCATTTAATTTATGCCCTTTAAGTTTAGCATGTGTATGCTTGTTCATTTATGGTTATAATTATTTGCATGCACACTTTTATTTAAATAAGATATGCTGTATGTGTATGTTCATACTTATAACTTAATCATTTTTCATACACGTTATTATATTAAATGGGATATGATATGTGGTGAATCGGTGTAAATGTTTAATTTAGCCAAGATGTTATTAAAACTCAATTCACCCCCCCCCCCCTCGATCCCACTAATTCTGACAATTGGTATCAGAGCCCATTTGCAATAAGTTTAACCGCTATTTGCATAAAGATTGCAACGACTCATTTTTCGGTGTATCCCTGTTTTGATGGTAAACCTTTTACAAATCCTCCACTATTTTTGTTGCATAGATTTTACTATTTGAATATTGAAAATGCTTTTGTAAAATCAATTGATTGGAGGTTTTGGAAAAGGTTTTGACAAAGTATTTCATATCCCATTGAAAATGTTTTTAAAATGCATAGTTTCCCAAACATGAAAATGATTTGAAAGTGCATGACTTGAATTGAATGCATATTATATGAGTGTCATGCATATTTTATATTGGACCTGAGATGGTTTTTAAAAGATCATGTTTAATACTAGTACTAAGGAGATTTGGGAATGTTTGAGGTATAGAAAAATCGAGAGAGAAAAACACCACTCCGAGTTTAAACGTTTAAGAATGAGTAAATTGGAAAGGTGTATATCTTCCTTCTTCTACTTTATTTGATGCTTGATTCACATGTTGTATGTTTTATGTCTATTCTTACTATGTGAATCTTGTGATATTTGTATGCCATCTTATGAGAAGCTATATAGGAACATTTTTAATACTCATTAGATTTTTATTAGAATATATTATATTTTATGGGGTTATGATGTTTTTAAATGCTTGAATAGTGCTTTGTGCTTAAAAGTTTAAATTTTAGTATACACTATTATTTTACTTTGAATCATTTGGAAAGCATGCCTTTATGAAAATTTAAATGAAAATATTCAATCTATTCATTTAACTTCTACATATTATGTCGATTGGTTACAAAATGAATATATTGGCTATTGCATGTTGAAATTTGAAAATCCCCTTGTAATGGACAATGACTTTTAATTGGTGATATAATGCTATGTGTTTTAGTATAAATAATTTTAAATATAGCATATTTTAACTCATGTGTGCTTGAGACTATACGGGGGAGTTTAAGCCCCATCCTTGAAAAAGGATTTGAATCACTTGACCCATGGACTCATATTTTCATTGTTTCTACTTTTTGAGTCCGAAACTTCCTTTTGGTATCATGAACATCAGATCCTATCTCTATTGAATCATTCTTTGATATGAATCGTTCACGGTATGGATGAACACCATGCAAGACCTATTGCTTGATATTTAATGCATTTGTGTTTAAGGACATTTTACTAGTGAGATTCATTTATCCAGTAAAATCTAAAATCAATACTTATACTGTTTGGACTTTTAATGAATTTTCACAAATTATATCAGTATAGGTAGCTAATAGTATCTAAGCACATATTCAAATTAGTAGGGGGAGCACCTAAACATTATTGTCCATCTTGTTATGCTCACCAACATTGAAGGCTTAGATCTATTCTGAATTTATTGTGGCATATGCCTAAATGTGATGTTTGCATTGAAAATTTTTTGAATTAAAATGTTGCTTGGCCACAGTTATTTGTTTTTTTTTTTTATATGATCCCTAATTTTTTTAATTTATTGAATATCTTTGGATCTATATGGTTGCATTTTTCTAGTACCTTGTGATTTGTGGATAAATTATAAACCAGAAAAATAATGCTTGCTTGAGTTTTGAATTGAAGTTTCTTTTTCAGCAAGCGTAAGCCCCCAGCATTTATTGATAATCATAAAGCGAATATATATATATATATATATATATATATGTATGTATATATATATATATATATTACTTATATATATTTATATATATTACGTATATATATATTTATTTATTTGTTTATATATATCTATATTTTTATGGCAAGAAATGATTTTAAATGATATATACTTTATTTCTTGTTTGTGTGCTTAAATGTCTTTATGACTTCTATTATTCTGTGTTAAAAATTGTATGTCATGAAGTTTCAAACTTTTAAAAAGGGTGTTGCATAACTAGTTCATAGATTTTTCATGAAATGCATGTGAACTAATTAGATCGTCTTTATGCTCAGACCTATACATGTTATCATTTGTGATATAATTTAAATTGCTATGGTTTGAGGATAGTTACGGTCTAATCTTATTAACATGTCATGTAATCTTTTAAATGACCAGTTAAACTGTTTTGTATGCTTAATGGTTATATCTATATCTTTAAAACAGTTCAATTTTTTATGTCCATAATCTATACTAAAAAAAGGGAGAGTTTTCTCTTTAAAAATTATTTTAAAAAGGTGGAGTTCTCTTTGCTAAGGCTGCTTTTTAAAAGATCAAAATATTTTTATTACTTAGCTTAGGGCAAAAACATAGGGGCAACTATTGTGGGGACAATTATCTGAGCTTGCACTTTAATACAAACATTTAAATGCATGATCTTTGTAATATCTTCTTTTGTGACATGCTTGTGTTGTATTGTCTATGTTGACTTTTTGAGTCTGATTCCTATTTTGATTAAGACTAACCACAACATCTCATTTGTGCGTTTAGTCTTTGAATAGATTTATAATACAAAAGGCACAAATAAGAGTGTAAAATGGAAGTCAAGGAGTACCTAATCGAGCACAAATTTTGACATATTCTATGGAGTATTAAGGAGCATAAGCATGAAGATTTTATTTATTCTTTAAGTTGTAATAGTAATTAGGTTTTAATTTGTACATGCATAATCATATGATTTGAATTGAAGCTTTCACAAAATGGCCAAGACCTTAGATTGACCTTAGGGGCATAAACTTCTCATGAAAACATTTTTCCAAAACAAGTTTTTTTTTTTTTTTTTTTAAATCCTTCATGTTTCTTCCGTTACATTAATAAGCACTTTTTTCTATCCATAACTCCTTATCTTAAAAAGTGTTCAACATGAAAGTTGTGAGATTTTGTTTTAGCTTTCTGTTTATACCAAGCACCTTCAATTTGGAGTTGTATAGAAAATGTTATATTCAAAATACTGAAAGGTGCTTTCAGTAGAAAAATTCCCTTCATGTTTCTTTTGTCTCATTGATGAGCAATTTTATCTATCGAAAACTCCTTATCTTAAAGAGTGTTTAACATGAAAGTTGTGGGATTTTCTCTTAAATTTTTGTTGATATTAAGAACGTCTAATTTGGAGTTGTATAGAAAATGTTATGTCTAAAAAATCAAAAGGTGTCCGCGTAGAAAATGCCCCAACGGTTGAAAAACGGCTAGTTTTCAAGTTAAATTATATTTTAATACCCCAACGGCCATAAAATTTATAGTAATGGGTTTTCCCTATAAATACAATCCTAAACCACTTGAAAAATGTTAGAAAAACTATTTGGGAGCATTCTTGCATATTCTCTCTTTCCCAAACATATTTTATACTCCTTTCTTGAAGATCAAAGCTTATTTCTCCTACTCTTCTTCTTGAAAATCTTTTTGGAAGAATTATTTTTGGGGTTTACAAGTAAGGTTTGAGATTGAGCAAATATTTATACTAATATATATTACTTGAAAGTCTTCTTGCCATTTGATGCTTTTCAAAGGTTAATCTTGAAGAAATTCACTCTCCTACTTTTTCTTTGAAATATCATTTTTGGAGAAAATTCTTGTTGATTATTACAAAAAGCCTTGAGCATATTTTAACTCATATATTAATTGTTTGAGAGGCTTCTTGATTTATCAAAGGTCATTTGAAAAGAAAATCCATTTCCATTTGAAAGGTTTTGTCATACTCTACCGAACTTCATTTGAAAATCATTTAAGAGTGCATTAAGAATTTTATTTGTACAAATCAGCTTATTTGAGAAGAATTTTATGTGTAAGCAAAATTTCATATTATTTGTATTTACGGTTTGGGTTGTAAATAGAGAAGAGGAAGCTACATCTCATGTAAGCAGCAGATTGTAAAGAGGTAGCTACACCTCGTGTAAGCAGCGGATTGTAAAGAGGTAGTTATGTCTCGTGTAAGCAGTAGATTCTAAAGGGAAGCTTCACCCTAGTAAGAAGCAGATTGTAATGGGAAGGTCCGTCCCAGTTTTAAGGAGTAGATAGTCGAATCCTTGGGTGGTTTACTCAAGGTGAGGACGTAGGTGGGAGTTGCCAAACCTCATTAAAAACTGTGTTTGTGCTCTCTCTTCCCTACTCTATTTAATTTCCATACTTTACTTCTCGCACTTTGTATGCTTATGTTCAATTTGTACTAAATATTATAATTATTTTAATTATTTACATTCATTATTATTTGTAGGATTCATGCTTGTTTAGAAAGATCCTAGGTTGTGTTATACTGATTGTGGAATTAAACTAGGGATAAATTGCCCTAGGAAGAATTTTTTAAATTCCCAATTCACCCTCCTCTTGGGAATAAACCATAACTCTCAGTCTATACTTTTACAATGTGCATATTGTTAGGGGGAGTCTCTTCTGGTTGTACTCATTTTGCTCTTATGTATTTGTCATCATAAAAAAGGGGATATTATTGACTTTTTGAATCCGAACTCTGTTTTAATGTTGACAAACACAAGTGTCTTATGTGTGTACTTAGTGTTTGAACAGTCATAATTCAGGACACACATAAGGGACAGGAAATGGATGCCAAGACAGGACTTAAAGCGCATAAAACTTGGCGTATTTCATGGAGTCTTCAAAGCAAAAGAAGAAGACATATTTGATTTTTATTTGTAATGCATTTAAGTTTTATTATTTTTGTTTGTAATAATGCATGCATTTGCATGATATGTCTAAATGCTCAGATTGATCATAATTTGACCTTAGGGATCGGTCGATCGACGTCAAATTTTTGGGGTTAACTCAATGACCATAGATTGACTTTAGGTCCCCATAAACACTTCATGAAAAGTCTCCTTTAACATAAAAGTTATACCATATGTATCAGGGGTAAACTCTAGTAAGAATCAGGACCTAAAATAATATTTGAAAGGGTCTCGATCGACCTGGAGAAAGCATATGATAGGATACCTAGGGAAGTTCTATGGTGGGTTTTAGAAAAAAAAGGGTGTATGTTGTAGGTATATCGATGTCTTTAAGGATATGTACAATGGAGTAATGACTAGTGTAAGGACTATGGATGGAGAAACTAAAGAATTTCTAATTACCATAGGTGTACATCAAGGATCTGCTTTGAGTCCTTATCTTTTTGCTTTAGTGATCGACCAATTGATTGGGAGTATTCAAAAGGAGGTTCCAGGGTGTATGTTGTTTGCAGATGATATTGTATTAATTGACAAAATTAGGGATGGAGTAGAGGCTAAGTTAGAATTATGGAGAGAAGCTTTGGAATCTAGAGGCTTTAGGATAAGTAGAAATAAAATAGAATATATGAAATGTAATTTTAGTAATGATAGGAGGAATATTGGAGACAGTTAAACTTGATGATGGAGAAATAAATTGCACTTGTAGATTTCGATACCTTGGATCTATTATGCAAGTTGAAGGAGAAATTGAAGATAATGTAATGTATAGAGTTAAGGCAGGTTGGGTAAAATGGAGAAGTACTTCAAGTGTACTATGTGATCGTAGAATACCCTTAAAATTAAAAGAGAAGTTTTATAGGACAACTATAAGACCAGTTATGCTATATGGTTCTGAATGTTGGGTGACAAAGAAACATAATATCCAAAAAGTAAAAGTTTCTGAGATGAGAATGCTTAGATGGATGAGTGGTATAGCATTGAAATATAAATTAAGGAATAAACATATTCATGGTAAGTTAGGTGTAACTTCTATAGAAGATAAGATAAGGGAGGGATTACTCAAATGGTATGGACACTTGCAACGTAGGCCACATAGTGCGCCTGTGAGTAAGAGTGAATTAGTTATTATGGGGGACAGTAGAAGGGGTAGGGGTAGACCTAAAATAACTTGGGAGGAGATAGTGAATAAGGTTTTAATATCCTTGAATCTATCAAAAGAAATGGTCCATAATAGTATAAATTGGCGGAAAAGGATTCATATAGCCGACCCCACTTAGTGGGACAAAGGCTTAGTTTTGTTGTTGTAGTCTTGGTCAACCGAAGCCAAACAATTATATTCCACTCAGTTGATCGAACCATTCAGGGGTCAATAGTTTGACCAAGGTTTAGTTGACCAAACGTTTTTTGAATGTATCTCTTACAATCGACTGAACTAGCATGTGTTTGTTCCCCAACGGTTTAGCTAACTGAATGTTCAGTTCTTTTTGGACTCAGTCGATCGAACCTAATAAGTAGCCGACTGAACTTTGCCTTAGTCGACCGAATCTTGAAGGGTTTCAAAATCATCTTAATTTAGTCGACTATATTTTCTATTCAAAAGTACCTCCGTTGACCATACTTATCAATATAGTCGACTAAACTTAAAACACAGTCGACCGAAATTCTCAAGTTGAAATTTTTTAAAAGCACTAAAATGTCATTAACTTTTAATTAAACTTTTCCAAAATACTAAGTGTATCCTCAACGGTCATAATTTTTAGAAAAATTATAAATACTCCTTCATTACTCCATATTAGTAACTTTGATTAGCCTAAATTTTCTCTTAAACTCCTTGTTAATCAGAGTTCCCCCAAATCATTTTTATTGTCAAAATCATTCTTTTGGGGCAAAATATTTTATACAAATCTCTCCAACTCTCTTTCATGCTTTTATTTCAAAATCACTTTTGAGGAGAGTGTTTCATTTAGGGCATTTTATTTGCATATACTCTCACTTAACACTTAATCTTTGAAAAACATTTTTGAGAGTATTGCTTAGGTTTTCTTTCGATTATTTCTTTGATAAATATTTTTTGGAAAAAAATTATTTACAGTTAAATATTTTCTTAAGCTTAAATTCCTAGATTCTCCAAATATTCTTTATTTGTAAAAATATTTATAGGAAAACAATAATCCTCATTTTTCATATATTTTATTTGTGCAAATTTATTTGATAGTACCCTTTATCTACTAAGCATAATGCATATCATAAGAGAGTCCATGTATTTTAAGCTTTAATGTGTACATCTCTGTTTGTATTTCAGAAGCATATTTTATGTACAAAAATATTTTATTGTATCGATTGGGTTCGGACCGGAAATAAACTGGGGAGTCTCAGTCCCGTAAGTAAGACCGGTTTGGTTTAGCCCAAAAATTGAACTAGGGAGTCTTAGACCCGTACCTAAGACAAGTTGGGCTCAGCCTTATAATTGAGTTAGGGTTTACCTCACCTCATAAGGAGAGGTTGTAACGACTTCTATTCCGCCCTTTTAAGTGAGCAGGTTTAGTGGAATCCTTAGAGGGTATGCCCAAGGTGAGGACGTAGGTTAGTTTGGTCAAACCTCGATAACAAATATCGTGTCACTCTCTCCTTATCTCATTTAATTTATGCCCTTTAAATTCAGCATGTGTATTCTTGTTCATTTATGGTTATAATTATTTGCATGCACACTTTTATTTAAATGAGATATGCTACACATGTATGTTCACACTTATAGCTTAATCATTTTTTATACATGTTATTATATTAAATGGGATATGATATGTGGTGAATCAGCGTAAATGTTTAATTTAGCCAAAATGTTTTTAAAACCCAATTTACCCCCCCCCCCTCTTGGGATCACACCAATTCCAACATGCTAGCTCTACAAATTATCTCACAAATGATTTACAAAATGTCAACTTACACTCGGAGCCATACTATGGAGGTGATCAAATCCACATTAGCGATGGGGCAAATCTGCCTATAAAGAATATTGGCTTTGCCACTATATCAACTCCAACTCACTCTTTCACTTTATCTTAATTATTACATGTACTATAGATTGAAAATAATTTGATATCTGTGAGTCAGTTTACGAGTGAAAATAATGTCTATATTGAGTTTCACCCATCTTTCTTTTTGGTTAAGGACGGAACCACGGGGAGAATTCTAATGTGCGGCCAAACTAAAGACGACATCTACTCTTTCCCACCATCAATTACAACAACATCTCACCAATCACTCCTCTCTCAACACTCTCCTCTTGATGTCTGGCATTGTCGAATGGGCCACCCATCTTGTCAAACCAATCAAAAACTTGTCTCCAAGTTCTTTCTACCACTCTCATCAAATAAAATAGTGGATTTGTGTTCCACTTGTCAACAAGGAAAGGGTTATTGTCTTCCATCTTTTGATTCAAAGTCTATTTCCAATTCTCCTTTTGAATTAATTTTCTTTGTTGTTTGGGGTCCATCCCCTATTATGTCAACCAATGGAAATAAATATTGTGTCTCATTTGTTGATCATTTTAGTAAATTCACATGGCTCTTTCCCATACCCAACAAATCAGATGTGATGCAAATATTTCATTTCTTCTAAAAACTCGTTGAACGCCAATTTGAAAGAAAAATGAAAGTTGTACAAATGGATTGGGGATTAGAATACCGCTCACTCCACAAATACTTTGACAAAATTGGCATTCAACACCGTGTAACTTGTCCTCACACATCACAACAAAATGGGTTTGTTAAGAGGAAACACAGTCACATCATTGAAATGGGACTCTCTCTTCTATTGCATGGTAGTGTTCCTCATGCCTATTGGGATCATGCCTTTTTAATGGCAACATATCTCATAAATCGTCTCCCCACAACTCCACTTGGTATTTCACCATTTGATGAACTCTATAAACATGCCCCTGATTTTTCATTACTTAAAATTTTCTGGTGTGCTTGTTTTCCATACCTCCATCCCTTCAATCAACACAAACTTGATTTTTGCTCAAAGCGATGTGTTTTCATTGGTCTCTGCAATATGCATCATGGATACAAGTGCCTGGACATTTCAAGTGGGAAAAGATTCATATCCCGACATGTTATATTAGATGAGGCCATCTTCATATTTGCTAGCACATCACACAAGCACATTACCACCCAGCCCACATACAGCCCAACTATTGCTCTTATTTCCTCTCAACATCAACGACACCTACTCATCCTCCCATGAGTCATCTCCTTATGCCAATGTCATGTCCCTCATTGCCTCACATTTTAATGCAATGACATCGTCCCACTCCAATCCATCCAATCACATGTCATCTCCCACCTCGAATGACTCCCCTGCTTCTGGTTTGTCGCCACCTTCCCCTACTCTTCCCTTAAACACGTCCACCACCCAACCATAATTAGAGCTTGCAGCTGCTGCGGAACCTCTGGTACTACATTCCCACCAAATGACCACACGGTCCCTAAATCACATCGTGAAGCCAAAGACCTTCACTGATGGAACAATCTGCTACCCACTTCTGTAGTCTTTCTTTGCTGCTAGTGGTGTTCCTAACTCCCCCATGAATTATACAGAAGCAAGAAAATACAGTGAGTGACGCAATGCAATGGATGAGGAATTCACAGCTTTTATGAAGAATGGCACCTAGTCTCTAGTGCCATCAAAACCGAACATGAACATCATTAGGTCCACGTGGATTTTCAAATCCAAACACAAAGGCAATGACACTCTCGAATTCCGTAAAGCACATCTAGTTGCCAAGGGCTACTACCAACAGCCCAAAATTGACTTTGATGACACATTCAGTCCAGTGGTTAAGCCCACAACCATTCGGCTTGTTCTTATCATTGCAGTCTCCAAACGCTAGCTAATCCATCAAATTGACATACAAAATGCATTTCTTCACGGGAATTTATCAAAGGAGGTATATATGCATCAACATCTTGGATATGTTTACCCCAATTTTCCAAATCATGTATGTTGACTACAAAAAGCACTCTACGATTTGAAACAAGCCCTATGGGCCTGGTACCACCGCCTACATGAGCACTTTCAATCACTTGGCTTTGTTAACTCAAGCTTCAATACTTCTCTCTTCACATTTAAGCAATCTCCAGTTACTCTCTCTGTGTTGGCATATGTTGATGATGTAATCATCAATGGCTCCACCTCGCAAGCTATATCGAAATTGATCTTTGCTCTCGCCATTGAATTCGCCGTCAAAGACCTGGGTGTTCTCAATTTCTTTTTGGGAATTGTAGCTCATTACGTGAAAGAGGGGCTATTCTCATCTCAAAATCAATACATTTAAATCTACTCAGCCACATGAAAATGCTCGATGCCAAGCGTGTATCTTCACCCATGTCTTCTTCCCAGAAGCTATCATTATTTTCGAGTGCTCCATACTCTAATCCCTTTACCTACCAAAGCATAGTTAGAGCTTTATAGTACCTATCTTTGACATGGCCTGATATCTCCTTTGTTATAAATAAAGCATGCCAATTCATGCACAAACCCACTGATGAACATTGGACAGCAGTGAAAAAGATACTATGTTACCTCAAGTTTTCCATTAATTTTGGATTACTCATTCGGCCTAGTATGTCTACACAACTCTCAATTTATTCCAATGCCAACTGGGCCAGCTGCCCCGAGGATTGGAAATCAACCTCTAGTTTTTACATATTTTTTAGTGACAATTTAATCGCATGAAACTCTAAAAAACAACCAACTATGGCTTGCTTAGGCACCGAAACTGAGTACTGAGCAATTGCCCATGCCATGGCTGATTTTATCTGGCTCCAATCTCTACTACTTGAGCTTGGTATTTTCCTTTCCCAGCACCCCATTTTTTGGTGTGACAACATAGGGGCGACCTATCTCACAGCAAACACAGTGTTTCATGCATGAACAAAACTTGTCGAAATCGACTACCACTTTGTTCATAAAAGAGTTTAGCCAAAATCATTGGAAGTTCGCTTTATATCAAGCAAGCACCAATTAGCCAATGGCCTCACAAATCATTAGTCTCTACAAGGTTTTCCCATCTTCGGTCCAAGGTCAACATGCAGCCTTCCCTGATGAGCTTGCAGGGGCGTATTAAGGAAACACTTTCCAAAACAGAAGATTGCAAGATTAAGTTAATAGATGACAGCAAGCTCGATTCCATTCCTTGATCTGAGGAATTGTATTCATTCACTTCTTTCCATTTATGTAAATATTGTAATTATAGCTATACGATAGTCTTTCCTATAATTTTTCCAATTCCTGTAACTACTTTAGGACACAAGTTTTGTAATTTTTCTAACATCCGTAAGTTGCTATATATACATACAATTCCTCTCGACTGCAATGGCATGAGAGTTTCCATCTTGTGAGTATTGTTTTAATGAAGAGTTAAACATGTCTCGAGGGGAAGACACATGTGGATTCTTACCACACAAATAAATCATATTTCAATGCCCTTCACTCCAAACAATGGGACGACCTTGTCCACTGGCACTTTTGAAGCAAATTTCCAACATTCCAACACAAATCATAAGCCATTGCCCTATGTCGCAACTTTTGGATTGCCTCAAGAATTGTAGCCAAGCATTATATATATATATACTTGTGGAAAAATTTATTTCTAAAACTTGAATGGTTCTAATATGAGAATTTAAGAGATTAAAAAGTAAAAAAAAAAAAATCATTATAAAGCAAATGAGCAAATGACAACATAGTTTTTAATTAATTCATAACATGGAACAACTATGAACGACTATTCTAAACTTTTTTTTTTTATGGAATGTTGTCAATAGTCAAACTTATTCATGTCATTATCCTTATCCATGACTACTCCATCTTATATGCTTAGCCCAATATTTATTAATTTGGTTTCAATTATAGAGAATTATTTTGTCCTAATAGTTTTATGCTTCAAGTTGTATTTCAATAGGTTCAAGCCATTAGAATTAAAGAAATTGAGAGAAATAGAAGACTTAATTTCTTGCTTTAAAAAAAAAAATTTACTTCTCTCTCAATTGTATTCGGTTATAACATGTATATCTCTAAAAATATTAAGGTCATGGTGTAGCGACGCGGAAAATTTCGTTCAATTTCTTTGATACCACCTGTAATAACCTAAATATTTTATATTAAAATAATCACTGATAAAGACAGCAGAAGTTCTCAAATGCTAATTATCATATCGCAATACAATAACAATATCATTTCCAACATCACAGTTTACATATCCCTAAAAGAATAGTCTAAATATATCAAAAACATGATTTAATTAAATATCTATTCTAAATAAAACCTTCTATCCCACCCACGCTTCCACTGCGCTATTATGATTATTGTTATGCTTCTCGTGACATTTGAAAAATATTTGATAATGATGGAGTGAGTTACCTCTCAGTAAGACGGAATAGATTATTATCAATGTGTAGCAACATGAGTTTTAGTGTAGTAAAAAAACATCCAATAATTAACTTAACTTTAATTGAGAAATCATGTAAAACTGTACTCACACCTATATATTTATAAAAACTTACTTTCTTCTCAAAACATGCTATGGCTTAATAAATTTCCCTATATATGTGAATTCACATATATTTATAAAAGATACTCCATGAATGGATAATCATATAACATCATGTAATCACCCCACATGATCGGGTTGTGCGGCCTGAAGGCAAGACTTAGCCTTGGCTGACCTACCACCAAACTAAGTCAAAATTCCTTGTCTACAGTATGATTTGCCTACTGCAGCCTGGTTCGGACTCTAGGGGTGGTCCACAACATTTTGCAGGCCAAATCGACTTCAATTACCAACACTCTTTTTGAGCAGTGTGGTTGCACTGACATATCTCTATAGCTACGGTACCGAGCTTATCTTTGGTATATTAGGTTTCTTAAACCAAATAATGCAATTTATAAAATATTATATAATAACAATATAATGACCTCCTCATATCCTGCCAACGTTATATTGCAATTTACATAATATTATATAATAACAATATAACAATCTCCTCATATCCTGCCAACGTTACATTGCAATTTTCATGATAAAAATAGTAGCATGATCTTATTTTCACAAATTGATATAAAACCGTTATTTCTCACAATTCCACTATATTCTTAATATTTCCATTGATCAGTATAAAACCACATTCTCTGTATACAATCATAACTCATTATAAAATCCATATTCAATATAAAATCACATTTATGTATAAAATCACAATTTCACTGTATAATATCATAAAAAGGATTCCAACCGATTTAATTATGCAATTATAACAAATTGTTCTCATGCCACGCAATTTAAATGCTTATACCATAATATAATAAATTGCCCGAGGAAAATATATTTTTGTGAGAAACAAAGGTTTGATTATCTCCATAATTTTATTTAACTCACAATATACATATTTTAGGAAAACGGGAGATGATTACCCTACTCACTTTGGTTTCCCCAAATACATATATAACTAAACAAAACATCGTTTCCATATGCTTGAATAATTCAGAAAATCTGATATAATCAAATTCCTATAGTTTGATTTAATTCCAAAATATTCCCAAAAATATGATATAATCAAATCCCTGCAGTTTAAGTTAATTCCACAATATTCCCAATAATATAATATAATCAAATCCCGACAATTTAATTTAACTCAGGCTTATTTTAATTAACATAAAACTAATTAAATTCACGTACTTAAATTTAATCGGAAGTATTTTAAAATAAACTGATATAATCTATTTCCCTTACCTTAGCTCAGGAGTGGTGCTTACGACGCTCAAACGACGAAATCTCCCCGATTAAAACGTTAGTGGCTGAAATTGGAATCTAGAGATATTTTCCGTTCTTTAATCGGCACAAGTTTCATTGAGAAAATTGAGGAGAGAGAGAGAGAGAGAGAGAGCTTGAAACGGCTAAGGGGTGGATGATTTCAATTGAAATCAAATGATAAAAAAGGATATATATATATATATATATATGTTGTAACGACCCAAAAATTCATATTTTTTTCATATATCTATAAAAGCTGTAAAACTATGTTACTCTGATACCCTTGATAAACTCTACTATAAAATCTCGATCCCAAAGTGGCATCGAGGAATTCCTGTTCATAAGATTGGACACCTATGCAGCGGAAAACATAAAATTATATAACCATAATTACAATACCAGAATTCAGTATTCTCCCAAAACATTTATACATACACATCTTCCCAAAAATCCTCCACCAGATCTCCTAGAAACTACTAATAAATATATCCCTCAAAAACACTTACCCTTCAGACAAGGCAGTACAAATGTCCCTTCTATCTTCGAGCCTAATCTGCTCATCTAACTGGATCACCTAAAATGTGTTAATTTACTAGGATGAGACAACTCTGAGTAAGATGAAATATGCTTTTACCAGTGTGTGGCAGCTGAGTTTACATGAACAATATATTCTTAATCAATTGAAACTAAAATAAAATGAAACATAATATATATAATAAAACTCACACCTATGTAGCTTAAAATTCAATTGTTACTGAACTTTCCATATAATCATACTTTTAGTATCTGTAGGTATATCTGCTATTTTTTGTAAATCTATATATATACATAACTGTGAAAAATTCCCTAGATGGTTGTACGTCATGATTTAACCCCTCATGACAAGGTTGTGCAGCCCGCAGGTGGGACATAACACTGGTTGGCCTACTAGGATAAGTCAACTAAAATCTCCCTAGTTAGAACGGCCGCCTCAACTGAGACTACCAGGGAGTTTGCAATACCTCCCTAGGCATGATTGACTACTGATTAAATCCACACACTATCTAAGATATGTGGTTGCACTCTGAACTGAAATAGCTATGGTATCGTGCTCTGAAATCTGATTTGATCCATCAAGGTTTGATACTATATGTAATACTATTATATATATATATATATATATATATATATATATATATATTACTGTTTTACCATGATTCTTTTTCAACCGTAATAACTAAGAAAGCTGATCTAAATAATTGTAATACCTTATTTGAATAAATTGTAATATCTGAATATCATGGTTTTCTATAAATTATGACTCTTTGAAAGCTGTGTATATTTTTGTACTGAACTAATATTTACTCATGCCACACAATTAAATAAATAAAACCCATTACTATAACCTGTATTTAAATCTATGTACTGTAACCTGTATATTTTGATAATAAAGATAATTTGTAATCTGTAAAATTTTTCTGAAAACACATAACTTCATATCATAAAACATCCAGAATTCATATCCCAAAATACTTATATTTTATTGGTAAAAATTGTTAAAATTACTAGCATAGCATATTTCCCTTACCTGGCTAAATGAACTCGTTTACTGATTTCTAACTCATGCCTATGGCGTTCATGATTCCAAAACCCTAAAATTATGCATATATATATATATATATATATATATATATATATATATATATCTCCCTGTCAATTAACTGAATATCTAGAATAATTATCATACTCACATCTCACCCGATCACACATGCTCATAATTTTCTAAACTATAAACTATTTATCATTTTTACCTCGGACCTTGAGGAAACACCCACTAGGATCCTTAGCCCGTGCCTGTGGTGTTCGCACCAAAACCTATATTTCACAAAATCCTAATTCCTCAGTTCAACCCCAAAATTACATTCACATCCACAATCCTAAACCTATTCCTTTAATAAATTAAATAAACCAACCATAAACACCCAAATAACATCCTTACCTCAGTTTTGTAGAGAATCTTCCCAGGAACCCCATGGTGGTTCCTGATCATCAATCTAGGCTTTAATAGAGTGGGAATCAAAGGAAATTGGTGGGAGAGCCATAGAGTTTTTAGAGAGAGAGAAAGAGAGTGTTTGTTTTAATTTTTCAAATGAACTCTCAAGTTCCCTTTTTAAAAACATTTTGCTGGGAAAACTATCGCCGGTTTTCTCTTACTCTCAGAAAACCATCGCCAATTTTCTATTTAACCAGCCCAGAATTACCATTTACGCGTTACTAACCCGTGCTAAAACCCCAATGCCATCGCCGATTTTCTTCCTCTCCAAAAAATCATCGCCGATTTTCTCCTTCCTCAACCAAAAATCCATTTTTTCCAATTTCTTTTATTAGGATATTTTTTGGGTCTCTACATTCTCCCCTCCTTATAAAATTTTATCCTTGAAATTTGCTATCTGTGTTATACACCATCCTGTGAAAAAAATTTGCTACTTATTTTATTATTTACCCTCACTTATAGTGGAGGAATACCATGGTTACACATACGGTATTAAGAGATTACAAGTATATACATAAAAGAAAATTCTCCGAAAACCAAAAATACTACCTATTCTATAATCTAAAGTACAACTTATACATACATTATCCTGCTCTGCACAAAATAAAACCAAACTATATTTACTTTATTTGAATTATTACTGTTCCTTTTTTTTATCTAATGCTGGTCCCCACTAAATAGATATGGGTGTTTCTATTGTATCTCCTCCTCTAGCACCCACGAGGCCTCCTCCAGTGCATGATTCCTCCATAGGACTTTTACTAGTGGAATTTTCTTGGTGCATAACCCATGTTCTTTTCTATCTAGAATCTACACTGGTGTTTCCTCATATGCTAAAGTATCTCTAAGCTCTATCTCCTCGTAACTGATCACGCGGGAGGGATCTAGGACATATTTCTTTAGCATGAAAACATGGAATATGTCATGAATCCTAGACAGAGCTGGTGGTAAAGTTAGCATGTAAGCGACGAGACCCACTCTCTCAAGTATCTCGAATGGGCTAATAAACCTAGGGCTCAGCTTACCCTTCTTTCCAAACATCATAGCTCCTCTCAGCGGGGCTACTCTAAAAAATACGTGATCTCCCACATCAAACTCCAACTTCCGGCGGTGAGTATCTACATAGAGTTTCTACTGATTCTGAGCTGTACTAATTCTGTCTTTAATAAGTCGGACTTTGTCGTATGCCTGCTGCACTAACTCTGGTCCTAAAACTCACCTCTCACCCATATCATCCTAGTATAGTGGAGAACGACACCTCATACCATATAATTCCTCGTAATGTGCCATCCTGATGTTCGCCTGGTAGCTGTTATGGTACACAAACTCAACAGGTAGCATATATTGTCTAACTACCCCCAAAATCTAGCACACATGCTCGTAGCATATCCTCAAGTGTCTGGATCTTCCTCTCTGTCTGTCCATTAGTCGGAGGATCAAAGGTTATGCTGAATGCTAATTGAGACCCCAAAGCTTCTTGCAAACTCCTCCAGAACCGCGATGTAAATTGTGGGTTTCGGTCTAAAACTATAGATATTGGCACACTAAGGGGTCGAACTATCTCCTGAATGTATAACTCTATCAATCTGTTCATAGAATAGTTGAGAAAATAAGCAGTCTTTGTCAATCGATCAACGACCACCCAAATAGCATTCTATCCATGCAACGTCGGCGGTAACTCTACAAAGAAATCCATGGATATATGATCCCACTTCCACTCAGGGATGTGGAGTGGCTACACCTGTCTCACCGGTCTCTAGTGTTCAGCCTTTACCTGCTGGTACATCAAACACTGCTTCACAAACTCAGTTATCTCTCTCTTCATGCCGCTCCACTAGAATGACTCTTGGAGGTCCTGATACATTTTAGTGCCTCCAAGATGCACTGTGTAAAGGGATCTGTGTGCCTCCTCTAGGATAGCCTTCCTAATTTCAGCATTTGTAGGTACGCACAGCCTGGTAAGAAACCTCAAAGCTCCATCACCTGAAAAAGCTTATATAAATAACTATAATATCTGATTTGAATAAACTGTAATATCTGAATATCATGGTTTTCTGTAAATTATGATTCTTTGAAAATTATGTAAATTCTATATTGAACTAATATTTACTCATGCCATATAATTAAATAAATAAAACCCATATACTGTAACCAGTATTTAAATCCATGTACTGTAACCTGTATATTTTGATAATAAAGATAATTTATAATCTTTAGAATTATCCTAAAAGAACATAATTTCATATCATAAAACATCCAGAATTTATATCCCAAAATACTTATATTTTACTAGTAAAAATTGCTAAAATCACTAGCATAGCATATTTCCTTTACCTAACTAACAGAACTCATTTACTGATTTCTAACTCACGCCAACGGTGTTCCTGATTCCAAAACCCTGAAATTATACATATATATCTCCCTATTAATCCACTGAATATCCATATTAATTATCATACTCACATCTCTCCCGAACACATATACTCATAATTTCCTAAACTATAAACTATTTATCATTTTTACCTGGGTTCCTAAGGAAACACCCACTAGGATCCTTAGCCTGTGCCTATGGTGTTTGGACCAAAACCTGTATTTCACAAAATCTTAATTCCTCAGTTCAACCCCAAAATTGCATTCACATCCACAGTTCTAAACATATACCTTCAATAAATTAAATAAAGCAACCATAAACACCCAAATAACATCCTTACCTCAGTTTTGGGATGGTGCCTGGGAACCCCAAACTAAAATTATGCTCTGCCTAGGTCGTAGAGAATGTTCCCAGGAATCCCATGGTGGTTCCTGATCATCAATCTGGGCTTTAATGGAGTGGGAATCGAAGGAAATTGGTGGGAGGGCCGTAGGGTTTTTAGGGAGAGATAAAGAGAGTGTTTGTTTTAATTTTTAAAATGAACTCTCTGGTTCCCTTTTTTAAAAACATTCTGCTGAGAAAACCGTTGTCGATTTTCTCTTACTCTAAAAAAATCATCATCGATTTCTATTTAACCGGTCGAGAATTACCGTTTACCCGTTATTGACCGACGGTAAAACCCCAATACCATCGCCAGTTTTCTTCCTCTCTAGAAAACCGTCGTCAATTTTCTCCTTCCCCAGCTAAAAATCCATTTTTTCCAATTTCTTTTATTATGATATTTTTCGAGTCTCTACACACACACACACACACACACACACACACACACACATATATATATTATTATATTATCATATTATATTATAGTATATTATATTAATTTATAATTATATCATATTATATTATTTAATTAATAATAATAATAATTTTTTTTTTGGGATCACTGCACATGGCATAATAGCACTTAATCTGAAAATTGAAAGAAAAACTAACACTGTTACAAGTTGCCCTATTAGGGTTGGTTGACCATCGAAGAGGGAGCGATTGACCATCCTATGTAGAAAGTTCGAGTAGTTGACTCACCTAAGTGGGTAGTCGACTGGTCTTACTTTTCAAAGACTCCAACAATCTTTATACATTAATGACTAGTACTTGATCAATCGGCTTGTGACATAAATTGATTGATTTAAATAACAAATTGACTTTAATAGGCATAAAACAATTAGTTTAACCAATATCTTTATAAATATGCCCTTTTAAGCCCAATAAATATTAGAGAACATATCTAGATTGAATTTCCAAGTGTCCAAAAACATTGACCATATTGAATATCTTGATGTTTCTTGAGGAATTTAAAATATCTTTAGATGGATTTGATTTGTGAGATCTCCTCCCCGTCAACTCCCAAAAAATTTTGATACCGATAAAGGGAGAACAAGCATAAGTAAAAAGCGTTTCAAATTTTGAGCATGATTGTAAATGAATTTTGAAAATTTTGAATGTTATTGACCATTATGAAAGAAACTTTTGAGAATTAGGGTGTTTAGTTTATTGAACATGTTGATTTTGCCTTTACTTTTTCATAAAACTTGAACTTTAATTTGTGAATCTTTTTTGCGAAACACGTACTTTCACCTTTTCCTATTGTTAATGACAAAGGAGGAGAACTTTTCATGCATAGAAGTCTTAATTAAATTGAACATATTTTTTAAATAACATATAACCGTGCAATACTTGGTATGAACTCTTTGTCATACTTTTGGTCATGCAAAATTTTTGAACTTATGTTTGAATCTTTGGAGCACATTTAAATATTTTTATTAAAATTGTTTTGATAAACTTGAGCTTTATTGAAAATTTATTTTAAAATAAAAAGGGTGAATGAATATGAAAAATACTCATGATTGATCTCTTCACCCCTCTTTTTCATTTGGTTTTGATGATGTCAACAAGGGAGGAATATAAAAAATAGGAACTTGTATAATTCGAATTGATATATCTTACTTAAGCTTCACTGAAAATCTTCTATTCTTTTACAAGTTTGACTGAGATAAATCAGTTAAAGACTCTATTGAATAAAGAGTTTGACATGAAAGACCTTGGTACAGCCAAGAAAATACTTGGGATGGAGATTCACCGAGACGGAACTGCAGAGAAATTATGGTTATCTTAGGGTGGTTATGTGGAGAAGGTGTTGGAGAGGTTTAGCATGGTTGATGCAAAACTAGTAAGTACATCTTTAGCGAATCACTTTAAATTATCTAATGCTCAATGCCCAAGGACGAATGATGATAGCTAGGACATGTCAAAGGTCCCTCATGCTAGTGTTGTGGGGTGTTTAATATATGTCATGGTATGTACAAGACCAAACCTTGCTTATGTAGTCAGTGTGGTGAAAGAGTTTCTTTCAATCTGGGTAGAAAGCACTGAGATGTCGTCGAGTGGATTTTCAAATAGTTACGGGGTATTTCTCACTATAACATCATGCTTGGCAAGCAATAGAGTAGTCTGCAGTTGTGGAATTTGTTAATGCAAATTATGTAGTGGATCTTGATGACAAGAGGTCTACAATAGGGTATGTGTTTACCTTTGTGACAGGACCAATTTGTTGGAGGTCCGTGATACAATATCTGGCGGAATTATCAACAATTGAGTTGGAGTATATGCCAGTCATCGAAACTACTAAGGAAGCATTATGGCTTACTGGTTTAGTTAAGGATTTGGGTATAGCAAGGTGGAGTTGAGTTGTGTTGTGAGAGTCAGAGTGTCATCTATTTGGAGAAGAATCAAGTGTACCATGCTAGAACCAAACATATAGATGTAAGGTTCTACAAGATCCGGGAGTTGATTTCTTCAGGTGAACTTATGCTTGAGAAAGGTCACACTTCTGAAAACACAACGGATATCTTGACAAAATTGGTTACCACAGATAAGTTCAAGCAATGCATGAACTTGCTAAATGTCTCTAGTTGATAGAAGGGAGGCGGTCCTAACCTAATGTCCCAAGGTTAAGGTAAAGCAAAGGGTTTATGTTTTTAGTTTCCCTTAAGGGGAGTATGTTCACTAAGGTGGAGATTGTTATGATATGTGGTTCACATATAGAGTGGAAGGCATGCACAAACAGAAAATGTTTTGGAAATCAAGATATAGCAAAGGAACTGTTGATGGTAGCCTTGTAACCATCAATGATTTAGGGCTGTGTTTGAGAGTTTTTTCTCTCTATTTGAAACCGTCAACGATTTGTATCATACCATTAGCAGACGATATGATATAAATCATCGAGAGTTTGGCTCAGGAACCCAACACAAATTTTCAAATTTTGAATACTACAGGGGTGTTAAGTTGGTTGGGGTTGGAGAGAAAGTCTCCAGGAACTCTATTTATATGTTGTTTATGTTGTATTTGTAATGGATATGCGTGTCTTTGACACAAGATAGTAAGAATATTGCTGATTGGTTCCATGGATGTAGGCATTTCCGAACCACGTAATTCGTTGTGTCTTTACTATTGCTTTCATTACAATCATTGTGATTGTCATTTCTGTATATTTTTTCGTTGAGTATAGCATTTGTTTGATTCTATATTTCATTGTATAATTCAATTTCCACAACAGGTATTGAAATTAGGAATAACTTCCCGAGAAGGGGGGGTGTGAATTAACTTTTAAAAATTTCTTTTAATTCCTTTTTAGAATTCTTAAACTTATTTTATTTCTTTTAACAAATTCATGACTTATTTGTTTAATTTGTTAAGCACTCAAGAACTTAGTTTCTTTATTTAATCTTTAACCATACAAACATCCAATCATTCAACCAAACCAATAAACTATAATTAGAAAGTATACAAACAAGCTAATACACAACACTTATGTAATATAAAAACTCAAGATTGTTGTTCGTTTATATTACCCAAATTTGAACCAAGCCCTGTAGTGAATGAGAATTTATGCTTGCTAATGTAAAGCCCTATATAGATAAATCCAATCACTCTTTCCAAATATTTAGAACTCAAATAAACTCTTGGTAAATTTATCTTTGGGATGTTAACCAAGTAACGTACTCCTATATAGTTTCTGCAAGATATGGTGTAACCAACATACTCTCTTTCAGTTTTCGCAACACAAATCAAAATTAAACCTTAAGTTTTTTTGATTTCCAAATATACATAGTTTATATGATTTTCAAATTTAAACCATCCAAGCAATTTAAATATGCACTGAAAATAAAGAATAGGGAAAGAGAGAGTGAGACGGGGATTTTTACGAGGTTCAACTTATACACAGCCTACGTCCTTGCTTTTAGAAAACCACCAAAGGTTTCACTAAACTTGTTCCATTGACGCGTGGAACAAACCTTTACAACACTCCTTTGTTAAGGCTAGAGCCCGCCTTCTCCAAACGATGTCCCCTCGTTCGGTCACTCCTTTAGGCTAGAGCCCGCCTCTCTAAGCAATATCCCCTTACTTAGACAATGATCCAAACAATCCTTGGAACATCAAAGAACTACAAGAAACACAAGATAAGATCTGCGTACAAGTATACTCTCTCAAAGAGCAAGTTAGTACAATTTCAGCACTATATACTTTAATGTAAAATATCAATATGAAATACAATGAAGCTTAAGTGTAGAATTCACCAATATCCTTCTTAGATGAGGATTAGAAATAGGAATTTAGAAGAGGAAAGATTAGTATTTCAGAATATCTCAGCAAAAGAGACTTGCAATGAGTAAACAAGAGAGCTTTGGAAGAACAAGAGTGCTTTCAGCTTCTCAAAACAAAATTTTCAATTTTTGGATGTATTTTGATTTGAAAAACCATGTATTTATAGGCTTTCAAACTTTTTTCCATGTTGCTAAAGTTTCCTTAGAGAGTTTCCCAAGTTGTTAGAAAATTTGGAGCTCAAAACAGCTATATTTTAAAATATTAGAATTTAAAAATTTTCCCGTTGAACAGTGTTCAAATGACTGAAGTCTTGGGTTCAGTCGGCTGAAGTTTTATGAGACTGTAATTTTCAAAGTCAGTACAGGTTCAGGCACTTGAACTCACAGGGTCAATCTCTTGAGGTCGTTCTGTCTACTGTTTAGGGGCCTGAAGTTCTGCCGTGAACAGTGTTCAGTTGCTTGATAGCTTTGACCCCGCTTCACTGCTTTGGCCATAACTTTTTCTGTATAACTCTAAATTAGATGTTATTTATGTCAAAAGAAAGCTAAGAGAAACTCCTACAACTTTTATATTAAACACATTTTAAAATAAGGAGTTTTTGATAGATAAAAATTCACCTCAATACATATATATATAAACTGACAGCATTTGGAAAAACTCTTTTTGGTGCTTTTCATTCCAAAAATGAATCTAACCTTTTTAAAATAATTTTTGACTTTATAAAAAATATTTTCCAAGTGTTTTAAAAAGTATCTAGGTCCAATAAGTTAATGTAAGAGCTTCATAATATTTCAAATAATATTTTAAACATTAAAGCACTTACATGAGACTTCTATGACATTAACATTCTAGGTTCTTGAGTCTTCATGCTTTGTCCTTGGATTGAGTCCATCATTTCTTCAAGCTTCCATATTCTTTGAGTTTTCTCACTTTGCCTTTCTTTGGCCCTTTTGACTTTAATATTCCTTGGCTTTCAACAACTTATTCATGTCCTCATAATCTTCAAGGTTGAATCATTAAGGTTTATTCCATATTCATGTTTTGACTCATTTAAGCTTCATTTGATCCTTGTGAGTACTTTGACCATACTTTCTCATATATGAGCCCTGAAATATCATTACTCACAAAAATACATTAAATTTCACTTGTTTGTTAGCATCAAAACAAGATAACAAGATTTTAAGCCTTGTAAGGCCAACAATCTCTCCCTTTTTGATGATGACAAACAAGGAGCAAAAACATAAGAAAGCCTTAAAAAGGCTCCCCCTTTCAATAAGCTTCATCAATATTAATTTCATCAATCATGCTCCCCCTTTCAATACGCTTTTTCAATCAATGTTAAATACTTAAATACTTCTTTTGAATAGATATTAGGCTCATGCTCAATTATGCTCAATTTTTGCTTCACAATTTCTCCCCCTTTTGAGATCAATCAAAAAGAAAAAAATTGATTCAAATTCAAATACAAAACATTTTGAGCATATCAATAGCCATATATTCCAAACATATGTACACACTCAAGTTATTATTTTTCAATATAGCATGGGTAGTGTGTAGCTCACAACATTTATTCAAGATACCAGCTAATATTAATTTGATGGTTTTTTATGATTCCAATTTAAAATTTAAAATTTAATTCATGATATCAATTGATTAATGATTCATGACACTCCCCCTGAATTCAATACATTCAGTTTTGTTATTAATTTTGCTTTTATCATCCCATGTAAAATATTGAATCATATCATGTATCAAATATCAATATCATGCTAAGATCATCAATGTCACATCATGCTCATAGACCTAATCATGCTCAGAAATAATTTGATTTTGTGATACCAAGTGAGCTTTTAGATTTGATATCTATTGAAAATTTTAACATGTGAAACCAAAAATACTTTATAGATACCAAAGCTTAATATCTCATAATATATAGTTCATGGATATCAATATAACTACTATATCATTCATAGCTCATAGATAAAGAGTAGTATGTTTATCCATGTGAAAAATCATGCATGTTCAAGAATTATCCTTATATCAAAAATTTATACTTAAGCTCAATAATCTCATTCTCAAATTTCAACATAGTGAGCCATACTTTTCAATATAAATCAAGTCAAGTTAATTAATACACATGTGGCATATAGCATATCAACACATCACATGTAGGTAAGTAAGCATGTAGCATGTAACATCAAGGCGCTTATATAATAAGCTCAGATTTGATATTTTCTTTATATTTTCTTACGTTAAGCCTTGTAAAAAGTCATCATATGATTTTGGCCAAGAATGCCATTTTCTATTTTATATATGTGTGAAATCATTATTTCATTTTTGGTACCCATATTTTCTTGGGTCCGGAGGATTTTTGAAGGAAGGTTTCTTTTATTTTCCATACTTGCTTGGTTTTAACACCTTTCCTCTTAAACGGACATTCAAACTTTATATGCCCATTTTTCTTGCATTGATGGCATATGGTGTTTGTGTAGGCATTAGAAGATGTGCAAGTATAGTCTTTGAATTTTTTTCGAGAAATATCCCATGTAAAAATTCTTTTTCTTTTTATTTTCAATTCCATTGAAACCAATGACTTCTTTGTTTAATGACATTCTTTGTGAGCCAATAATCTTACCAAGATTTTCTTTTCCTTTAGTGAAGTTATAAATAATTTTACCCTTATCTTTGATTTGATTCTTGAGATCATTTAACTCTATGTCTTTCTTGTAATCAACCTTCTTTAATGATTTCTCTAATTCTAGAGATAATTTTCTGATTCTTTCCTCTAATTCAGAAATATACATATCTTTCTCATATACGGTAAAGGATATGGATCGAAGGTCTTCTATCATTTGGTCATTCTTGCTTTCTAGTTTCTCAATTTTCAAGTTGTTTTCTTTTTCAACAAGATTTTTGGATTCTATTTCTTTCATTGCTGATTCATACTTATGTTCTAATTGCTTGAGTTTCGAGTCTTTATCTCTTTCAGCATTCTTTAGGAATTCTAACTATTTCATTAAACTTTCATTCTTATTCTTCAATAAGGTGTTTTGTTTATTTGCTTTCATCAGCATCTTATGTACTTTGAAAGAGATCATTTTGAAGTTCATCATAAGATGACATACCCTCATCACTTGATTCATCACTACAAGAATTATTTGAAGATTTAGTTGAGGAGCTTTCTTCGTTATCCCATGCCATAAAGCATGTGTAAGCAACCTTTTGGTCACTTATTTCATTCTCCGAACTATTTGTACTATCCCAAGTAGTGGCTTTCATGGCCTTCTTGTTTTTCTTTTTAGACTCTTTATTTAGTAGTGGACATTCCGGTTTTATATGTCCGACTTTATTGCAATTAGAGCATGTAGGAGTTTTATTTTTAGATTTCTTTTTATTGATTTCTTCTTCTGATTCATCTTATTCAGATTTTTGATTTCTTCTCTTGAATTTGTTTCTCCTTCTTAGTACACTTGCTAGCTTTTTAGATATGAATGCTTCTTCATCTTCATCCATTTCACTACTTAAGTTTTCTTCTAAGGCTTTAAAGGCTATTTTTACTTGGGCTTTGGTTTTTCCATTCTTTTCATTCATTGCCATTTCATATGTAAGGAGAGAACCTATAAGTTCATCTAAGGAAGTGTTTTTCAAATTTCTTCCTTCGGTTATGGTAGTTGCTTTTGGTTCCCATACAGTTGGTAGCCCTCTAAGAATTTTCCTTATCATTTCATAAGTAGTGTAGGTTTTTTCTAGTGTATTTAGGGAATTGATTATGTGAGTGAACCTAGTAAACATATTTGTAATTGATTCATCCAGGTTCATCTTAAAGGTTTCATACTCGCTTGTGAGCATATCAACCCTATTATCCCTAACATCCGTTGTTTCTTCATAAGTAACTTCTAGCTTATCCCATATTTCCTTAGCTGATTTGCAAGCCATTACTCGATTAAATTCATTAGCATCCAAGGCACAATATAGAGCATTCATGGCACTAGAGTTTATTTGCAACATTTTATAATCTCTTTTAGTCATGTCTTTATCTTCCTTTGGTATTTGTTTTCCATCTACTAATGTGGTAGGAATTAGATTACCATCCGTGACAACTTCCCAAGCTTTCCAATCCATGGTTTGAATGTATATTTGTATTCTCTTTTTCCAAAATGTATAGTTTTGTCCACAAAAGATTGGTAGACTAATTGAAGATTGCCCCTCTCCAAAGGGAGCTACACCTAAGTTAGCCATTATGATCTTTTTATAGCTTCTAGTTAAGAGTTGCTATAACCCCGCTTTGATACCAATTGAAATTAGGAATAGCTTCCCAAGAGCGGGGGTGAATTGGCTTTTAAAATTTTCTTTTAATTCCTTTTTAGAATTCTTAAACTTATTTTATTTCTTTTAACCAATTCGTGACTTATTTGTTTAATTTGTTAAGCACTCAAGAACTTAGTTTCTTTATTTAATCTTTGACCATACAAACATCCAATCATTCAACCAAACCAATAAACAATAATTGGAAAGTAAACAAACAAGCCAATACACAGCACTTATGTAATATAAAAACTCAAGATGGTTGTTTGTTTATACTACCCAAATTTGAACCAAGCCCTGTAGTAAATGAGAATTTATGTTTGCTGATGTAAAGCCCTGTATAGATGAATCCAATCACTCTTTTCAAATATTTAGAACTCAAATAAACTCTTGGTAAATTTATCTTTGGGATGTTAACCAAGTAACGTACTCCCATATAGTTTCCGCAAGATATGGTGTAACCAACGTACTCCCTTTCGGTTTCCGCAACCCAAATCAAAATAAACCTTAAGTTTGTTTGATTTCCAAATATACGTAGTTTATATGATTTTCAAATTTAAACCATCCATGCAATTTAAATATGCACTGAAAATAAAGAATAGGGAAAGAGAGAGTGAGACGGGGATTTTTACGAGGTTTGGCTTATACCCAGCCTACGTCCTCGCCTTTGGCAAACCACCAAAGGTTTCACTAAACTTGTTTCGTTGACGGGTGGAACAAACCTTTACAACACTCCTTTGTTAAGGCTAGAGCCTGCCTTCTCCAAACGATGTCCCCTCGTTCGGTCACTCCTTTAGGCTAGAGCCCGCCTCTCCAAGCAATATCCCCTTGCTTAGAAAATGATCCAAACAATCCTTGGAACATCAAAGATCTACAAGAAACACAAGATAAGATCTACGTACAAGTATACTCTCTCAAAGAGCAAGTTAGTACAATTTCAGCACTATATACTTCAATGTAAAATATCAATATGAAATACAATGAAGCTCAAGTGTAGAATTCACCAATATCCTTCTTAGATGAGGATTAGCTGTAGGAATTTAGAAGAGGAAGGATTAGCACTTCAGAATATCTCAGCAAAAGAGATTTGCAATGAGTGAACAAAAGAGCTTTGGAAGAACAAGAGTGCTTTCAGCTTCTCAAAACAGATTTTTCAATTCTTGGATGTATTTTGATTTGAAAAACCATGTATTTATAGGCTTTCAAACTTGTTTCCATGTTGCTAAAGTTTTCTTAGAGAGTTTCCCAAGTTGTTAGAAAATTTGAAGCTCAAAACGGCTATATTTTAAAATATTAGAATTTAAAAATTTTCCCGTTGAACAGTGTTCAGATGACTGAAGTCTTGGGTTGAATCATCTGAACTTTTATAAGACTGTAATTTTCAAAATCAGTACAAGTTCAGGTGCCTGAACTCACAGGGTCAGTCGCTTGAGGTTGTTCTGTTTGCTGTTTAGGCGCCTGAAGTTCTACCATGAACAGGGTTCAGTTGCGTGACAGCTTTGACCGCGCTTAAGTGTTTTGGTCATAACTTTTTTTGTATAACTCAGAATTATGTGTTCTTTGTGTAAAAACAAATACAAGAGAAAATCCTACAAATTTAATGTTGAACATATTTTAAAATAAGGAGTTTTTGATAGAGAAAAATTCACCTCAATACGGATGTATAAAAACTGACAGCATTTGGAAAAACTCTTTTTGGTGCTTTTCATTCCAAAAAAGATTCTAACCTTTTTAAAATAATTTTTGACCTTATAAAAATATTTTCCAAGTGTTTTAAAAGGTATCTAGGTCCAAGAAGTTAACCTAAGAGCTTTATAATATTTCGAACGATATTTTAAACATTAAAGCACTTACATGAGACTTCTAAGACATTAACATTCTAATTTCTTGAGTTTTCATGCTTTGTCCTTGGATTGAGTCCATCTTTTCTTCAAGCTTCCATATTCTTTGAGCTTTCTCACTTTGCCTTTGTTTGGCCCTTTTGAATTTAATATTCCTTGGCTTTCAACAACTCATTCATGTCCTCATAATCTTCAAGGTTTAATGTACATCTTTGAATCCATGCTTTGACTCATTTAAGTTTCATTTGATCCTTGTGAGCACTTTGACCTTGCTTTCTCATATATGAGCCCTGAAATATCATTGCTCACAAAAATACATTAAATTTCACTTGTTTGTTAGCATCAAAACAAGATAACAAGATTTTAAGTCTTGTAAGGCCAACAGGTATTACCGAAAAACACAACATCTCCTTCTTCTAATTAAATATTGGATGCTAGAACACTAGGGGGTTGAATGACTCGGTCAAGATAAAAGAGGTAAGAAGATTCATTAAAAAGCATAAGCTGAAGATTATCAAGCTACTTGAAACCAAGGTAAAGGCCAAGAGGTATGCTACAGTTTCTAAAATGTTGAATAAGAATTGGAATTTTGTGCATAATTTTAGGAATAGTGACTTTATTGCTAGTATTTTGGTATGACAAGATCCTACAAAGATTAAACTAGTAGATGTTGAGAAGCATAATCAGATGCTATTCATCTATGTAATGTCAAATTTTGGCCATCTTTGGCTATATTTTATCTATAGTGCTACATATTTTATGGAAAGGAGATAATTATGGAGTGTAGTGGGTGTTCTTAAAGATAGAATTTGCAACCCTTGGCTTATGTTAGAGGACCTTAATACTGTTAAAGATCCTTCAGACAGCAGTAACAGTCTTAGTGGCATTGGTATTATGGGGAATGCTAGATTTCCAATCTTTTCTCTGTGGATTTGAGTTAGATGATGCCCCAACTATACGAGATAGCTTCACATGGTCTAAAAAAAGAAAGGTAGGGCTAATAAGAAGAAATCTCGATAGAGTTCTCATCTCTACAAGAGTCTATAATATGTTCCTAGGTCTTTATGTGGAATTTCTTTCTCTAGGTGTCTCAAATAATTGTACTTCCCTAGTTTGGCTAGACCCAAAGGCTAAGCTTTTAATCCCTTATTCAAATTTTTGAATTGCTGGACTTCTCACATAGATTTCTTGAAAATTATGGACCACAGCTAGATGTAATAGTGAATGGGTCCCCCAATGTTTAGATTAGTTTAGAAATTGAAAGGCCTAATACAGGATCTAAATAAATTCCATCTACGCCATTTCATCCTCCTTAATAAGAAAGTTGAAGTGGCTAGGGGAGATTTGATTTCTACTGAAGAAGGAGTGGCAAAGGGCCTAATCAACACTGAGTTAGATAACCAAAAGAGGAGATTGTTTCTAGAGTTGTATAATTAGGAGGAAGATTTGATGAGACAAAAGTTCATGATTGAATTGATAAGATTGGGTGATAGGAACAATAACTTATTCCATGCCTTTGTTAAAGGGAAGTATTTGAAAAGCCGGATCAAGTATATTCAAAATGGGAAAGGTGATTTAGTATAGGAGGATGAAGATATAACTACAGTTATCCTACAATACTGTGAGAGCATACTAGGAAGAGTTGATGATAATGTTTTAGATAGAAATACTTCTTACTTGAAAGAGATCACTGGTATCACTTAGTGGAAGGAGCATAAGCAGAAGCTAAGTAAAGAGATAACAAGTAATGAGATCAAAGAAGTTATGTTTTCTTTTACAAATCAAAAGACCTCAGAGCCTAATGGGTTTAATGCAAAATTCTTTAAGTTGTGTTAGTCGATAGTTGGGGAGGATGTTATTGAAGTTGTGCTGTCATTTTTCAAGGAAAGGAAGATTTTGAAGCACATCAACACTACTTTCATTACTCTGGTTCCTAAGGTTAAGAATCCTATCAACATAAAAAATTTCATACCCATTTCCTGCAGTAATTTGATTTACAGATGTATTACCAAGATGATGGCAAATAGATTGTAGACTTGCATTGGCGATTTCATAGGTTTGAATCAATCTACTTTCATTAAAGGGAGGAGCATCAATGATAGCTTTCTTCTAGCATAAGATTTTTGAGTAAATATCATCCGAACTTAGGGACACCTAAAATGGCTCTTAAGGTCAATCTTGTGAAGGGTTATGACTATGTTAGCTAGAGGTTTGTTTGGCTGGTTCTAGAATGTGTGGATACCTCAATGGAGCTTGTTCAATGTATTGGGGAGTGTATTTTCAATCCTTGGTACTCGATTCTCATCAGTGGGGCTGCAAGGGGTTTCATTAAAGGGGGGAAAGAGTTAATACAAGGTGACCCTTTATCCCCTTACCTATTTGTTATAGTTATGAAGGTTTTCAGTAGAATGTTGAGGAGTGTCGCTACTAATCATTTCCTGTCCTTCTATGCCAAGTGTGAAAAGATTAAGCTGGTAAATTTGTGTTTTTCTTATGATCTTTTGATCCTTACCAAAGGGGACCCTATTTCTACCATATGTGTTAAGAGGCTTTTAGGCATTTTTTATAGGATGTCTAGGCTTCATTGAAATGAAGATAAATATGTGGTTTTTTTTCAGTGCTTGATCATGCAGAGATGGAGCAAATGACTACTTTGTTAGGCATTAAAAATGGAGTGTTACCAGTTCATTACCTTGGCCTCCCTCTCAGCATAAAAGGGCTGAGTAAGGCTGATTGTCAAGTTCTAATTGAAAATATTGGCGGCGGGATTAATCATTGGGCCTACAAACTTCTCGATTATTGATTTTGCGTCAAAATTGCATAATTAAGTGTTTAAATGTGTTAATTTAATAGTGCAATTTTACTTAAATGCCTAATTATGTGCAATATTTTAACAATGAGCTCAATTGATAATATTAAAATAATTATCCTATCTTTGTCATAAATTTACAAGTATTTGTGTTTAATTATTGTAGGGTATTTTTGAGAATTAAAGAAGAAATAAAAATGGAAATTTAATTCATGTGGGTCGTGCACTTTTACTTTTAGAAGGAGTTTAAGCTTTTAAATTGAAGGCTAGGGGTTGTATATTGCACAGGTCATGACATTAAAATGCAAAAGGAGTGGGCCAAGAAGACTTTAAAAATGTATGGTTTGAATTTGTAATTGGAGTGGGCCAATTAAAGGGAATGAAATTGGAGTGGGCCTACTACTGGTGAATGAAATTGAAATTGGAATTTGTTCTTTATGGTGTGGCTCTTATACTTTGGATTTCATAAACAAAGAAGGAAGAAAAATATAAAGAGGTAGCACAATAGGGACTCGTCGACGAGTGCTCTATGCTCATCGACAAGTAGATCTCGAGAGCAGAAAAATCTTAGAGTTTTGTAGATACCAAGAGCATAAAAATGGGCTCGTCGATGAATGCCCTGTTCTTGTCGACGAGTGTCCTTCTCTAGATCGTCAACGAATCCCCTATACTCGTCGACGAGTGCGCCTGGGCTGCGAGCAGTTTTTTGAATTTTGAATTTGAACATTGAGATGGTTGGGTAATTGGAAGGAAACCTTCGAAAAACTATTATATATGTCATTCTGGGCATGTATTGAGGTTGTGTGATCATTTTGAGAAGTGTATTGTGTACTTTGAGTTTTCCTTAGTGAAATTCATGTGTCATTGCTTCCATGGATGAAGGCTTTGCCAAACTACATAAATCTTGTTGTTGTTCTTGTTGTTTATCATTTTCTAGTTGAGTTTTCATTTACTTGTTGTAATTATTCTGCTGTGCTTAGTATTTATCCCAAACCATAACACAACAAATTGTTATCAGAGCGATTGTTGTTATGGCATCAGGATCATCTTCTGCAAGATTTGACATTGTCAAATTTGATGGAACCGGGAACTTTGGTTTATGGCAGAGGAGAGTGAAAGATATTCTTGTACAACAAGGAATGGGAAAGACATTACGTGGTGTTCAACTAGGTGGAATGGATGAGGCAACATGGGGAGAATTGCAAGAAAAGGCTTCTTCTACAATACGCTTGTGTTTGGTCGACGAAGTACTCTATTGGGTGATGGGCGAGGATTCTCCAGCGGCTATATGGCGAAAGTTAGAGCGCCGATACATGTCCAAATCTCTTAATAATAAACTTTTTCTTAAGCAATGTTTGTATTGGTTTAAGAAGGTTGAAGGATCAAACCTAGATCAGCATATAGTCTTCAATCAAATTATTAGAGATTTGATGAGAGTTGATGTTAAGTTTGATGAGGATGACAAAACTTTGATATTGTTAAACTCTTCGCCCTCGACTCATACCTATAAAAATCTTGTAACCACTCTTACGTGGGGAAAAGAAACTCTTGATGTAATGGCCTCAAAAATTAATTAATTAATAAAAAATAATAATTATTAATTAAATAATATAATATAATATAATATTATATATATATATATATATATATATATATATATAACTTAACCTAACCTGAAGGATTTCAATCCTTCAAGAATGTCATTACAGACACAAAATTTTTCTCTCTCTCTCTCTCTAGCTCTCTCGTCTCTCTCTCTCTCTCTCTCTCTCTCCTCCACCAACTCTCCCTCTCTTTCTCTCTCTATCTCTCTCTTCAATTTCTTGGTGAATTTTCGGCTGATTGAAGAATGGAAAATACCCCTGGGTTCCATTCTCAACCACCAACATTTTAACTGGAGTGGATTTTGTGATCATGGTGTTGTAGGTACCACTCCTGGAATAAGGTAAAGCCACTCTCTCTCTTCAATTTCTCCCCAATATTCAACCCAATTGACGATCGGACACCACCACAGGGTCTCGGCTTCAATCCTTGTTAATTTAATCGGAGCATATTTTTGATTTGGGGATCCTAGGCACCACTCCAAGGCTAAGGTGAGCACAAATTATGTCTGTTATTTAAGAAATTCACCCGGTTAAATTATGGTATATAATTACTAGAATATTGTATATGGATTTCTGAGTAATTTTATGGGTATGAAAATTACGGTTTATTTATTAAATTGTAGTATTTGATTATATTATATTTTTGGAGATATTCATGGGATTAAGTTAAACTGTAGGATCGGATTATATTATATTTTTGGAAATATTTTCGGGATTAAATTAAATAGAATTTTTGGGGAACATTTTGGAATTAGGTTAAATTGCAGAGATTTGATCATATTGGTGTTTTTAAATATGTTAGAAATTAAATTTAAATATGAAAAGTGAATCATACCTATGTTTTCTTTAGAATTTAATCGGTTAATGGGAGCGTGTGAGCCCAAGGATGTTAGGATAGTAATTATTCCGAGGTTGAGCCGATTAAACTAGGGTGTGTGAATACAAGGATATGTGCGAACGCCACAGGCACTACTTTAAGATCCCTGCAGGCATTTCTCCAGGAATCAGGTAAGGGGAATAAATTAGGTCAGCTTATTTTCTAAAACTTAACCGTTTAAAATTGAGATTTTAAGTATCAAAATGTTATACATGATTTTCTGAATGGTTAGGCATATGAGAATTTTGGATCATTATGGTTATAAGTATATTTGTGGGAAATAGGTATTTTGGGATTGAGTAAAACTCTGGAGTTTATTATACCATTATTTTCAACAATATAGTTATCCCAAGCAGATTTTATATTATGAATTATTATTCAAATTGTGTGTCATGAGAATAAATATTTTTACTGTGTATATAAGTATGTTGGATTATGTTATGATTGCACTAAACAAGTGTAATGATTCGAAGAATAATGGTATTTAAATAATAAAGAGAAAGGGAAAATGGGAATAGAAAAGAGGGCGCAGCAGACTTCCGTTTGTCGACGACGTGGCATATTGGGCTCGTTGACGAAGGTGTGCTTCTTCAACAAGAAGATACCAAGAGAATGTTTGGACGACTTTGAATTTTTTCAATGAAGGGGAGAGCTCGTCGACGAATTGCCTCTTGTCCTCATTGACGGGGTGACGTGGCTCATCGATGAAGCCCATAGTATAAATAGCCTAAAACTCAGTTTTTACGTAAGAAAAATCAGAAAAATACCCTCTTTCTATCTCTCTCTCTCCTCTATAGTTTCTCTCTCTTCTCTCTTCGATTCTAGCCCTGTTTCTCACTAGATTGACGATTTGAGGCCACCACGACACTCTTGGAGAAGTACTCTCCAAGCCTGCCGGAGCAAATCGTTGGTGGGGCTGAGAAAATGCATATTTTCCATGCAAATTATTATTATTTATCAGAAAATTAATTTTTAGGAAATCATGTATTATATTTGAATATTATTGAGAAAATGCATATTTGGGAAAATACTGCTATTATACATGAAATATGATTTTAGAATGAAATGTATGATTTTACTTAACATTGTGTGGCATGAATATTATTTTACATAATAAGTATTATGTTATGGCAATTTTATGAATGAAGTATGATTTTCAGAAGTTATGAAATATTGCAGTGCACTATAGTTTCAAAATACATGATAAATGACTTATTTATTCAGAATGATATGTATGAACTATTCGCCACAAGGCCATGATTGATAGCCGGCGCAAGGTCGTGTATGATGTATGACTTCAGCACAAGGCCATATGTATATGTATGATTTTGGCGCAAGGCCATAGATGTGAAAGTAATCGGTGCAAGGTCGTGTGTAATTTATTATCACAAAAAATGCTATCAATCTATTTACACTAAACTGTATATTATCATGTATTATAAATTATCAGAACCCGGATGTTAGTTTAGTTTAGTTACAGGAGCACGATACCGTAGCTATACAGATCAGATTACTATATTCATACTTGTGCTAATCGCCCCACAAAGGGGTGGGAGATGGATAGTCGATGTGGCTTTCAATGTAGAGTTGTAAACGTCCACTTGGCAGTTCGAACTAGGGTGTGGCATGTCCATCGTACTTACAAACATTTTTGACTCGGCGGTGGTCAACCATCCATTGTAGGGAACTCGTCATGGGGGGTGATACATGACATCAGCTAGCTATACATCTTGGGTAAATTTTCAGTATTATCAGTTATATCAGACATTTCATGATCAGTATGAATTATTAGAAATTATGAAAGTATATAATTATCCAATATGATATGATGAATGTTTTTCAGCATATAAAATGTACTGTATATTTATTATAGCATAAAATATTCATGTTGCCACACAATTGTATTTAGTTTATTTTCCCTTACTGAGAAGTGTCTCATCCCTAAACTTAAATAATTTTTAGGAAACCCAGAAAGACCGGCAGATTGAGGCCGCTGCTGAGATAGTGTGATACTACCCTGCTAGGAGGGTAAGTTTGAACTAGGATGAGGAGATTTTGATGTGGGATCTTATAGATACTTTTTTGTATTTTTGGGAGATTATATATAAACACCATGTTTTTGGATTATAGTTGACTTTGGTATTATGTATTTTGTGGTTATGAGAATGATGATTTACATTTACTGCTGCCTAGGTTCCACTATGTATGATAGATAGCCCCGTTACCCACGGGTTCCGGTTGACTTTATGTTTTATTATATGTTAAGAAAAGAAGGTCGTTATAGCTTGGTATCAAAGCTTAGGATACTAGGTTCTGTAAACTTTAGAATGCAGCAATAATAATACCAGGGTATAGGATAAGGAAATTTGAGGTCTTGTTTTGTAGTCTAGATGCAGGACTTCCGTGGTGGTTTGTGTGATTTTCCTCGGATGACGATTTCAGAAAATTCATGGTAAACTATCGTTAGGTGGGGTATCTAGGTTGCAGGATTGAACCTTGAATTAAGATCAAGACAGATGAATTAATTAGGAGTAAATAATATATTGGTTGGATGACATGTATAGTGAAGGGGTTCTAAATTAAGTTATTTATTTTTTTAGGATGGACCCTAGTGGCAGTAGTGCCCATGCCAGTGGAAATGAGGGTGATGGGCCCTTAGGCACTGCGGGTGGTGATTCAGATGCAGTTTTACACAACATGGTACAACAGGTTATGGCGAAAATTGCCAGGAATTCAAGGGAGTTGGGTGGTTCGTCTGCAGGTCAGGGCAGCTCGATCGAGAAATTTATTAAGATAAATCCTCCAAATTTCTCAGGAGGAACTGATCTTGCAGTCATTGAAAACTAGATGCAAAAGATTGAGAAAGTATTTGCAGTGCTGTAGTGTTCAGAGGAGCAAAGGGTACTATTTGCTACATATAAATTAACTGGAGAGCCCGAGAGATGGTGGACGACGATGAAACTCTTAGAGCAGCAGAGGACAGTACCTATGGAGATGACATGGGAGCGATTTAAGGAGACATTCTTCTACAGGTATTTTCCAACCTTGTCTAGGGAAGCTAAGATAGAGGAGTTCCTGAATCTGAAGTAGGACCGGCAGACTATACAGCAGCACGCGGCGAGGTTTATCGAACTATCTCGCGTCGCCCCATACATTATTCCAAATGAGGTGAAAAAGGTTCGGCAGTTTGAAAGAGGTATAAGGAGAGAAATATATAAGCAAGTGTCGATATTGAAGTTACAGGATTTTGTTGAGGTGGTAGATAGGGCCACTATAACAGAGGTTGGGGAGCAGATGGAGGCTGAGGAGTAAAGACAGAAGAAGAGATCCATGCCTTTTGGTTCCTAACAGGGAGTCAGCCGTGATTCATGGAAGAGAGGTGGCTACTATAGAGATCGGAGGCAAGAGATAGGGTCTCAAGGTTTTCAGGGTATGTAGCCACTTGCAGCTTGCCCGACTTATGGGAAGAGACACTTAGGGGAGTGTCATACTGGGCGAGGTATCTACTACCGGTGTGGGGAGCCAAAGCATGTGATGAGGGATTGCTAGGATCAGATTGGTGCTGCTATTGCTCCTAAGCCTGCTTTGGGAGGCTATCAGGTGCCATGTGGAGGCCAGCAGAGGAATATGGCACAAGCTAAGGTTTTTGCTCTAACATCGAGTGATGCTGAGACAACTGGCGACGTGGTGATAGGTACGGTTAATATGTTTTTATTTAAAGTTATTGCACTCTTTGAAACAGGGGCCAAACACTCTTTTGTATCAATAGGGTGTGTTAAATTGTGTGGGACTGAAACACAATCACTAGATGTTGAATTATTAGTGGCTACACCGACCGAGTTAGCGGTGAGATGTAGTAGGATGCTCCATGGTTGTCCAGTTGATGTTCAGGGGAGAATTTTATATGCAAACTTAGTGGTGCTGGATATGCATAGGTTTGATATCATCTTTAGTATGGATTGGCTAGTAGCTAATTCTGCCATTATAGATTGCCGGGCGAAAGAAGTGATATTTAGACTCCTAGGGAAACCAGAATTCAGATTTACAGGGTCACGAGTGCAATCTCTACCTCAGATGGTCTTAGTTGTTTAGGCGAAGAGACTGCTCCTGAGTGGTTGTCAGGGATTTGTAGCCTTTGTGAAAGAAATGTCAAAGAATGAATTGAAGCTTATCAATACAACTGTGGTGAAAGAATTTACAGATGTGTTTCCACATGAATTACTAGGTCTGCCACCTGATCGTGAGGAAGATTTTCCTATTGATCTACTTCCAGGTACAGCGCTGATCTCTAAAGCACTATATCGAATGACGCCAGCAGAATTGGAAGAACTGAAAGATCAGTTGTAGGATTTACTTGATAAGGGTTTCATACAACCTAGTGTATCTCCGTGGGGTGCTCCAGTATTATTTTTAAAGAAGAAGGACAAGTCTATGAAGATGTGCATAGATTATAGGGAGATTAATAAAGTGACAATCAAGAACAAGTATCCTCTACCCCATATCGACGACTTGTTTGACCAGCTCCAGGGTACATGGGTGTATTTTATAATTGACCTCAGATCAGGTTACCATCAAGTAAAGGTAAAAGTAGAAGATGTATCGAAGACCACTTTCAGGACCAGATATGGGCATTACGAGTTTCTTGTTATGCCATTTGGTCTAACGAATGCTCCTGCTATAGGAAAGGTTATTCATGGAAAAATATTGATGTTATTTTTGGGAGTTGTCATTTTTCAGGGTGTTGAACGGGGAACCCTGCGGAAGCAGGACGAGTGCATTTTAGGGGGTTTCTTTTCAGTTTCTGGTAAGGGAATAAACTAAAACATTTATTTTTCATGCAAATTATTATTATTTATTAGCAAATTAATTTTCAGGAAAGCATGTATTATATTCGAATATTATTTAGAAAATGCATATTTGGGAAAATACTGTTGTTATATATGAAATATGATTTTAGAATGAAATGTACGATTTTACTCAGCATTGTATGGCATGATTATTATTTTACATAACAAGTATTATGTTATGACAATTTTATGAGTGAAGTACGATTTTCAGAAGTTATGAAATATTGTAGTGCATTATAGTTTCAAAATACATGATTAATGACTTATTGATTCAGAATGATATGTATGAACTATTCGGTGCAAGGCCATGATTGATAGCTAGCGCAAGGCCGTGTATGATGTATGATTTCAGTGCAAGGCCGTATGTATATGTATGATTTTGGCACAAGGCCAGGGATGTGAAAGTAATCGGCATAAGGCCGTATGTATTTTGTTATCACAGAAAATGCTATCAATCTATTTACACTAAACTGTATATTATCATGTATTATAAATTATGAGAACCTGGATGTTAGTTTAGTTCAGTTACAGGAGCCCGATACCATAGCTATACAGATCAGATTACTATATTCAGACTTATGCTAATCGCCCCACAAAGGGGTGGGAGATGGATAGTCAATGTGGCTTTTAATGTAGAGTTGTAGGCGTCCACCTGGCAGTCCGTACAAGGGTGTGGCGGGCCCATCGTACTTACATACATTTTTCACTCGGCAGTGATCAGCCAGCCATTGTCAGGTCCAACCTTCGGGCTGCACAACCCGTCATGGGGGGTAATACATGACATTAGCTAGCTATACATCCTGGGTAAATTTTCAGTATTATCAGTTATATCAGAAATTTCATGATCAATATGAATTATTAGAAAATATGAAAGTATATGATTATTCCAATATGATATGATGAATGTTTTTCAGCATATGAAATGTACTATATATGTATTATAGCATAAAATATTTATGTTGTCACACAGCTGTATTTTGTTTATTTTCTCTTACTGAGAAGCGTCTCACCCTCGAACTTAAATAATTTTCAAGAAACCCAGAAAGACCGACGGATCGAGGCCGCCGTTGAGATAGTGTGATACTACCCTACTTTGAGGGTAAGTTTGAACTTGGATCAGAAGATTTTGATGTGGGATCATAGAGATACTTTTTTGTATTTTTGGGAGATTGTATATAAACACCATGTTTTTTAAGGTGCTGAACACCCTGCGGGTGCAAAACGAGTGCATTTTAGGGGTTTCTTTTCAGTTTCTGGTAAGGGAATAAACTAAAGCAGTTATTTTCCATGCAAATTATTATTATTTATCATCAAATTAATTTTTAGGAAAGCATGTATTATATTTGAATATTATTGAAAAAATGCATATTTGGGAAAATACAGCTGTTATACATGAAATATTATTTTAGAATGAAATGTACGATTTTACTCAGCATTGTATGACATGATTATTATTTCACATAATAAGTATTATGTTATTATAATTTTATGAGTGAAGTATGATTTTAAGAAGTTATGAAATATTGCAGTGCATTATAGTTTCAAAATACATGATAAATGACTTATTTATTCAGAATGATATGTATGAACTATTCGGTGCAAGGTCATGATTGATAGTCGGTGCAAGGCCATGTATCATGTATAATTTCGGCACAAGTTCGTATATATATGTATAATTTTGGCGCAAGGCCACAGAAGTGAAAGTAATCGGCGCAAAGCCGTATGTATTTTGTTATCACGAAAAATGCTATCAATCTATTTAGGCTAAACTATATATTATCATGTATTATAAGTAATCAAAACCCGGATGTTAGTTTAGTTCAGTTACAGGAGCATGGTATTGTAGCTATACAGGTCAGATTACTACGTTCAGACTTGTGCTAATCGCCCCATAAAGGGGTGGGAGATGGATAGTCGATGTGGCTTTCAGTATAGAGTTGTAGACGTCCACCTGGCAGTCCGAACCAGGGTGTGGTGGGCCTATCGTACTTACTTACATTTTTTACTCGGCAATGATCAACCAGCCATTGTCGGGTCCCGCCTTCAGGCTGCACAACTCATCATGGGGAGTAATACATGACATCAGCTAGTTATACATCATGGGTAAATTTTCAGTATTATCAGTTATATCAGACATTTCATGATCAGTATGAATTATTAGAAATTATGAAAGTATATGATTATTCCAATATGATGTGATGAATGTTTTTCAGCATATGAAATTTACTATATATGTATTATAGCATAAAATATTCATGTTGCCACACAACTGTATTTAGTTTATTTTCTCTTACTGAGAAGCGTCTCACCCTCGAACTTAAATAATTTTCAAGAAACCCAGAAAGACCGGCGGATTGAGGCCGCCGTTAAGATAGTGTGATACTACCCTGCTACGAGGGTAAGTTTGAACTTGGATCAGGAGATTTTGATATGGGATCATAGAGATACTTTTTTATTTTTATTTTTGGGAGATTGTATATAAACACCATGTTTTTGGATTATAGTTGACTCTGGTTGTGAAAACCCGAATAAAAATGGAATTTAGATAATAAAGAGGAAGGGAAATGAAACTAGTAACAGAAGGAGGAAGTCCATCGCACTTTGAAAGGAATAACCGAGGGGGGGATCATCAGGGCTTCGTCAGCAAATACAGGGGATTTGTCGACAAGGGCTTAAGAGAATTCTTTGACGAAGACTGAATTTCGTCGACAAAGAAATACCAAGAGGCATTTTGAGCCGACTGAATTTCTTCGATGAGGACTGAATTTCGTCGACGAAATTAATGAAAGATTCGTCCATGAATGACGTGGCTCGTTGACGAATCCAGTTCTATAAATAGAAAACTCTGGATTTTTTACTTCATAACTAAGTAAACTCTCTTCTCTCTCTCTCCCTATCGGCCCTCTCTCTCTCTCTCTCTCTCTCATTGATTTTGAGCCAGATTTACGTCGGATCGACAATCCAAAGTCACCATGATGCTCCTGGGGAAGTTCTCTCCAAATCTGCCGGAGCAGATCGTTGGTGAAAGCAAGTTGGAAATCATCCCTGGGTTGAGGTAAAGATTTTTAAGTGTCTCACCCCCAAACATTAAATGATTTTTAGGAAATCCAGAGAGACCGGTGGGTCAGGGCCGCTGTTGAGTGATTGGAGCTTCCCCACTATAAGGGTAAGCGTTGAACTAGGATCAGGGGATTTTTGTTGTATGATCCTAGTGTTATTTTTACTTTTTGGAGGTTGTATATAGGAACAGTATTTTGATGATATCATAAACTCTGGTATTATGTTTTATGGTTGTACATTTGAGATTTTATACTTACTGCTGCTTAGGTTTCCGCTGTGATTGACAGGTGTCCCCTTTACCCATGGGTTCGAGTTGACTTTTCCATTTATTATCTTTCATTTTATGTTAAGGAAATTTAGGGTCGTTACATTTGTTATCAGAACCTAGGATACAAGGTTCTATAGACTCTAGAGTGCAGCAGCAATACCAGAGTATAGGATAGGGGAATTTGAGGTCAGATTTTGTAGTCTAGATGCAGGACTTTCGTGGTGGTTTGTGTGATTTTCCTGGGGTGACGATTTCAGGAAAGTCATTGTAAACTATTGTCGGGTTGGGTATCTAGGTTGCAAGATTGAATCTTAAATTAAGATTAGGAGAGATGAATTAAATAGGAGAATATACCATATGTGTTGAGTGATATGTATAGAGAAGGAGGTTTTGAGTTAAGTTACATGTTTTTCAAGAAGGACATTGGTGGTAATAGTGCCCACGCCAGTGGGAGTGAGGGTGCAGGACCCCCACGGAAACCAGAATTTAGATATATAAGGTCACGAGTGCAATCCTTACCTCAGATGGTCTCAGCTGTTCAGGCAAGGAGACTGCTTCAGAATAGCTGTCTGGGATTCGTGGCTTCTGTGAAAAAAATGTCAGAAAATGAATTGAAGCTTATCAATATGCCTGTAGTGAAAGAATTTACAGATGTGTTCCCAAATGAATTACCAGGCTTGCCACCTGATCAAGAGGTAGATTTATCTATTGATCTACTTCCAGGTACAACACCTATCTCTAAAGCACAGTACCGAATGGCGCCAGTAGAGTTGGCAGAATTGAAAGACCACTTACAAGATTTGCTTGATAAAGGTTTCATACGACCCAGTGTATCGCCATGGGGAGCTCCAGTTCTGTTTGTAAAGAAAAAGGACGGGTCTATGAGGATGCGCATAGATTATAGAGAGATTAATAAAGTGACAATCAAGAACAAGTATCCTCTACCCCGTATCGATGATTTGTTTGACCAGCTCCAAGGTACACAGGTGTATTCCAAGATCGACCTCAGGTCAGGTTACCATCAGGTAAAGGTGAGAGTAGAAGATGTATCGAAGACGGCTTTCAGGACCAGATATGGGCATTATGAGTTTCTGGTTATGCCATTTGGTTTGACGAATGCTCTTGCGGTATTTATGGACTTGATGAACAGAGTCTTCCTCCAATACTTAGACTAGTTTGTTGTTGTTTTTATTGATGATGTACTGGTCCATTCGAGGAGTTATGAGGAGCACGAGACACATTTGAGGCAGGTCTTGAAGATGCTTAGGGAAAAGAAGTTGTATGCAAAATTCAGTAAATGTGACTTTTGGCTCGATAAAGTTGTGTTTTTGGGGCATGTTATCTCAGGAGACGAAATTTCTGTAGATCCCAGTAAGATCGAGGCGGTAGTAAATTGGGCTAGACCAAGGAATGTCTAGGAGATCAGGAGTTTCTTGGGATTAGCCAGTTATTATCGTTGTTTTGTTGAGGGGTTATTATCTTTGTCAGAACCTTTGACACATCTGACGAAGAAGAATTCTAGATTTGAATGGGATGACAGTTGTGAGCAGATTTTTCAGGAGCTGAAGCAGAGATTAGTCACAGTGCTGGTATTGATCATCCCGTCTAAGGGTGAGGGTTATACTATCTACAATGATGCGTCCCTAAAAGAACTTGGCTGTGTGTTGATGCAGCATGCCATGGTAGTGGCATATGCATCCAGACAGTTAAAAGAATACGAAAAGAACTACCCTACCTATGATCTTGAGTTGGCTGCAGTGGTACACGCTTTGAAAATTTGAAGGCATTACCTATACGGCGAGCAGAGCAAGATTTTCTCTGACCATAAGAGTTTGAAGTATTTCTTCACCCAAAAGGAATTGAATATGAGATAGAGGAGGTGGTTAGAGCTGATTAAGGATTTTGATTGTACTATTAGTTACCACCTAGGGAAAGCAAACGTGGTAACTGATGCACTGAGCAAAAAATCAGGGGTATCAGTGTTGGCAGCTATGGAGATCCAGCATCTGATCATGATGGATCTAGAGAGACTTGGTATTGAATTGATAGAGAGTAATACTCCTGTATGTATCTCCAACCTAGTAGTACAGCCTACTTTTCAGGAAAGAATTAAAGCTGCCCAGAAAGAAGATCCAGAATTGGTAGAGGTAATGGATAGAGTGCAGAGTGGTCAGGGAGATGAATTCTGCATTTCAGATGACAGAGCTTTGCAATTCCTTTCTAGACTGTGTGTTCCTGCTGATGCTGACATTAGGAGGACTATTTTAGATGAGGTTCATAGATCTTTGTATACAGTTCATCCCGGCAGTATGAAAATGTACAAGAATTTGTGAGAGTTTTACTGGTGGAGTGGAATGAAGAGGGAGATTGCCAAGTATGTAACCCAATGCTTAACATGTCAGCAGGAAAAAGCTGAGCACCAGAGACCAGCAGGTTAGTTGCAACCGCTATTTATCCCAGAGTGGAAGTGGGATCATATATCTATGGACTTTGTTTTAGGGCTGCCGTCGACATCGCATGGTCAGAATACGATTTGGGTGATAGTAGATCGGTTAATTAAGTCTGCCCATTTCCTCCCTATCAAGATCAACTATTCCCTCAGCCGATTGGCAGAGATTTACGTTCAAGAGATAGTTCGTTCTCATGGGGTGCCTGTATCCATAGTGTCGGATCGAAGCCCGCGTTTCACGTCATGATTTTGTAGGAGCTTGTAGGAGGCTTTGGGGTCTCAGTTATCATTTAGTAGGACATTCCATCCTCAGTCAGATTGGCAGACTGATAGGACGATACAAATACTAGAAGATATGCTCTGTGCATGTGTACTAGACTTTGGGGGTAGCTAGACTCAGTTCATGCCACTGGTAGAGTTCGCGTACAATAATAGTTACCAGTCCACTATTGGCATGGCACTGTTTAAGGCACTATACGGTAGGAGATGTCGATTTCCTTTGTATTGAGATGAGATAGGTGAGCGGAGAGTTGTGGGTCCAGAGTTGGTACAGTAGGCGTACAATATGGTTCGGCTTATCAAGGAAAGAATTAGTGCAGTTCAGAGCCGACAGAAGAGTAATGCCGACAATCGCCATAGGAATTTGGAGTTTGTTGTGGATGATCACGTATTTTTGAAGATAGCTCCGTTAAAAGGAGTTATAAGGTTTGGTAGGAAGGGCAAACTTAGCCCTAGGTTTATCGGTCCATTTGATATTTTAGAGAAAGTGGGACTAGTGGCCTACAGGCTAGCTTTGCCACTTGCACTATCCAGAATACACGATGTATTCCATGTTTCTATGTTGAGGAAATATGTCCTAGACCCTTCTCATATTATTAGTTATGGTGAGTTAGAGCTCAGTGATTCGCTAGTTTATGAGGAGATACCAGTGCAGATTTTGCATAGAAAGGAACAGGAATTACGTAGTAAGAAGATTCCTCTAGTAAAAGTTCTATGGATGAATCATGTGATAAAATAGGCTTCTTAGGAGCTCAAGGAGCAGATTAGACATAAATATCCGCAATTATTTCAAGAAGTTTAAATGTAATTAGAAAATGTAAGTAAATATGTAGTTGTCTTTTGCAGGTACATGTAATAATTTAGTTAGTATGTGGTATTTTAGTTTTGGAAGAAATTTTCATTTAGTATATGTAATCCTTTAGAACTTGAGTTGTAACCACGATATTCCTCTGCCATAAGTGAGGGTAAGTAATAAAATAAGTAGACCATTTTGCCTGAGGGATGATAAATTACGTGAGTAGTAAATTTCGAGGACGAAATTTTATAAGGAGGGGAGGATGTGTCAACCCGAATAAAAATGGAATTTAGATAATAAAGAGGAAGGGAAATAAAACCAGTAACAGAAGGAGGAAGTCCATCGCACTTTGGAAGGAATAACTGAGGGGGGGATCATTAGGGCTTCGTCGACGAATACAGGGGATTCGTCGACGAGGGCTTAAGAGAATTCATCAACGAAGACTGAATTTCGTCAATGAAGAAATACCGAGAGGCATTTTGAGCCGACTAAATTTCGTCTACAAGGACTGAATTTCGTCGACGAAATTAATGAAGGATTCGTCGACGAATGACGTGGCTTGTCAATGAATCCAGTTTTTATAAATAGAAAAATCTGAATTTTTAACATCATAACTAAGTAAACTCTCTTCTCTCTTTCTTTCCCCTTCGGCCTTCTCTCTTTCTCTCTCTCATCGATTTTGGGCCAGATTTACGCCAGATTGACAATCTGAAGTCACCACGACGCTCTTGGGGATGTTCTCTCCAAATCTACTGGAGCAGATCGTTGGTGAAAGTAAGTTGGAAATCATCCCTAGGTTGAGGTAAGGCTTTTTAAGCCAAATTTGACTTTACGGTAGTTATAGGAAATGATGTACACATCGAAATACTGAAGTTCAGTACTGTGAGTTTTTCAGTTTCAGGGTATTGATTAGGAAATCCTACGAGTGTGAGACCAGAGTTTATAGGGGCTTTTCTCAGTAGCCAGGTAAGGGAATAAACTAAAGAAGTTATTTTTCATGCAAATTATTATTAATTGTGAGAAATTTAATTTCAGAAAAGCATATGTTATATTTGTATATTACGAATGAAATGTACGTTTGGGAAATACTGCTATTATGGTTAAATGTATATGTATGTATAAGATGTCAGAAAATTACGATTTTAGAATAAGAAGTATGATTTTATACAGCGCATGTGTGGCATGAATATTATTTTACGTGAAACGTATTATGGTATGAAAGATTTTATGAGTAAAGTATGTTTTCAGGTATTATGAAAAGATATATTATGTTATGATGATTTTGATGAATACATAATAATTGACTTATTTTCAGAATGTATATACCTGAAATGATTCCGGCGCGAGGCCGTGTAATTATGTTATGTTTGGCACGAGGCCATAATTATGATATGTTTGACATGAGGCCGTAATTATGATATGTTCGGCACGAGGCCGTAATTATGATATGTTCGGCACGAGGTCGCAATTATGATATGTTCGGCACGAGGCCGTAATGATGTTATATATATGATCATGTATTATATGTTATCAAAACCCAGATGTTAGTCTAGTTTAGTTCAGGGACTTGGTACCGTAGCTTATAGATCAGATGTTTATGATCAGATTAGTGCTAACCACCCCATGAGGGGGTGGAAGATGGATAGTCGATGTGGCTTTCAGTATAGTGTGGACGTCCACCTAGCAGTCCAGACCAGGGTGTGGTGGGCCCATCGTACTCACAAACATATTTGACTCAGCAGTGGTCGGCCAACCATTTTCGAGTCCTTCCTTCGAGCTGCACAACCCGTCATGGGGGGTAATACATGATATTAGCTAGCTATTCATCCTGGGTATGTTTTCAGTACTACAGTTATAACATATGTTTTATGTTTTCAGATATATGAAATGTACTGTATATGTATAATTACATTAAATATTCATGTTGCCACACAACTGTATTTAGTTTATTTTCCGTTACTGAAAAGTGTCTCATCCCCAAACATTAAACGATTTTTAGGAAATCCAAAGAGACCGGCGAGTTAGGGCCGCCATTGAGTGATTGGAGCTTCCCTACTAGAAGGGTAAGCATTGAACTAGGATTAAGGAATTTTTGTTATATGATCCTAGTGTTATTTTAACTTTTTGGAGGTTGTATATAGGAACAGTATTTTGATGATATCGTAAACTTTGGTATTATGTTTTATGGTTGTCCATTTGAGATTTTATACTTACTGCAATTTAGGTTTCCGCTGTGATTGACAGGTGTCCCCGTTACCTATGAGTTCGGGTTGATTTTTCCATTTATTATCTTTCATTTTATGTTAAGGAAATTTAGGGTCATTACATTGGAATTATATATTTTGTGGTTATGAGAATGATGATTTACATTTACTGCTACCTAGGTTCCGCTGTGTATGACAAGTGTCCCCGTTACCCATGGGTTCGGGTTGACTTTATTATTAAATATATTTTATTATATGATAAGAAAAGCATATCATTACAACAAGCATGGTTTGATAACAATTTTAGAAGGTTATGAATATTATAGAAATTACGATATTGTTCAATATATTATGACAGTATAGCCAGTCCGGTGCCATGATCAATACACCCAACCCAGTGTCGTGATCAATATAGCCAGCCTAGTGCCGTGATCAATATAGCCGGCCCAGTCCCGTGATCAGTTGTAATATGACAATATTTTATGAAAAGATACGACATGATAAAATTTAACAAAGTTATAAAAAGTGTTTAATACATAGCATTAGCATGACAATGTTTTTATAGACAAGAGTTGTGGTATGATAGTTTGTTATATTCATGCGGATGATTGGAAAATTGTAGCTCAACAACTTACAAATACATTTAGAAACCCTGACCTTACACACAAATTATATAAACTAAATGAGACAAATTATAAAACATGAAACGTATAATATTAAACTATGAACATGTAATAATAATAATGATAACACACAAATTATGCTTAGGACAACCCAAACTGCAAATATAACTACACGATGAAAATGCTCACTGAAACATAATGTTGTTCATCATGGTAGTAGTACGAATGGCAAGTTTGAGGGACAGTGGTATGAAACACCTTGGACTCAACAAATGTATGTGATGATTGGCTGGTTTGAGGGACGGCAGTACAAAACACCTCAAAATGAATAAGAGCATAGTATGAATAGATGATAGAGGGCGGCGGTACAAAACACCTCAACCATGTAGAAAATGTTTGATATGTGTCATGGTATATGTATGTGATGAATATGAATAGTTGATCGAGGGACGGCAGTACAAAATGCCTCAATCATGCATAAAATGTTGATATGTATCATAGCAAATGTATGTGATGAATTGTGAATGAAATATGAATGGCTGATTAGGGGATGGCGATACAAAACACCCCAATCTCAACAATTGATTTATACATGTACATATCATGTAACTTTTAATTTATATATATATATATATATATATATATATATGGCTTTTAAGTCGAGTTATCAACTGAGAAAAAAAATTATGTGATATAAAATTGTAAAGGTATAAGTGTAGTTTAAATTGCTATGTCATTTCAATAATTAAGAGATGAATCATATGTTTATATATATAGACTCATTGCCACACACTGACACTAATTTATTCCGTCTTATTAAGAGGTGCCTTAACCCGATAATATTTCAACATTACAGGATCACCAGGTAGCCGGGCATAGAAGCATAGGGTCAGGGTGTACATATTACAGATAGTGTAAGTCCTAGTCTGCATTTATGTATATAAATGTTTTAAGTCTTTTGATTATAGTTCTGTCTTGGGAAATGGTATAGTATTGGTTAAGAGGTAGTACTCTGGTATGTATAGCTTTGGATAAGGACATTTTTGCTTCCACCGGCAATGTATGGGGTAGATGTAATATTTATATTATCATATATATATGTGTGTGTGTGTGTGTGTGTGTGTGTGTGTGTTGTGATTAAAATGAAAGAAAAAAAAAATATAGGGATTGTGATAGTATGGTATCAGAGATGTTATGTTGATGTCACGATGGTGTATTATTATGATTATATTTATTATATCAGCAAGTATTTTTTGGCGCATTACAATTGTGGTATCAAAGCCTAGGTTGCTAAGTTCTGTAGACCTTAATAGATAATACTACTAGAGTATAGGAATGAGTGAGGATGGGAATAGAAAAGGAATAGGTTATGCGTTGTATGGTGGATTTGGTTAAGGATGTATAGTGAAATGGAGTATTCAAAGTAAGTTGAAATTTTAGGTTTTGTTTCGCAGTGAGGAGGTTGAAATCCATTGATGTTCTTTTGTGATTTTTCTGAGATGACGGATTTTGGAAGATTATAGCAAACCATTAACGGTTTTTGTTTTTGAGTAAAAGGACTAGAACTTGAGATGTTAGTTGGTTGGATAGGTCATAATTTCTATGGATTCAGGGTTTGGTCCTTAAAATGACTAAGGGTATATGAGAAAGGGGATAGTGAGGGTATTTGGGCCAAACCGTTGATTGTTTTATGTGATAGGTACAAACCGTCAACGGTTTTGTGACTGGGGTGTGTGTTAAGGTTTACCTTGAGAACATGGATGTTAAATTTTTTTCTTAGTTTGACAATTGTGTATGTTACGTTAAGGTAGTGGAATTTTAAGATTTTTTTTTTGTCTAAATTTTAGGATGGACCCTTGGAATAATGACGCAAATGTTAGGAGTAGTGGTAACATGGGAGCTTCTAGAAGGGGTGGCAATGATTTGGATTTATTACTGCGTAGTGTTGTGCATCAGGTCATGGTGAAAATTGCACAGAACTTTAGAAGACAAGGTTTCCTATATGCTGATCAAGGTTGCACCATAGAACATTTTACTCGGATGAATTCCCTGGCTTTCTCAGGAAGTACCAACCCAATTATTGCAGAGAATTGGGTACAGGAGGTTGAGAAGATACTAATAGTGTTACATTGTACTGATGAATGTATAGTTCTTTATGCTATATTCAAATTGAAAGGTGAGGCCAAGTGATGGTGGTTAGCGATGAAACTCTTGGAGGAACAAAGGTTAGTACCAGTAGCATTGACTTGGGGCCGTCTTAAAGAGATTTTCTTTGAACAATACTGACTCACTCAAAAAATGAGCAGCTCGGAAGCTATCCCAAGTATAGGAGTTCTGTCGTGTAATATTAAGCCCAAGGGCTAGATCGTCTCCTCAGGGAATGCGTTTAATCTCAAAATTTACGTTCGTCCAATCGAAAATAAAAATGCACTGAACTTGGTTCAAATTCAGAGTTTTCAAGGTTGTTCAATTTTACCTCTGATGAATTAAATGGCACGTAATTTAAAAACCCTAAAACTGACATTCACTAAATTAAAAAAACAAGTATGGAAATTCTAGTCTACTTAAGGAAATACCTAAACATGCACTATAAAATATGGCAACTACAAATAAGGAATTAAAACATGCAATGGAAACTCAATCAGACACAAATGCATACAATAAAAATTGAACCTTTAACAAACCTCGAATTAAAACTAAATTATTAATGAATTAAACGAAAACAAAACACGATAAAAACACAAACTTTAATAAACACTGACCCTAAACTAAATCAAGCTTTGGAAAATAAAAATTAAATCTTGAAAAGATGACTAGCCTAATTTCTTTGAACCAAAACACTTTTTTTTTATTCTTTTATATATATATTTTTATAATTATCGAATTTACGGAAATAAACCACTCCACAGCTAAATTACGTGAAAAACAAAACAAAACGAAAAAAAATATTAAATAGCTACTACAATAAGAATAAAACATTAAAATCCAGATTTTTTAAGTAACATTAACAAATCAAAACATCAGTATTACTAAATAAAGAAATAAGAGAGAGAGAGAGAGAGAGAGAGAGAGAGAGAGAGAGAGAGAGTAAAGTAGAGGAGAAACAGAGGAGTTGCAGGCTGAGTTGCAAGGTGGAAACCGCAGATAGAGTCCTCGGGTGTTCTGCTCAAATTTCTGCTGGTGACACTGCTGTGTGGTTGCCTCGAGTCCAGCTGGTAGGAGTCTTGGCCATGGGTTCTACTCTGCTGGAGAAGTTGTTCCAAGCTACTGGTATTGCTACTGGTATGGAGAGGTCTACTGTGGTTGTGCTGGTGTTCTGCTGTGCCGTGAAGCTGCTGCGGTTGTGCCGGTGTTCTGCTGTGCCGTGGAGTCGTTGGATGTGCAGAGCTGCTGCAACAGATGAAGGGCTGGTGGTGTTCTGATCAGAGGATCTGGGCTTAGGGAAAGAGAAATAAAAATAGAAATAGAGAGAAAGAAAAGACAAGAATAAAGCAAGGTAAAGAGAAAGGGAAAGAGAGGGGAAGGAGCAAGACAAAGGGAAGGATGAAGAAGAAGAAGGAGAAGAAGAAGAAGAGCAAGGGGGTTCTTGGCTGGGGGCAGCACCCAACAGAGGAAAAGAAGGAGAATGGGAAATTTAAATAAAGGATAGGGGAGGCTTTCCCTACACCCATGACCCGGATGGCTCAACCTGACCCAATTGGAGCTGACCTGGCAACTTGACCCAACTCGAATTGTTATATTTTTTTTTCATTTTTTTCATTCTCTGTTCATCGCAAATCTGACTCTTTTGGAGCCTGTTTCTCACAAAACTAAAAACACAAAAGTTGTAGATAATCCTTTCCTCTTTCTCCAGAAATTTGAATTGAAACTCGGATGGAAAAGTTATGCACAAAATACGAACAGGTGTCGGTTTTGGTTTCCGAGATTTTTCCTGCGACAAAAAATTACCAAAACGTCATAAATAATGCATTAAAATTCAAGAATGATGATTTTGGCACTTTATTAAAATATTGGACAATTTTGGACATTTAATTAAAAATATAAACCGTAAAGCCCGGGTTTAGATGCTCAATTACGCAATTTTAACGCGTAATCAGATACTTTCCCGCCTTTGTCAAGGATGCTAAGATGGAGGAGTTTCTGAATTTGACTCAAGGTCATCTGACAGTGCCGCAGTATGTCGCCAAGTTCATGGAGCTATCTCGTTTCTCTCCATATATGATTCTTGATGAATTTAGGAAGGTGTAGAGGTTTGAGAGGGGGCTGAGACATGAAATATATGAGCAAGTGGCAGTTTTATAGGTGCAGGATTTCTCATAATTGATGGATAAAGCCATCATAGCATAGGCAAGTTGGTAAAGGGGCACAGGAGTATAGAGGCAAGGGAAGAGGTCTGTGCCTCTTGGTTTCCAAGCCGATACAAATCAGAGTTTATGGAAAAGAAACAGAAATAATATGGGCTAGAGATCTGATATGGGGAATTGAACAGGGCAGGGTAATCTGTTATGCCCTCTTTGTCCTAGGTGTGAAAGGAGACATCCAAGGGAATGCTGGGTAGGGACGAATGCATGTTATCTATGCGGTCGGCCCAGCCACATTGCACAATATTGTCATGTGTAGTCGATCCACGCAATCCCTATTAGGCAATTTTGGGGAGATAGTCAGGCATCTTGAGATGGCCATCAGAGGAACACTGCCTTGGCGCAGGCCTATTATCTTACACTGGGAGAAGCAAAAAATACAAATGACGTGGTGACAGGTAATATTTTATTACTTTTGTCAAATAAAGTTGTTGTATTATTTGATTTCAGGGCAACACACTCATCTATATCTTGGGAATATGTCGAATTGTGTGTGATAGAAGCTTAACTATTAAATGCAGATTTATTTTTTATCACACCGACGGGGACTATGGTAGTTTGTAGAAGGGTCCTCAGGGGTTATCCAATTAGTATTCCAGGGAGGATGCGACCTACTAATCTGATGGTTTTTATTATGCATGGATCTGACATGATTTTGGGGAGGAACTGGCTAACTTTTAGTTATGCCAGTATTAACTGTTATAAGAAGAAAGTCGTGCTCAAACCACTAGCGGAGTAGGAGTACAAATTTTTTGGGTCGTGCGTGCGTGCCTTGCCATAGATGTTGTTAGCTAATCAGGCGAGGAGGTTGCCTCTAGATAGATGCCAGGGGTACCTGACCAGTGTGAAGGAAGTGCTAGGAGGAGGAATTAAAGTTAGAAGATAATCGGGCACCAATCTCTAAGACTCCAATAAAATTGGAAAGATTTAAAGGACCAAATATAGGAGTCAATGCATAAATAATTCATCTGACCCAGTGTGTCACCGTGGGGAGCACTGGTTTTGTTTGTCAAAAGAAAGATGGGTTGTTGAGGATGTATATCAATTATCGAGAAATAAGTAAGGTGACAGTTAAGAACAAGTACCCACTACTTCATATAGATGATTTGTTTAACCAACTTCGGGAACATAAGTCTTCTTAAAATAAAATCAAACTTCGAACAGGGTACCATCAGGTGAAGATCAAGACAAGAGAATATTCAGTTGACCCAAATAGATAGAGGCGGTAATTGATTGGACGAAACTAAAGAACATTCATGAGATCAAAAAATTCTTGGGTTGTATAGGGCATTATTGCCAAATCATGGAAGGGTTTTTATGTTATTAGGTTCTCTGATAAGTTAATAAGGAAGAATGTGAAGTATGAATAGACAGATCAATGTGAACAAAATTTCTAGGAGTTAAAGCAACGATTCATCACTGTGCCAATACTAACAATTCTTTCAAGGGGAAATAATTTTGCGATTTACAGTAACGCAATTCGAAAAGGAGCTTGGATTCATTTTGATGCAACAAGAGAAGGTTGTAGCATAAGCTTCTCAGCTACTCAAGGAGTATAGGAAGAGTTATTCCATACATGTTTTGTAATTGGCAGCAGTGGTATATGCATTGAAATTTAGAGGCACTAATTATACGATGATAAGTGCGAGATTTTTATGGACCACAAAAGTCTAAAGTGCTTCCCACCGCAGGAGTTGAATATGAGATAGAGGAAATAGCTTAAATTAATAAAAGACTATATGTACCTAATACTGCTGAGACTAAAAGAACCATTCTAGATGAGGCATATCGTTCTTTTTATTCAATGCATCCAGGAAGCACCAAAATGTATCAGTATTTGTGGGAATTTTTCTGGTGGAATAATATAAAGAAAGAAATTGCCCGGTACTTAGAGCAATGTTTAATATGTCAATAGGGGAAAGCTGAGCATCAGAGTGGTGCAGCGGAACCGTGATAGGTGCACATCATCATGGATTCTGTAATGGAATTACCACCAGTATTTCACCTCCAGACTGATGGACAGACAAAGAGAATAATCCATCTACTAGAAAATATGTTAAAGACTTGAGTGTTGGATTTCGGGGAAAACTAAATTTAGTACCTACCATTAGCAAAGTTCGCTGATAATAATAGCTACCAGACCAGTATTGAAATGACATTGGATGAAGCATTATACGTCGGAGGTACCCAAAGTTATTTAATGAGGGCCAATGCTAGTTAGGTAACCATGGCGGTTTAGTCGGTTTCTTGGTTAGTCTATATATATATATACTTGCTTAGCATTGATCAACAAATTTCGAGAACGAATTTTTTATGAGGGGAGAATATAATGACCCCAAAAATATTTAGGTGTAGTGATTCCCAAAGTAATAATAATAATAATTATTAATTAAATAATATAATATATTAATATAATATAATATTATTATATATATATATATATAACATAACCTAACTTGAAGGATTTCAATCCTTTAGGAAAGTCATAACAGAAATAAAATTTTGTCTCTCTCTAGCTCTCTCTCTCTCTCTCTCTCTCTCTCTCTCTCTCTCCCCAATTTCTCGGCGAATTCTTAACTGATTAAAGAACGAAAAATACACTTGGGTTCCATTCTCGGCCACCAACATTTTAACCGGAGTGGATTTGTGATTAGGACATCATAGGCACCATTCTTGGGATAAGGTAAACCTACTCTCTCTTTTCAATTTCTCCCTAATATTCAGTCAAATTGATGATCGGACACCACCACAGGGTCCCGGCTTCGATTCTCGCCAATTTAATCTGAGCATATTTTTGATTTGGGGATCCTAGGCATCACTCCAAGGCTAAGCTGAGGAGTACAAATTATGTCAATTATTTTAGAAATTCACATGGTTAACTCATGGTATATAATTACTGGAATATTGTACATGGATTTCTGAGTAATTTTACGGGTATGAAAATTATGGTTTATTTATTAAATTGTAGTATTTGATTATATTAGTTTTTTGGAGATATTCTTAGGTGTAAATTAAACTAAAGGATTGGATTATAATATATTTTTGGAAATATTTTTAGGATTAAATTAAATATAATTTTTGGGGAATATTTTGGAATTAGGTTAAATTGTAGGGATTTGATCATATTGGTGTTTTTAAATATTTTAGAAATTAAATTTAAATATGGAAAGTGGATCGTACCCGCATTTTCTTTAAAATATAATCGGTTAATGGGAGCATGTGAGCCTAGGGATGTTAGGATAATAATTATTCTAAGGTTGAACTGATTAAAATCTTGTTTTGATGATAACAAATCAGAGGAACCTAACATATTTGGTTAAGCGGTGATATTTCAGGACTCTAGAATATGAATACAAGGTCAAGTGCACACAAGGATTATTGAAAGCTTATACTCCAAAGAAAGAAGATCTCATAAAGCTTATACTATTAAAGCATGGATTCAAAGATGATTTGATGAAGTTTAAAGTGAATTGAAGTTGGAAGTCAAGGTAGACTCAAGAGATGGAAAAGCATGAAGACTTGAGTGCTTAGAATGTCAAAGTCTTAAGAAGTCTTCATATAAGTACTTCAAGCAATTTCAATATGGATACATAAAACTCTTAGGTTAATTACTTTGACCTAGATATCTTTTAAAATATTTAGAAAATATTTTTATAAGGTCAATAGTTATTTCAAAAAGGTTAAAATTATTTTTGGAATGAAAAACACCAAAATATGATTTTCCAAATTTTGTTATTTTTTCTATATCTGCATTGATCAGCATTTTTCTCTATCCACCACTCCTTATCTTAAAATGTGTTTAACATTAAAGTTGTGATATTTTCTCTTAGGATTTTGTTGATACCAAGAACGTCTAATTTTGAATTGTGTATAAAAAGTTATGATCAAAATACTGAAGAGTGGTCAAAGTTGTAAGGCGGCTGACCTTATTTATTCAGGTGACTGAACAGTAGACTGAACCACTTCAGGCAACTGACCTTATGAGTTCAGGTGCTTGACCTATACTAACTTCAAAAATACACTAAAATTTAAAATCCAAGCGACTGACCCCTTAAGTACAGGCGCCTGACCCTTCAAAATTCAAATTTTAACAGCTTATAAAAGTTTTCAAAAGTGATTTCTTGGGCTCCAAACTTTGAGAAAACTTGGGGAATACTCTAAGAAACTTGGGCAACACGAAAAATACTATTTAAACTCTATAAATACATGATAAACCCAGGGATCAAATACACCAACAACCTACAAGCAGCAAATTATTCAAATTCTTTCTACTCTTCAAAGTTACCTTGCCTACACTCTTGTTGAATTACTTACTGCGATTTTGCCAGTAAAGCTCATGGGTCTTTAGATTTTTACTGAGTTATTCAACCTAAGAAAGAACGCCTGTGATATATAAAATTGAGCTTCATCTTTATGTATTGTGATTTTGATTGAAGTATATAGATTTCAGTTGTACTTATCTACTCTTTTGAGAGTGTCATTGTACACCAAATTGTTTCTTATTTCTCATGTAGTTTTTGACGGTTCAAGTTTGGTTGAATCGTTGTACTAAGAATGGGGTGTCATTTGGAGAGGGGGCACCACCCTAAAGGAGGGATTGTGATGACTTGTTCCACCCATAAAGGAATGCTATAGTGGAATCCTTAGGTGGCCTTGCCTAAGGCGAGGACATCAGCTAGGTATAAGCCGAACCTCGTAAAAAATCTCGATCTCACGCTTAACCTTTACTCTTTAAATTTTTAGCATCTATAAATTGTGTTTCTAAGTGCAGGTAGCTGAAATCGAGATTGAGAAAAACTTTTAATTTAAAAAGGTAAGTTGATTAATCTTTTGTGGAAACCTTAAGGGAGTACGTTGATTAATCGTTTAAGAAAATCTTGATTAAAAGAAGTGCTCCAATATTCATTCATACAGGGTTTTATTTAAACTCCAAAATGAGTTTTTGCAAACGCTAAAATAAGAAAGTACTGCAGCTCCTACAATTGGTTAAGTATTGTGTGTTTGAATGATTGGTTGATGGATTGTTGTTGTCAAAGATATTTGGTTTTTTATTGACATTCAGTGTGGATTGTGGTTAGTTTAATTGAGTATTTAAAATCAAAACATGCTTGTGTGTTTGCTAAGTATACAAAAGATTGTGAATTTGTAAAAAGGCTAAAAAGAATTTTATAAACCCAATTCACCCTCCCCCCCCCCCCCCCCTCTTGGGAATATACCTTAACTTTCAAATGGTATCAGAGACAGGTTGTAGCAAATCTTAACCTAGAAGTTACACAAAGATCATTATGACACACATAGATGTATCTCCCTTTGCCGAGGGTCAATCCTCATATAGATCTCCTCTCTTTTGAGGAGTCAACTATACTTTTTGGAAACAACGAATGAAGATATACCTACAAACCACACGTGGAGACCTTGTCCCTACCAAAAACATAGATAACAAACAAACACCTAAAGAGGAAAAGAGATAACCGACAATGATCATGAGATGTTGCAAGTAAATTCAAGTGTTATGAATGTTTTATATTATGCTCTTGATGTAAATGAATTCAATAGGGTCATGGCATATAAATCAATTAAAGAAATATGGGATAAACTAGAGGTAACCTGTGAAGGAACGGTTGATGTTAAAGATAATAGAATTGACATGCTCACAAGCGAGTATGAGGCCTTTAGAATGAACCTAGATGAAACCATCACTAGTATATACACTAGGTTCACCTATATAATAAACTCCCTCAATGCCTTAGGAAAGAATTACTCAACTTATGAAATGATCCAAAAAATTCTTGGAGGACTTCCACCGATTTGGGAACCTAAGGCCACTACAATAACTAAAGGAAAAAATTTTAAAAACACCTCCCTAAATGAATTAATAGGTTCTCTACTCACTTATGAGATGACAATAAATGAAAGAAGTGGAAAATCTAAAAACAAGGAATCCATTGCATTTAAAGTCTCAAGTGAAAGCTCTAGTGATGAAAATGAAGAAAAGATGGATGTAAATGAAATAGCTTTCACAACCAAGAAACTTGCAAAAATCCTTAGAAAGAAGAATAAATTTACAAGAAAAATCTGAAACTCAAAATCAGATGAAGATGAAGAAAAGGAAATCAATAAGAAGAAAACAAAGGTTGAACTTCCAACATGTTATAATTGTAAGAAAGTTGGATACATAAAATCAGATTGTCTACAACTTAAGAAAGATTCCAAAAATAAATAATAAAAAAAGGGCAATGAAAGCCATTACATAGGATAATATTAGTACAAGTAGTTCAGATAGTGAATCAAGTGACCAAGAGGTTGCTTGCTTTATGGCATGGGACGATGATGAAGAACAAAGGTCCTCATCCAAATCATTTAATGATTATAGTGATGATTCATCTAATGAATCCAATGATGAGAGTATGTCATCTTATGAAGAAATATAAAGTGAATTATTCAAAGCTCATAAGATTTTAGTTAAAGTAACTAAACGATATACTTCATTAAAAAATAAGAATGAAACTGTGATAAAAGAACTAGAATCTAAAAATCTTGCTGAAAGAGAAAATTATTTAAAAATCAAAAGATTAGAAAGCAAGAATGAAAAGATGATGAAAGAACTAGAAGATTTAAGATCTCAAGCTTCGATTGAAAAAGAAAAAGACCTAGTCATTGATGAACTTGAAAGCAAAATAAATTAGATGACTAAAGAACTAGAAAGGTTGCTAGCTAATTGCAAAGGAATTAAAAATTCAAAAATTCTTTGCCTTGAAAAGAAAATTGAAGATCAAAATAAAATAATTTACAACTTCACTAGAGGAAAAGAAAATCTTGATAAAATGATTGGCGCATAAAGAATGTCCTTGAATAAAGAAGGTATAGGATTCAATGGAATTGAGAATACAAGGAAAAAGAAGCTCCACATGTGGTACTTTGCAAAAGCCTCCAAACGTTATGCTAGCACCTCCTCAAATGCTTACACGCATACCACATGTTTTAAATGTAAGGAGAAAGGACACATTAAGTTTGAATGTCCATTAAAAAGAAAGGGTGCAAAAATTAGAAAAGTTTGGAGAATAAAAGAATCAACTCTTGGTAAACCATCTGGACCCAAGAAAGTATGGGTACCTAGATAAAAAGTTTAGTTCACAAACTAAGGACTCCAAAGATATTAGGATCAGTAATTCCCTTTTTATAAATTAAGAAAACTAAATCTATACTAAAATGAAAAGGAATGCCTCCATAGCCTATAAGATTCAAGATAGCCAATTCAAATATAAGTAGAAAATTTCTCCTTGTTCAATATATGGAAAGCTACTTAATCCAATTTAATACAAGGATATTGAACTAATTGAAATCGAAAATCTTATAGAAGAGTTTATGATCTTATTGATGACTATAACATTGAAACAAATGAATAAAAAAATGGCATTGTTGGCCACAAATCAAGAAAGCTTGGATTGTACAAGGCTTAACTTAAAAAGTATTGAGATTTGAAAAGCCATATAAATTTTAGTATTCATATGCAAAAGAATTATCTGAAATCAAAAGAAAGAAAATCTGAAGCAAATTGAGCTTATTGCATAAGAATTTCAAATAAGGAATAAGGATAAGTGTTTGAAGAAAGCATAAGCATGAGCATACAAATCTAATGGTAATGCAAGATGCATATATATTTTGTGAAACTAAACACTAAACTGGGTTGAAATATTATTTTTTTGTGCTTAATTCTTTTATTTATTTTTCTCTTGACCATCTTAGTTCACATGCTGATGTTGGATTATGTTATATATTTTATGGCATGGTGAATAATGGATGATCATGTTTTGATTGAAATATATGCTGACTAATGGACCTTGTTATTGTGATCTAAATGCGAAATTTGTTTGGTCCTTAATAATTTGGCATAATATTTCTTTCAACTTTTTTTTTTTTTTGATATAAAAAGGGGAGAAAATTTAGAAAAACTGAATGTTAGCAAACTAAGCATGAGCATGGCATGATAATTTCAAAAGCATGATTGATAATCTTGACACCTTCATGAACACATAGTTTATACTTCATGAATGAAATTACAAATTTATTGGATATGAAATACATTTCATTTAAGGGAGTTAGATTTGTTATGTAATGATATCATGACTTATGGAAATTACTGAAAAATATGTTATAAAATCGTTTGTATTTTATTATGTTATTTTGGGGACTTATTGTTTATCTTTTTATGCATGATGAATGCAAAGTTTCTATTTTGTGCCTTCACTTGATATATACTTTTGCTTATGGTTGCACTTTGCCTTAGCATTTATATATTTTTTGATATCTTACTCTTTTTGATTGATATTAAAAGGGGGAGAATTTATGGGCAAAAATTGAGCATCACACTAGCATGACATACCTAAGCATGTATATTGGCTCAACTATGAAATGATGTATATGAGCATGATAATTGATCTTGAATTATGACATGATGTGATATTAAGCTAATCTCAATATATGAGAATGATATTGAAATTGATCATGAATTCTGATATGCTTATTGAGATTGATCTTGATATTGTAAATATTGTTAAGTTGATGCTTATTATAAGGGGGAGCCATTCTAAGGCTTACTTGTAACGCTCTGACCCGCCACATGGGCCCGGGGTGCTGCTTTAGTGACATCTATGTACCCGATACCATAATCATTACACATAGACGCATCGAAAATAATGAAGCATTCACCAAACATACATTACCAGAGTTTTAAGTCCTTTCATACATATAAGTTCCCAAACATCTATATTACAATCCGACTCAAAACTGGACAACTAGTTTGGTCTATACAACCATGATACATATCCATTATCTTACAACATAACTTACATACCTGAGATCATACATATCTTCCCAAAAAGACTATTTTTACTTTCACCCCCATGACACTGCTAAGCACGATACTTGTTATTTCCTGAAAAGATGATTTGTATATTGGGGTGAGAGACTTCTTAATAATGGTGATCAAGTTAATAGCAGTGTGTGGGCAACATGCATTGGTGTTTACATAAAAAAATTCATTCTTCATATAATCGAAAATAGTTGTCTTTACATCATACGTACTTATATAGTTGGAAATACTTGTTTCATCTTTTAGACATAAACAATTTAGTCATTTCACAACATCATTTACATAAATATATAGATATGCATAGAAGACACCTCCTGGGACTAACGCCATGTATAAACCCCCATGGTCAGGGTTGTGCTGCTCGAAAGCCTAGACTAAGCCCGGGGTGATCAACCCAAACAAAGTCAACTTACATCCGTGTCATAACTTCGACTACGTAGGCATCCGCAACTTACATACCTGACCCGATTGCCCTAGCGTGTCTTGAAAGTCCAAGCTTCCAGGTATGGTACACCCTCTACTAATGCTAATCGGCATAGATCACCCACAACATTTTCGTAGTACAGTGTGGGCACACATGGTCACATACATAATTCCTAACAACAGTATCATGCTCATAACATAATGGTCCATCAGGGTTCCTCAAGCATATCGTGCAATTTAAATAATAAAACCATATTTCATATTCATTTCATATAAAACCTGACATAGTACAAAACTTGACCCTTGTGGTCATCATACATATAAAACCCAGCCCTTGCGGCCATCATATAAATCTCCCTGTATTTTCATAAACAGCTCCAGTATTTCACAAACATTCATCATTTCAGTTATGAAATAGTATATACATATCATTCATCTGCCACACAATTTCCTGTACTTTGAATATAACCCATAAGAAACCAAGAAAACATAGCATATATAGTTTAAAACATAAAACCAAGCTTTCTACTGTTCGTTTTACCGAAAATACCATAACATATATCCTCGGTTTGAAAGCAGATCCTTTGAACGGTTGGTTTTAGAAACTTCAACTGAAAACATAAATATACTCACTCCATAAACATTTCACATAGTTCAATTTCATTAAAAAGCTTAATTAACTTAATCCCCTTACCGTTTTCCTGAAAACAACCCGAGACGTTCAAAAATTGATCCTAGCTTTTTCTGAAATCAAGAATCTACTCCGCTAGGATTGTAGATATTTGCTCCCTGATCCTCGTGGTAACTTTTGATTGTCGATTCGGGTGATGAACGAAGAAGAAACCGAAGAGAGAGAGAGAGAGAGTGGGGTTCATGGTTCTAGAGAGGGAAAAAGAGAGTTTTTATAGACTCTTGACCCGATCAAATTTGTCGATGAAGTGGCTCCTTCGTCGATGAGCTACAAAAGGTCATTCATCAACAAAAAAAAAAAGGCTTTGTCGACAAACCCTAAACCTGATATTTTCAGTCGTTCTAGATCTCTTCATCAATGAGACTCTGAATTTCGGCGATGAAACCCCTAAGGGCCTTCGTCGACAAGAACCTGAACCTCGTCAACGAAGCCTGCTGTTCTACTTTTGATATTTTCCTTTCTTATCTAATTTTCCTTATTTTTCTCGAGTTCGTGTCTCTACAATCTCCCCTCCTTATAAAAATTTCATCCTCGAAATTTGCTAACTATTTTCTATCACATCATTATAACTATTACTGCTTTGACTCTAAGAAGAGTCGGTGGCCACCCACATAGCAGCCTCGTCCCAAATTTATTACCTGCCCTCACTTATGGCGAAAGAATACCATGGTTACACATAGTGTCTTGGGAATTCACAATACCCTACATAATTCTCCCAGAGACCATCTATACATAAACTCATAACAACTGGCAAGCTAAACATACCTACCCTACCTGAGCTACATATAAAACTAATGCATACATGTTCAACCATACCAGTCTATCTAACACTGCTCATCACTGAAAAGTTGTAGGTACTTCTAGCGTATTTCTGTCTCTAGCTCCTAAGAAGCCTCCTCGACCATATGATTAGGCCACATTTCCTTTACTAATGGTATTTCCTTCGTATGCAGCTTCTGTACCTTCTAATCCATAATCTGAACTATTACCTCCTCGTAAGTCAACACATCCTCGATCTTTAATGGTTCATAGCTAATCACTTGCGTAGGATCTGACATGTACTTCCTCAGCACTGATACATAGAAGATGTTATGAACCCTAGACAATGCTGGTGGTAACGCTACTCGATAAGCGATTGGACCAATCCTTTCTAGGATCTCAAACAGCCCAATGTACCAAGGACTTAGCCTACCTTTCTTTCTAAACCTCATCACTCCCTTCATCGGAGCAATCCTCAAGAATACCATATCCTCGATCTCAAACTCTAGCACCCCTCGGCGAGTATCTGCATAACTCTTCCAACTCTATACTGCCTTTATCCTCTCCCTGATAAGTTCAATCTTAGCAGAGGTCTACTGAACTAATTTCGGTCCCAACATATGTTGTTCGCCTACCTCATCCCAATACAATGGAGATCGACACCGGCGACCATACAAGGCCTCATATGGTGTCATCTCGATATTAGCCTGATAGCTATTATTATATGTGAACTCAACTAACGCCAAATATCTAATCTAGTTACCACCAAAATCAAGTACACTTGCCCACAGCATATCCTCCAAAATCTGAATGCTCCTCACAGACTGCTCATCCGTCTATAGGTGGAACGCGGTACTAAAGGTGAGTTGAGATCCTAAAGCATCCTGAAAACTCTTCTAGAAATGAGAGGTGAATCATGGATCTCGATCTGAAGCCATAGAAACTTGGACGCCATGAAGTCGTACTATCTCCTGCACAAAAAGCTCTACCAACTTATCCATGGAATGACTAACCGTGACTGAAATAAAGTGCACAATCTTTGTCAACCGATCCACTATAACTTAGATAGCATTCTGCCTATGCATCGCCGAAGGCAATCCCGACACAAAGTCCATCAAGATATGCTCCCACTTCTACTTAGGGATGTCAAGTGGCGGTAGTGGTCCTGCTAGCCTCTAGTGCTCGGCCTTCACCTGTTGACATGTCAGACACTACTCTGCGAAATGGGTGATCTCTCTTTTTATATTAGACCACTAAAATGAACCTCACAGATCCCTGTACATCTTTGTGCTTCCTGGATGTACCATATATAAAGAGCAATGTGCCTTTTAAAGGATGGTTCGTTTAATCTCGTCATCATTAGGCACGCAGATCCGAGTGTGAAATATTAACACCCCATCATCAAAGATATTAAAATCTACATTCATCCCATCCTGTATTCCACTTATAATCTCTGCTAGCTCTACATCTTTCATCTGAACTAATATGATCCTCTCCTGTAAGGTTGGTTGCACTACCAGGCCAGCAATGAATGCTTGGTGATTTCCTCCTACTAACTCTACCCTCAACCTTTCTAGGTCCATTTTGATCTCATGGTGAATCCCAAATGCTGAGACCGATGTAGGTGCTAACTTCTGACTCAACGCATCAGCTACCACATTAGCTTTCCCGGGATGGTAACTAATACTAGAGTCATAGTCTTTAATCAATTCAAACCACTTGCGTTGCCTTATATTCAACTCCTTTTGGGTGAAGAAGTATTTGAAACTCTTATGATCAGTAAAGATCTTGCACTTTTTACCGTATAAGTAGTACCACCAGATCTTTAGTGCAAATACCCATGCTGCCAACTCTAAGTCATGCGTAGGGTAGTTCTTCTAGTACTCCTTGAGTTGGCGAGAAGCATATACAATGACTTTTCCTATTGCATCAAAACACACCTGACCACTTTCTGGGATGCGTCACTATAGATCACTTAACCACCATCCCCCGATGGAATGGTCAACACTGGGGCTGTGACTAGACATTGCTTCAACTCCTGGAAGCTCTGTTCACATTTACTAGTCCAGTAAAACCTGTTGTTCTTCCTCGTAAGCTATTTCAAAGGACTCGATAGCCTAGAAAAACCTGTGATGAATCGGCAATAGTACCCTGCCAGACCCAAGAAACTTCTGATCTCATGTATGTTTTTTGGTCTTGCCTAGTTTACTACTGCCTCTACTTTGCACGGGTCTACTGATATTCCTTCCTTAGACACTACATGTCCTAGAAATGCAACATGTTCTAGTTAGAATTCGCATTTCCTAAATTTAGCAAACAAACTCTTCTCTCTGAGTACCTAAAGTACTAGCCTCAAATGAGCTTCATGCTTTGCAAGACTCCTTGAATAAATCAAGATGTCATCATTAAACACCACCATGAACTAATATAAGCATGTGTGGAACACTCTATTCATCAAATCCATGAATGTTGTAGGCGCATTTGTCAAACCAAACGGCATAACCAAAAGTTCATAATGGCCATGTTGGGTTCGAAAGGTTGTCTTCTATACATCCTATGATTTCACCTTCAATTGATGATACCTAGATCAAAGATCGATCTTAGAGAAAACCTAAGTACCCTTCAGTTGGTCAAATAGGTCATCAATACGTGGTAATGGGTATTTATTCTTCACTGTTACCTTGTTAATCCCTCTGTAGTCGATGCATATCCTCATTGACCCATCTTTCTTCTTCACGAATAGCATTGGCGCTCCCTAGGGTGATACGCTCGATCTAATGAGACCATTATCCAAAAGTTCCTACAGTTGCTCCTTTAGCTCTTTCAGTTCAGTCGGAGCCATTCGGTATAGAGCCTTGGAGATTGGCATCATCCCTAAAGTCAAATCAATAGCGAACCCCACTTCACAATCAGGAGGTAACCCCAGTAAGTCTTCGGGAAAAACATCCGAGAACTTAGGTATCACTGGAATATCCTCCAGCTTTAGTCCTTCCTTTGGTTCTTCTTTCACATATACTAAGTACCCCTGGCAACCCTCTAGAAGTAATCTCCTTGCTTGAATCTCTGAAAGGATCCATGATGCAAAGCGCACACATGACCCTTCGAATTTAAACTCTGGCTCCCCTGGAGGCCTAAATACCACCTCCTTCCTGTGACAATCTATGCTTGTCTAACTGGATGCTAGACGCATCCCTAGAATATTGTCAAATCCATGCATATCGAATATGATTAGGCTAGTAGGTAACCTTCTCCCTTGAATCTCCAGTGGGTAGTTTCTAATTACCTTATTGCATACAATAACCAACCCTGTCAGCATGGCCACTCTTAACTCAATGCCTAACGGTCTCTATTTCATGTACTTTAACAAACCCCTTAAAAAAATATGAGTGGGTCACACCTGAATCAAAAATCACAACAGATTTATGGGAAACCATATAAATAATACCTGTAACTACATCTCTTGTGTGCTCAACATCACCCGGCGTCATAGAGTACACTCGTGTCTGGGCTGTATTCCCCCTGTGACCACCTCGGGGTACCTAATTCCCCCTCCCATACTGATGCTGCTGAGGTGGGTACTTCAGTGTCGCTTGACATTCCCGCACCTAATGCCCTGCTACACCGCACCGGTAGCAGATAGTTGGTCTAGCCCTATACTAACCCAAATGATTCTTATGGCATCTAAGACAAGTGGCACTTTAAGAACTCCCTTGAAATGCTCGAGATCCCATCTCCTTCCGCTGACCCGTAAAATTATTGGGTCGCTTCCACGTACTCTGGCTAAAGCAAGACTGAGACCTATGAGACAAGGGCCTCTTCTTCTTGTTTGCCTCTCTCTCCCCTTCTTAAATACCAGCCTTCACCACCATGGCTCTGTCCACCAGCTCCGTAAAGCCCTTGACCAATAACTCCGCCACTTGCGTGCATATTGCCTGCTTCAGCCCCCTCTTAAACATCTGAGCCTTTTTCAGCTCATCTAGGACCACATGTGGAGCAAATTAGGATAGCTCCAAAAATCTGGCCGCATACTACTGCACCGACAAGGACCCCTACGTTATATGCAGGAATTCCTTTGCCCTCACCTCTCTAGTGGCAACGAGGAAGTATCTACTGAAGAAGACTTCCCTGAAACGGCTCCAAGTAACAGATGCATACCCTGGCCACTATTCCTCCACCATCTCTTTGCCTCTCCGACCAATTTAAATGTGGCAAACCTTACTTTCTACTCCTCTATGCATTCCAGTACCCCTAACAGTTCCTCCATCTCCTGAATCCAGTCTTTCGCCGCAATCGGGTTCAGTCCTCCTGAGAATGCTTGCGGGTTTGTCCAAGAAAACTTTTGGAACATGCAGCCTCTATTACCCACTAATTGTCCATGTTCACGAGAATCCCTCCAAATTTCCTTCCTATCTTGGTGTGCTATACTGCACAGCACAGCCAAGGCCTCAATGTCATCTTCGCTGGAGGCATCCACATGATTGTCCCCTCCAGACGTGACCTCCTTTCCCCTAGGTTCCATCTTGAAGATAGGACATAAACCATCTTAGAAATTCCACATTTATCAAGGTTGATGCAAGTATGGAATGACTAATAGCTAAAGCATACAAATTTGCAGCTTAAAGAAATCACTTATACATTACAGCTACAAAACTGCCAAGGTATTGGCCCCTAATCATGATGTTGACACTACATACATACTTTTCCCACCTATTGTTCCTAACCTAAGTTTTTGAGCTCCAGTCTCTCAACCTAGAAATGAAACCATCGATGGATTTGCCATGCTTTTCCTAAAATCGTCACTCTAGGAAAAACATAGAAAACAGCCGAAAAATCATCGTCCCTAAGATTCTAGACTACGACTAGACTTAACTTACCCATTATTATCATTAACTCATCTCAACCTATACTCTGGTAATTATTATTGACAAAGTCTATAGAACCTAGCAAACCTAGGCTCTGATACCCCCTATAATGCCCCGACCCACCACGTGGGCCCGAGGTGCTACTTTAGTGACGTTTGTGAACCTGATACCATAGTCATTAAACATAGACACATCAAAAATAATGAAGCATTCACCAAACATACATTGCCAGAGTTCTAAGTCCTTTCATACATATAAGTTCCCAAACATCCATATTACAATCCGACCCAAAACTAAATAACTAGTTCGGTCTATACAACCATAATACGTATCCATTAACTTACAACATAACTTACATACACCTGAGATCATACGAATCTTCCCAAAAAGACTATTCTAAATTTCACCCCCTTGACGCTGCTAAGCACGATACCTGTTATTTCCTAAAAAGATGATTTGTACATTGGGGTGAGACACTTATCAGTAAGGGTGATCAAGTTAATACCAGTGTGTGGGCACCATGCTTTGGTGTTTACAGAAAAACATCCATTCTTCATATAACTGAAAATAGTTGTCTTTACATCATACGTACTTATACAATTGGAAATAAACCATCATTTACATAAATATAAAAATATGCATAAAATACACCTATTGGGACTAACATCATGTATAAACCCTTGTGGTCAGGGTTGTGCTGCCCGAAGGCTAGACTAAGCCTGAGGTGATCAACCTAGACAAAGTCAACATACATCCGCATCATAACTCCGACTACATAGGCATCCGCAACTTGCTTGCATGACCCAATTGCCCTACCGTGTCCTGAAATTCCAGGCTTCCAAGTATGGTACACCCTCTATCGAGGTTAATTGGCATAGACCTCTCACAACACTTTCGTAGTATAGTGTGGGCACACATGGTCACATATATAATTCCTAGCAACGGTACTGTGCTCATAACTTAATGGTCCATTAGGGTTCCTAAAGCATATCGTGCAATTTAAGTAATCAAACTATATTTTGTTTTTATTTCATATAAAACCTAACATAGTACAAAACTTGTCCCTTGTAGCCATCATACATATAAAATTCGGCCCTCATAGCCATCATATAAATCTCTCTACGTTTTCATAAATAGTTTTAGTATTTCACAAACATTCATCATTTTGGTTATGAAATAGTATATACATATCATTCATCTGCCATACAATTTCTTGTACTTTGAATATAGCCCCGTAGACAACCAAGAAAACATAGCATATATAGTTTAAAACATAAAACCGAGCTTTCCACAATTCGTTTTACCAAAAATACCATAACATATATCCTAGGTATGAAAATAGATCCTTTGAACGGTTGGTTTTAGAAACTTCAATTGAAAACATAAATATACTTACTCCATAAACATTTCAAACGGTTCAATTTCATTAAAAAGCTGTCTTAACTTAATCCCCTTATCTTTTTCCTAAAAACAACCCAAGATGCTCAAAAACTGAATCCTAGCTTAATACTCTTTAAACTCTATAAATACAGGATTAAACCTAAGGATCAAATACACCAATAACCTGCAAGCAGCAAATCAATCAAATTCTTTCTACTCTTCAAAGCTACCCTGCCTATAATCTTGTTGAATTACTTGCTGCGATTTTGCTAATAAAAGCTCATGGGTCTTTAGATTTTTACTGAATTATTCAACCTAAGAAAGAACACCGGTGATATATAAACTTGAGCTTCATTTTCTATATTGTGATTTTGATTGAAGTATATAGATTTTAGTTGTACTAATCTACTCTTTTGAGAGTGTCATTGTACACCAAATTGTTTCTTGTTTCTCATGTAGTTTTTGACGGTTCAAGGTTGGTCGAATCATTTTACTAAGCGTGGGGTATCGATTGGAGAGGGGGCTCCACCCTAAAGGAGGGATTGTAATGGTTTGTTCCGCCCATAAAGGAACGCTATAGTGAAATCCTTAGGTGGTATTGCCTAAGGCGAGGACGTAGGTTGGGTGTAAGCCGAACCTTGTGAAAAATCTCGGTCTCTCTCTTAACGTTTACTTTTTAAATTTTCAGCATCTATAAATTGTGTTATTAAGTGCAGGTAGCTGAAATTAAGATTGAGAAAAACTTTTAATTTAAGAAAGTACATTGATTAATCTTTTGCGAAAACCTTAAAGGGAGTACGTTGATTAATCATTTTCAGAAATCTTGATTAAAAGAAGTGCTCCAATATTCATTCATATAGGGCTTTATTTAAACTCTAAACTGAGTTTTCGCAAATGCTAAAATAAGGAAGTGTTGTAGCTGCTACAATTGGTTAAGTATTGTGTGTTTGAATGATTGGTTGATTGATTGTTATGGGTAAAGGTATTTGGTTTGTAATTGACATAGAGTGTGGATTGTGGATGGTTTAGTTGAGTATTTAAAATCAAAACATTCTTGTGTGTCTTTGAAGTATACAAAATATTGTGAATTTGTAAAAAGGCTTAAAAATTTTTATAAACCCAATTCAATCCCCCCTCTTGGGACTACACCTTAACTTTCACTGTAGTATAGGATTATATTAGATTTTTGGAAATATTCCTGGGATTAAATTAAATAGAATTTTTTAGGAATATTTTGAAATTAGGTTAAATTGTAGGGATTTGATCATATTGGTGTTTTTAAATATGTTAGAAATTAAATTTAAATATGGAAAGTGGTTTAGACCTGCGTTTTCTTTATAATTTAATCGGTTAACGAGAGCGTGTAAACCCAGGGATATTAGGTTAGTAATTATTTTGAGGTTGAGCTAATTAAATTAGGGCGTGTGAATACAAGGATTTGTGCGAATGCCGTAGGCACTGCTTTAGGATCCCTGCGGGCATTTCTCCAGGAATTAGGTAAGGGGAATAAATTAGGTCAGCTAATTTTATGAAGCTTAACCATTTAAAATGGAGATTTTAAGTATCGAAATGTTATACATGATTTTATGAATGGTTAGGCATATGGGAATTTTGGATTATTATGGTTATAAATATATTTGTGGGAAACAGGTATTTTTGGATTGAGTAAAACTCTAGAGTTTATTATACCATTATTTTCAACAATATAGTTATCCCAGGTAGATTTTATATTTTAAATTATTATTCAAATTTTGTGGCATGAGAATAAATACTTTTACTATGCATATAAGTATGTCAGATTGTGTTATGATTGCACAGAACAAGCATGGTTTGATAACAATTTTAGAAGGTTATGAATATTACAGAAATTATGATTTTGTTCAGTATATTATGACAGTATAGCCGCCCCAGTGCCGTCCTCGGTACACCCGGCCCAGTGTCGTGATCAGTATAGTCTGCCCAATGTCATGATCAGTATAGCCGGCCTAGTGCCATGATCAGTTGTGATATGACAATATTTAATACAGAGATACGATACGATAAAATTTAACAGAGTTATAGAAAGTGTTTAATATAGAGCATTTGCATGACATTGTTTTTATATACAAGAGCTGTGGTATGATAGTTTGTTATATTCATGTGGATGATTGGAAAATTATAGCTTGACCACTTACAAATACATTTAGAAACCTTTACCTTACACACAATTTATATAACCTAAATCAAAAAAATTATAAAACATGAAACATATAATCTTAAACTATGAAACATGTAATAGCAATAATGATAACACACAAGTTATGCTTAGGATAACCCAAATTGCAAATTTAACTTCACGATGAAAACGCTCACTGAAACATAATGTTGTTCATCATGGTAGTATTATGAATGGCAGGTCTGAGGGACGGCAGTACGAAACGCCTCAAACTCAGCAAATGTATGTAATAATTGGCTGGTTTGAGGGACGGCAGTATGAAACGCCTCAAATTAAGTGAGACCATAGTATGAATTGTTGATTGAGGGACATCTGTATGAAACGCCTCAACCATACAAAAAATGTTTGATATGAATCATGGTATATGTATGTGATGAATATGAATAGCTAATTGAGGTATGGGGGTACAAAATGCATCAATTATGTAGAAAGTGTTGTTATGTATCATAGAAAATGTATGTGATGAATTGTGAATTGAATATGAATGGCTAATTAGGGGACGGCGATATGAAATGCCCCAATTTCAACAATTGATTTATACATGTATACATCATGTGACTTGTAATTTTTATATATAGGGCTTTTAAGTTGAGTTATGAACTGAAAAAAAAGACTATGCTATATGAAATTGTACAAGTATGAGTATAGTTTAAATTTCTATGTCATTTCAGTAATTAAGAGATGAATCATACATTTAGATATAAAAAACTCATTGCCACACACTGGCACTAATTTATTCCAATTTACTAAGTGGCGTCTCACCCGGATAATATTTCAATATTTCAGGATCACTAGGTAACCAGGCATAGAAGCTCAAGGTCGGGGTGTAGATATTACAGATAGTGTAAGTCCTAGTATAGATCTATGTATATAAATGTTTTAAGTTTATGGATATAGTTATGTCTTGGGAAATGGTGTAATATTGGTTGAGAGGTAGTATTCTAGTATGTATAGCTTTGGATAGGGACATTTTTACTTCTACATGTAGTGTATGAGGCAGATGTAATATTTATATTATCGTGTGTGTGTGTGTGTGTGTGTATGTGTGTGTGTGTGTGTGTGTGTATGTGTGTGTGTGTGTGTTGTGATTAAAATGAAAGAAAAAAAATATGTGGAATGTGATAGTATGGTATCAAAGATGTTATGTTGATGTCACGATGGTGTATTATTATGATTATATGTATTATATCAGCAGGTATTTTTTGGGGTGTTACACTTGATCTTGAAGAGGTAACAAGTGCTTTGCTAAATTTTCATCAAAGATTGAAAATATGTGATGAAGGAGAAGGACTTGTGGTAAAGGGTAATATGGAGCGAGGCAAAGGAAAATCCAAACATGGATCAAGTCTGAAATCCCAAAATCAATCCAAGAAGAAGAAAGAAATATGGTGTTATAAATGCGGTAAAAAGGGGCATATGATATCGGAGTGTCCGGATTTGAAAAAGGGAAATTATGAAAAATATAAGGGTACTTCAAAATTTGTGAATGTTGTTCAAGAAGGAGGTTTAGCGTGTAGTGATGGTGATGTTCTATCAATTTCAGCGGGGTCGGTTAATCTAACGGACTCTTGGATACTTGACTCGACATGTTCTTATCACATGACTCCGAACAAGGAGTGGTTCAGCACCTACAGGTTAGTGAATTATGGATCAATTCTTATGGGTAATGATGCTTCTTGCCAGATCATTGGCATAGGAAATGTAAAGATAAAAGTGTTTGATGGTGTTATAAGAACATTGTGTACTGTAAGACATATACCAGAGTTAAGGAAGAGTTTGATATCACTTGGTACCTTGGATTGTAATGGCTTTAATTACAAGTCCAAAGATGGAGTTCTGACGGTATGGAAAGGTAATTTGACTGTAATGAAAGGGTAGAAACTGGATGGGAATATCTACACTTTGCAGGGAACTACTATTGTAGGTGGAGCTGCAGCCATAGATGTTGAATCAGATGAGACCATCTTGTGGCATATGCGACTTGGGCATATGGGGGAACATGACATGAAGGAACTACACAAGAGGAAACTTTTGAAGGACTTGAAGTCATGTCAACTGTGATTTTGCAAGATTTGTGTTCTTGGAAAACAAAACAGAGTAAAGTTCATATCAACTATACACAAGACAAAAGGTATTCTTGATTATGTGCATTTAGATGTTTGGGGTCTAGTCAGAGTTGCATCAAAGCATGGACATTTGTATTATGTGAGTTTCATTGATGATTACCCACAGAAGGTCTGGGTTTGATTCATGCGTCACAAATCAAATACATTTTCCAAGTTTAAAATTTGGAAGCCTAAAGTGGAAAACTTGATAGGAAAGAGAATCAAATAATTAAGGTCGAATAATGGGACCAAGTACGTTGATTCTCGGTTTATGGAGTTTTGTGCTAAGTAGGGCATCAAGAGACACTTTACAGGTCACTAGACACCTTATCAAAATGGTGTGGCAGAACGGATGAACCGAACTCTTTTTGAAAGGGCTCAGTGTCTCAGATTAAATGCAAGCCTATCGAAGAAATTTTGGGCAGAGGCAGTGAGTATGGCTTGTTTTCTGATAAACCAATCACTAAGGGCATTACTAGAGGGTATAGTGTCAAAAAAGGTTTGAACAGGAAATGCAATAGACTACTCTGGATTGAAGGTATTCGGGTGTTCAGCTTATGTTCATGTATCTAGTGAGAAGAGGTCTAAGCTTGACCCAAAGTCTCATCGTTGCATTTGTTTGGAATATCCAGAGGATGTGAAGGGATATAAGCTATAGGACCCAGTGGCAAACAAGGTGATGATTAATAGGGATGTAGTCTTTGATGAGAAGGCTATGGTGAAGCGTACTCAAGAGTGTGATAAATAGAAATAGAAGCCAGAAAGTTGGGGCAATGATTAACATGTTGTGTAGGTGGGGTTGGAAGCTCGGGGCAATGGAAATGATCATGGTCCTATGGTTGTAGGGAGTTCTAGCTCAGGAAACTAGAAAGTCAACGATATTCCTACACGGAGATCCAGACGCACTACCAGGCCTCCACCAAGGTATGGATTTGAAGAGTTAGTATCTTATGCTTTCCTTACTAGTTGTAACCATCCAACTACATTTCAAGAGGCAGTGCATGGTCAGAAGAAAGATAGGTAAATGGGTGCGATGATTGAGGAAATGGAATCACTACATAAGAACCAAACTTGGGATTTGGTGGAGCTTCTAGATGGGAAGAGACTGATAGGTTGCAAATGGGTATATAGAAATAAGGAGGCAATTTTAGCAAAGGAAGGAGACAAATTCAAGGCACAGTTGGTGGCAAAAGGATACTCATAGAAGAAAGGGATAGATTATGATGAGATTTTTTCTCCAATGATTCGACATACTTCTATTAGAGTTGTGTTGGGGTTGGTAGCCCATTTTGATTTTCATTTGGAACAAATGGATGTGAAAATGGCTTTTCTTCACGGTGACTTGGAGGAACAAATCTACATGGTATAGCCGAAGGGATTCATTGAACCAAGAAAAGAAAATTTATTTTGCAGGTTAAAGAAATCTCTTTATGGGATGAAACAGTCTCTAAGGCAATGGTATAAACGGTTTGATTCCTACATGATCAAGATTGGCTACAAAAGGTGTGAGTATGACTGTTGCGTTTATGTAAACAAGCTTGAGGATAGTTCTCTTATTTTCTTGACATTATATGTCAATGAAATATTGATAGATACAAAAGATTTAATTGAGATGAATCAGTTAAAGGACATATTGTATAAGGAATTTGACATGAAAGATCTTTGCTCGAACAAGAAAATACTTGGGATGGAGCTTCGCTGTGACAAAACTACAGGGAGATTATGGCTATCTCAGGGCAGTTATATGCATAAGGTGTTGAAGAGGTTTAGCATAACTTATTCAAGACCGGTGAGTACACATCTAGAGAATCATTTTAAGTTGTCTACTGCAAATTGCCCAAGTACGGATGAGGAAATTCAGGACATGTCAAATCCCTATGCTAGTGCTGTGGGGAGTTTAATGTATGTCATGGTGTCTACGAGACCGGATTTGGCTCATATAGTGAGTGTGGTAAGTAAGTTTCTCTCTAATCTAGGAGGGTAGCATTGGGAAGCCGTCAAATGGATACTCAGATACTTATGGGGTACATCGGGATATAACATCATGTTCAGCAAGAAAAAGGGTTGTCTTTCAGTTATGGGATTTGTAGATGTTGATTATGCTGGAGATATGGATGACAGAAGGTCTACAATAGGATTTGTATTTACCCTTGTAGGAGGACCAATATGTTGGAGATCCATGGTATAGTCTCTGGTAGCGTTATCCACAACTGAGGCGAAATATATGGCAGTTGCCGAAACTGCAAAGGAAGCCTTATGGCTTCCCGGTTTAGTTAGAGAGCTAGGGTTACAGCATGATAGAGTGGTATTGCATTGTGATAGTCAAAGTGTCATTTACTTGGCGAAGAATCAGATATACCATGCTAGAACCAAGCACATTGATGTGAGGCTCCATAGGGTTTGGGAATTGATTGCTTCAGGTGAACTTATGTTGGAGGAAGTTCATACGTTAGAAAATGCAATGGATATTCTAACTAAATCAGTTACTTCTGAGAAGTTCAAGCATTGCTTGGACTTACTCCATGTCTCCAATTGATAGAAGGGAGACAAACCCAACTGAGCGGTTCAAGTTAAAGGTGGAGCAGTTAGATATGTTTTTTTGGATTCTCCTAAATGGTGTATAATCGTCATAGTGGAGATTGTTGTTTATGGTGTGGCTCTTATACTTTAGATTTCATAAATAAAGAAGGAAGAAAAACATAAAGGGGTAGCACATTAAGGAATCGTCGACGAGTGCCCTGTGCTCGTCGACGAGTAGATCACGAGAGCAGAAAAATCTCTGAGTTTTGGAGATACCGAGAGTAGAAAAATGGGCTCATCGACGAATGCTCTGTTCTCATCAACGAGTTTTCTTCTCTAGATCGTCAACAAATCCCCTGTACTCATCGATGAGTGCACTTGGGCTGTGAGTAGTTTTTTGAATTTTGAATTTGAACGTTGGGGTGGTTGGGTAATTGGAGGAAAACCTCTAAAACACTATTATATATGTCATTCTAGGCATGTATTGAGGGTGTGTGATCATTTTAAGAAGTGCATTGTGTACTTTGAGTTTTCCTTAGTGAAGTTTGTGTGTCATTGCTTCCATGGATGTAGGTTTTGTTGAACTACATAAATCTTGTTGTTGTTCTTGTTGTTTATCCTTTTCTAATTGAGTTTTCATTTACTTGTTGTATTTATTCCGCTATGCTTAAAATTTATCCCAAACCATATCACAAAAGAATTGGAGTGGGCCAATTAAAGGGAATTTAAAAAGGAAGATACAGCTGTGCATATAGGATATATATTAAGAGAATAGGATTTTATTTGAGGAGATATTGGTGCATGTGTGTTGTGTGCATGATTAAATAAGGAGAACAGCATGGGTCTCGGCCAGACGGAACATGGGAAACAAATAAAATAAAGCATGCAACATGTGTGTGGGGCTGGGGCAGTACGTGAAAGAGGTCCATAACAATGCATGGGCCATGCATTCAAAGGCCCATGCGCAGCAAGTGAAAGGGGCGTTCGGGATATTAGGGTGGTTTTAAGTAAGGAGCAGCCATAGATTTTTGGAGGTTTGGAGCCCGTGAGGTTGCAACAGTGAAGGTGGAGCAACCGTGAGCAGCACTAAAGGAACCATGCACAATACCAACAACATCTTTGACCCTAGACTCCTATCCCCTTGTCTTCGCTTCTTTCCTCCTCTCCTCTCTTTTTCTTCTACCTTTTTGTTCTTTGTTCTCTACTCTAATGTTATTTCAATACATTGTTTTGATTTATTGTTGGATTGTGTTAATTTATGGTTGAATGTTTTATTAGATTAATGAAGTTCTTGTTTTTGTTTTTTTTTTTTTTTTTTTGTTCATTGTTTGAATTTTACATGTTTGGGCTACTTTGTTCGTTTAATTTTGTCATTGTTTATTTTATTGTTTGAATGAATCAATAGATGAGTTATTTTTGTTACGTTGGTTTGCGTAGTTGTTGAGTTTTATTTGCATTCATGGGATGTTTTAAAACACAAAAAAACTAAAATTTGGCTAAGTAACAAGGCTACACAATGTCTTTGATAAATTCTTCGTTAGAGCATGAACACCATTTTTGACCATTTATTGTTAGAAATAGTGGATTAGATGATGTTGTTGAATATGGTTTAGCTCCTCAAAGCAAGGATAATCACTATTCATTCAACACACATCCTCAATTTCTTATGAGTTAGGGACAAAAATAGTGTTGGTGACATAGACATCGGCGTGTGAATTTTGGACTTGTTACATAACTAAGTTTTGTGTCTTACTTGGGTTTATAAATAAACTATGTTTTAATTTCATTTAGTCCATTGAGTAGATAATTTACCGTCTCATACAAAAGCAACAAAAAAAAAACCATTTTTGGATCATGTCCGAAAATCCCATTTCATTGTAAATACCATTTTAGTTAGTGGTAGTGTTTAAATTCTCTTTACTTTTGGGTAATAGTTAAATTTAGAATTCACATATACTCTCTGTGGAGATTTTTGGAATTTGTGTATTCCCAAAAGGGGGGTGAATTGGTATTTTAAAAATTTATCTCTTAGGTTAAACTATCCAGCAACAGTATATACACAACCTTGGGTCTGTCTATGCAACTCCAAATGCACAGATAAATATAATGTGTGAACATTAAATCATACGCAGCATTCGCATGATTACGCGCCAAAACTGCATAATTGGACGTTTAACCCGAGCTTTACGGTTTATATTTTTAATTAAATTTCCAAATTTGTTCAATATTTTAACAAAGTGCCAAAACTATCATTCTTGAACTTTATTGCACTATTCATGAAGTTATGGTAATTTTTTGTCGCAGGAAAATTCACGAGAATCAAAATCGACACCTGTTCATATTTTATACATAACTTTTCCGTACGAGCTCTGATCAAGATGATTAAAATTTTTGGAGAAAGAGGAAAGGATTATCTACAACTTTAGTGTTTTGAGTTTTGTGAGATACGGGCTCCAGAAGAGTTTTGAGTTTTAGTTTGTTTTTTTTTTGTTCTTTTCAATTCTGCTTCTCTCCCCTTGTCTCTCTTCCTTCCCTTTGTCTTTTCTCCTTCACTTTCCCCCTTTCCTCTGTTTCTCTTGGCCTCCTCTGGTTCAGCCATGACTTCCGGTACTGGGACAACTGTTTGCCCGATGATGAGCATTTCAGATTGGGGATCGTCTTTCTCGCTACCGAAGGTGATGGTGGCCTTTGTTGTCTTAAGAGAAACATCATGTATTTGTTGTTGCGGTTGCTGGTACTCTTGAGAACTAGGCTGAGGTTCCACGGGCATTTCTTTATTTTCTAAGATGTCCAGCTGCGTGCTTATCGCATGAATGGTGTCGCGCAATTCATTATTACGATCGACTTGAGTTTGCATGAACTGCTGGAGCATGTTCGCCATCTGAGTTATGCTATCCTCCAGAAATTCTGACGGCGTACAACTCTGAGGGATCTGTTGTGGCTGGTAATGAGGCGGAGGAATATCTGGGTATTTTGGTGGTTCATATGCATCACCACCACTAATTGTGCTGATAGGGTGTGCAGTCATGGGTGCCTGAGTGTATCATGTGTTGCACTGTGGGACATTGTCAGCTAAGTAATCAAAGAATGATAATACCTGATCTGGATCCTCGCTGACGGGCTCTCCACTAGACATAGTCTGGACAAAACATTTGCAATCAGGGGTAAGAGCAGTATAAAAACAATCAACTAACCTCCATGAGTCAAACCCGTGATGTGGACAAGTGCTTAGTAGATCCTTGAATCGCTCCCAGCAAGCCCGAAATGTCTCGTCATCCTGCTGTACAAAATTAAGAATCTGTTCCTGCAAATATTGAGTTCTCTGTGAGGGACAAAACGCATGCAGAAATTCAAGCTCCATATCAGTCCAATTAGTGATAGAATAAGGTCTCATAGAATGAAACCAGATAAGTGCCCTATCCTGAAAAGTAGCAAGAAATAAATTCAATCTAGTAGATTCATCAGTTTTAACATGAGAGAAAAACATGTTGCAGGTTAATTCAAACTCTGCTAAGTGCTGATATGGGCACTCAGATTTCGTCCCGTAGAACTCGGGTAGCAACGACGTCCTCCCGCGCTGCATCATGAAATTAAGCTCGTCATAAGGCAAAACAGTGGAAGAGGATGCAGTGGCATATTCAAGCTGCAAAAAATCCATTATCGTGCGCGGTGCAGGTGCAGCCATTTTTCAAAACTTAAAATTTTTTTTTTCTTTTTTTATTTTCTATATTTTTTTATTTTTCTTAAAACTAATAAAAATGACGGGAAAAATGCAAAGTTGAGACTAAGTACGACATTCCCCGGCAACGGCGCCAAAAACTTGACTCACTCGAAAAAATGAGCAGCTCGGAAGCTATCCCAAGTATAGGAGTTCTGTCGTGTAATATTAAGCCCAAAGGCTAGATCGTCTCCTCAGGGAATGCGTTTAATTTCAGATTTTTCGTTCTACCAATCGAAATTAAAAATGCCCTGAACTCGGTTCAGATTCGGGTTTTCAAGATTGTGGAAACTTAAATGAAAACACAAATTAAAGTCCTAAAACTAGCACGCACGGAATTAAATAACAATAATAAAAACCCTAATCTACTTAAGGAAACACTAGAGCATACTAACTAAAAATGGAAACCTTAAACATGGAATTAAAAACACACAATGGAAACTAAACTAGACACATACTAAAAAAAAACCGAACCTACTAAAAATCGAACCTTTAGCACAATTAAGAGATCAAATCAAGACTCACACTTTAAATGCAAACGTGAATTCAACGGAAATTTAAAAAACGTAAACAATAACGGAACACAATAAAAACACAACCTTTACTAATCATAGACCCTAACTAAATTGAATTTCGACAAAAAAAATATCTGAATTTAATTAAGAATGCTAAATTAAAATAACTATCAATTAGATAAACAAAGAGATTAATTTAACAATAATTAAATACTCAACATTACTTAACTTAAAAAAAAAAAAAAAACTCCAATAACATTAAAAAAAACTAAAACTTCTTCAATATTCCAAGATTCAAAGAAAAGTAAATAAAAGAAAGAAAGAAAGGAAAAGAGAGAGAGAGAAACAAATCCACGGAGCCGTGAAGTTGCTGCTGTGCTAGAGAAGTTGCTGCTGCGCTTTGGTGGTCCTGCTATGGAGTCAGCTAGTGTTTTGCTGTGCTTGGGGACTGCTGAAGATAGTGGAGGAGGCTGGCCGTACTGCAAGAGGGTAGAGGAGGCCAAGAGAAATAGGGGAAAGGGGGAGAGTGAGGGAGGAAAGACAAAGGGAAGGAAGAGAGACAAGGGGAGAGAAGCAGAATTGAAAAGAACAAAAAAAAACAAACTAAAAAAGAAGAAGAAGAAGAAGAAGAAGAAGAAGAAGAAGAAGAAGAAGAAGAAGGAGAAGAGGAGAATGGGGAGCCATGGGGGCTGCCTACACAGGAAGAGAAAGAGAAGGGTTAAATAGGATAGGGGGGATGAGCATTCGCATGTGACACTGTGCACGTACACGTACCGAGTTTTATATTTAAAAATAAAAAAAATCAAAAAGAAAGAGAGAAAGAAAAGAAGAGCACTGAGGAATTACATTGCATTATGCCTTGCTTAACACTGACTTATACCTTTCGCATACTTTTGTATAACTTACGAATGACACACTTTGAGTCAATCATGCGTAGTTTCTCTTTATATGACTTTATGACTCTATGAAGAACTGATTGGTAGTACACTCGTGTTAATTTGGCTATATAATTTCTTGTATCTACATGTATCTCACGAGGCTAAATAAACACATTCACGTGATTCATTGCACTTAGGGTTTCCTGTGAGCACTGAGAGAGCACCCGTGGAGACTATGACACCTTGTGAGATATCCTTGAGCTATTTATCATCATTTTGATCGTTAATATCAAATCAGAGTTCACAGAACTCAATTCTATTTTTTTGGATGATTCCTTGTACACTAGTTTCTGTTTTTGATTTGCTAGCCTAGAGGTGACACCTAGTGGGGAGATAGAAACCTAAGTCTTGTAGCCTACTCAAAATGTGAAGGCTGAGCCACCCCTAGAGATAGACTTAATTCATGAACTCCTATTCGAACTCAATTCCCATTGATGGTATGAAGATTACAAAAGAAGTGTTATGATTGTCCTAATTGATCAAGAAATGACAAAATGAAGAATGAGCAGAAAAAAGAATAAGCAATACACATGCGCATGAAATGAAATGTCAATGCCGGCCCAAATACATATCACAAAAAGTCAAGGACGACACATATTTTCCACGTATGAAGATGCTTCAACCAGTTAATGCCTCAGATGTATTCACGACAAGTTTGTGAGTAAGTTGATCTAGGGTGGTCTCAGTTGGATATGGCGAGTAAGTGAGAAGATGCTAGGGTGAAGGACCCGACACCTCATAGATAGGCTAGATCCTTTCCAGACTAGTCCACTCCATATACTTAGCGTTGTTCCTTTTAATATGTGGAATGTTTGATCACGACACTCCTCCTCACATATGATGAGTGAACCCATTTTCTTTGAGTTTTCTTGAGGGTATACCAGTTAGGCCGAGTCAAAGCGACCGTTCTGGTAGGTGTCCACTGGCGTTCTAGGTGTACTGAGTCACACACATCACATACACCTCGAGAGTTTACCTATTTATACTCGAACTTATATGATTGCATTAACTCTGAATGTACCTCTGAATAACTTCATGTGAGTATACTACTCTTAAATCACATATAAATGATGAAACTTGCATGAGTGACGTGCTTTGGAGTCGTGTGCATTGAATATGAATGAGCTTGTGTGAAATTCAGTTATGTTCTTGTATGTGAAATGGTATAATATGCCGCATGTGCATTGATTTCATGATTACTGGAGTATGTAGTTGTAGATACCACCCTGAGATTCATTCATGTCATTTGCTAGGGACTAGCAAAACGTTAGTTGGGGGGTGTGATTACGCGCCGAAACTGCGTAATTGGACGTTTAACCCGAACTTTACGGTTTATATTTTTAATTAAATGTCTAAATTTGTTCAATATTTTAACAAAGTGCCAAAACTATCATTTTTGAATTTTATTGCACTATTTATGAAGTTTTGGTAATTTTTTGTCGCAGGAAAATTCCCGGGAATCAAAACCGACACCTGTTCATATTTTATGCATAAGTTTTCCGTCCGAGCTCCGATCGAGACGATTCAAATTTTTGGAGAAAGAGGAAAGGATTATCTACAACTTTTGTGTTTTGAGCTTTGTGAGATACGGGCTCCAGAAGAGTCGGATTTGTGACGAATAAAGAATGAAAAAAATAAAAAAAATATAGCAATTCGGGTTTCCTATTCGGGTCTAGTGCTTTTCCCCCCTATCCTATTTAACCCTTCTCTTTCTCTTCCTGCATAGGCAGCCCCCATGGCTCCCCATTCTCCTCTTCTCCTTCTTCTTCTTCTTCTTCTTCTTCTTCTTCTTCTTCTTCTTTAGTTTGTTTTTTTTAGTTCTTTTCAATTCTGCTTCTCTCCCCTTGTCTCTCTTCCTTCCCTTTGTCTTTCCTCCCTCACTCTCCCCCTTTCCTCTGTTTCTCTTGGCCTTCTCTGCCCTCTTGCAGTACGGCTAGCCTCCTCCACCATCTTCAGCAGTCCCCAAGCACAGCAGAACACTAGCCGACTCCATAGCAGGACCACCAAAGCGCAGCAGCAACTTCTCCAGCACAGCAGCAACTTCACGGCTCCGTGGATTTGTTTCTCTCTCTCTCTTTTCCTTTCTTTCTTTCTTTTATTTACTTTTCTTTTAATCTTGGAATATTGAAGAAGTTTTAGTTTTTGTTAATGTTATTGGAGTTTTCTTTCTTTTTGTTTAAGTTGAGTAATGTTGAGTATTTCATTATTGTTAAATTAATCTCTTTGTTTATCTAATTGATAGTTATTTTAATTTAGCATTCTTAATTAAATTCAGATATTTTTTTTGTCGAAATTCGATTTAGTTAGGGTCTATGATTAGTAAAGGTTGTGTTTTTATTGTGTTCCATTATTGTTTACGTTTTTTAAATTTCCGTTGAATTCACGTTTGCATTTAAATTGTGAGTCTTGATTTGATCTCTTAATTGTGCTAAGGTTCGATTTTTAGTAGGTTCGGTTTTTTTTTAGTATGTGTCTAGTTTAGTTTCCATTGTGTGTTTTTAATTCCATGTTTAAGGTTTCCATTTTTAGTTAGTATGCTCTAGTGTTTCCTTAAGTAGATTAGGGTTTTTATTATTGTTAGTTAATTCCGTTCGTGCTAGTTTTAAGACTTTAATTTGTGTTTTCATTTAAGTTTCCACAATCTTGAAAACCCGAATCTGAACCGAGTTCAGTGCATTTTTAATTTCGATTGGAAGAACGAAAAATCTGAAATTAAACGCATTCCCTGAGGAGACAATCTAGCCTTTGGGCTTAATATTACACGACAGAACTCCTATACTTGGGATAGCTTCCGAGCTGCTCATTTTTCGAGTGAGTCATCGCATACCATTGAGAATAACATATATAGGCAGTAAATATAAAGTGCTGAAATGTAAAGTGCATGCACAATATGTTATCGGGGTTCGGCTAGTACTACCTACATCCCCACTTTGAGCTCAGAAACAAGAGGGTTTCCACTATGACTTACTTAATGGGTGGAGCAGCACTGTTTACAACCATGTCAATTAATGGGGCTGACCTCAACCTACAATTACACCTTACCGGGATGGTGCACCTAACTTTCTTAACTAGGTCAAAGTCATTCCAGAACTTTTACTAGGGCAAGTCTCCCTCTTCAGGTCCACACCTGGAATACAATCAATTAGCTCAAATTTGACATACAAATAAAATATTTGTACACAAGCAGATATGTACCAATACGCACAAGCAATAACTAATGCACATCAACAATATAATAACTATAAGCTCCGTGCAAATACATGTGTAATAACACTCAAGTTAATGTCACTAAGCAATCAAGTGCAAGAGTGTATTATCAATCGATCTTTGAAGCAATACATATAAATATACCTCAATCACAAATAGGGATTCAAATATTTCCGATAGAATGATCAAATATCTCAAAAAAAAAAAAAAATTGAAAATATTGAGCATAAGAGATATTTGTAAAAGCAAGCTTGTCAAAAATATTTTTCTTCACAACATAGGACAAGCTTTTAAGTCTTGCAATGAGAGTGCAAAGACTCACAAGCTTTAGAAGGTTTCCCCACAAATGAATTTATGAATTAAATCACTAGGGAAGACCTCTAAGCTTACTATCACTAAAATCAAAAATCAATACACTTATATGAATTTAATCAAAATACTCTCACCAAGGTTGATTTTTCAAAGGAATAAAAAGGGTGGAGTATATAGGCTTGTATGCTCAAGGAATTTTAGAGAGAAAAATGAATTTAATCTAATTTATAATCTCTGCTTAATTTTTGCAAATGAGAACCTATATATATAGATGGAAAAAATTATAATCGTTAGGGACAAGCTAGGTATTTTGGAAAAAGATTAATTGAGTTTGATTAAAAATAACCTAGTTTAACCTCGATAAAAATTAAGCAACCCGAGAGGTTAGGTCGACCATTTTTATGGTTTGGTCAACCGAGTTGCCTAGTTCGGTCAACCATTTTTATGGTTTGTCGACCAGGTTGCTTAGTTCGGTCGACCAGGATGAATTTGAACTGGGAAGATGGTCGACCAGTCATAAGGCGATTTTTAGAACCTCCGAGGTTCGGTCAACCAGATTAAGTTCGATTGACCGAACTTGGATGTTCGGTTGACCAAGTCGATTTTCTACTAAAAGTTTGGTCGACCAGGGGCGTTGGGATTTCCCATGTATCAGTTCAGTCAACCAGGGCGTTGCTGCTTATTTTGAGGTCGGTCGACTGAAGAGTCAAACCATTGACCCTGGGAAGGTTCGGTTGGCCGAAGTACACATAGTGTTGGGGTTCAATCGACCGATCATGCCACCTTTGTGCATTTCAATCCTATTCTTCTTATGAAGTCATATGATAATTAATTCTAAGATTATAGGGGACTTTTCATACAATATTTTGGGACCTATGGTTAGTATAAGGTCTTTGAGAGCTGTCTGAAAAAAATCTAGCATTGGTCGACCGATCCCTAAGGTCCTATGGTTCCCTATGGTCTTGAGCTTATAGTTTCTACCATTCATGACATGCATAAATTATTACAGACCATTCCTACTTTTCTATTACAGACCCAAATTAAACATAATATAAATTAAAATAAATGACTATTTTGGGTCTTTATTCTTCAAGTCACCTCATGCCATTATATGATCTTGCTAATATGAACCTGCACACAAACTCAGGGCATAGGTTAGATACTTTGTCATAATCAAAATGAGATAAGACTCAAAAAGTAAATAGAGATGACTTAGGGAGTTCCCTTAATTACTACTTGCTGACACTCTTATATGTGGGAGTTAATCTTTAAGGTGTTTTTAGAGTCAAGTCATTTATGCAGGTAGGCTTCAACTGTTGAAATCGGTACTACATAGCATCTTTTTTTTTTCCTAGGCTGGAATGGTTAATATTGCTTGTTCTGTCCTCAAGGAGGTTGAAAGGAAGTTTAAATGTTTTTTTTTTTTTGTGGAAGGGCAATGATTGGAACTCCAAGGCATGTAAAGTCAACCGGGGCAATGTTTGTAAGCCTGCTACAAAATGAGGTCGCGGTTTGAAATCTCTTTCAAATTGGAAAACATCTACGGTTATGAAGCTTTATTTTTTTATTTGTAACTTTAAAGCTTTTTATGAGTGATATGGATACACACATAAAATCAAGGAAAAAAATTTTTGGGAGTTGCAGATCAAGCCATGTGACTCTTGTTGCTAAAAAGAAATCTTGAACTGTAGGAAGACATTTATAAGAAAATCAAATGGAAGGTGGGAAATGGTAGCTCTATTTAGATCCCTTTTGATAACTAGAACACTTGTAGCCCTTTAATTGATCACTACGGCTTCTAACTATAGTATGACTTGGGGATCTGGAGATAAACTACCTTACAACACTTTATCTTTGGGTCCCCATGGAACTAACCAAGGATATCTGAGAGCTACTCTGCAGACTTAATTCAGAAGGTAAGATTTCATCCTCTCAGTAGTACTTCAGATAAACTAAGATGGAAATGGGGGTTGAATGATGAGTTCACTTTCAGATTAGCTTGAGAAACCATAAGACAGAGGGGGCAAATAGTGAGCTGGAGTAAAGTACTATGGTTAAAGCAAGCTCAACCTAGACATTCTTTTATCTGCTAGTTGGCAGTTTTGAATAGGCTTTCAACCAAGGACAAAATCCTTTCATAGGGCAACATAACTAACATAAACTAGTTTATATGTAAGAACTACAGGGAGACTAGAGATCATCTATTCTTTCAATGTTTAGTTGGGAGGAATATTTTGGAAATTTTTTTGGAGGGCATCACCTCAAATACCAGGAGCCATAATTGAGAGGATGTTTTAAACTGGATTCAAGGGATGCGTGGCGATGTGAGACAAAAGGTCAACACAATGTGGGTAGCCACTGTATATTTTGTATAGAAACTTAGGCATGAGGCAGTCTTTAGAAGTAATGAAAGCTTAGATAGTTTGATTAACAAGACTATTATAGAGATTAGAAGATACAGGATAGAGTAGTGGTGATGTAAAGTTTTGGGTCTATGTTTGTATAATTTCCCTTTTGGTTTATATGAAACTTAACTTTTTCAAAATATATATATATATATATATATATATTTTATAATTTTAATTTATGAAATCTGAATTTTTAAATTTCAGTTTACGTTTTTTTAATACTATGTTTGATGGCTTAAATTTTAAAACATTTAACTATGTTTTATTTATTTTGTGATGTGCTTAGTAATTTAATTTGTATGAAAATTACATTTAACAAATATTTGTAGCATTATAATTACTATGAACTGTTCATGATTTATTGCTTGTTAAAAATTTTCATATATTATAAAAAAATTATGAAAGAATATTAAACTTTTGTTGTTATGTTGATGTTAATTTGTTGGCTCAAATTAATTGGACCAATTGGATCATTTAGATCAAAGACTTAGCTTTTTGGTTCACTTACTAGTTCAGTTTTCAAGACATTATACTTAACAAATCGATTTTCTCAACTAGATTTATTAAATTGATGTAATTTTTCTATTGTAATTCACTAAAAGAGTAATATATATATATATATATATATATATATATATATATATATATATCTTTATGTTTTTAACTTTGCATCATACTTGATTCGTGGAAAGTAATGGGTAAAAATGAAATGTAATGTAAATTTGAATGAGAAATTTAATAAAATCAAGTGATAAATTTAATGATGTTACGCCCTATTCCATTCCATTTGTATATATCAAATATGTAAATAGAAGTTATCATTCCAAATCAGTGGAACATTGTTTGGGGCTTTTACTTCAAGTAACCTTAAATCTATATACTTAAGTGGAAAAATACTTTTTTATTTTCTCTTTATTTATAAAGATGATCTTATCTCTATTGCCCTTTTTTGGTGAGATAATTTTCTTTCTTTTGAATACGTAAAAATTGAAGATCAAAAGAAGCTTATTTTAAAATCTCAACTAGTTTTCAAATATATATATATATATATATATATATATATATATATATATATATATGTACACATACACACACACATATAACAACAAAAAATTAGGGCTTCATAGTTTTGAAAATATTTTTTTTATTTTCTAATTTTTAATTTTTAAAAATTATAAATTTTAGTTTATTTTTTATTTTTTCAAGATTTGCATTAAAAATGTAGAAAATAAAGAATTTTTTCAAATGTGCAAACTAATTTTTTATTTTTTATTCTTAGATTTCAAAATAATTGCAAAATATTTTTTTTTTTTAATTTTTCCAAATTTTATAAAAGATAATATTTCGAATTAGGTATTTTTAAGCTTAAATTTGTACTTGTGTGAATCTAGAATAAATTAAAGTTTAAGATTTGAATTCTATGCTCTTATATGTAAAGAGTAAGAAATTTACAAAAATAATGAAATTATATTTTTCAAATTTTCTATATAAATTTAAAAAATTAAAGAACAAGGCCGCATTTTTATAATTAATAAAAAATCAAAAATAAAGAAAAAACTATTTTCATAACCAAATAATGTCAAAAATATTTATTGTTATTTATTTATTTCATACAAATGTTATAAAGATGAACAACTAACTAGCTTTCTTGTAATATTTTTGTAAAAAATAAAATTCAAAATAAAAAATATTATCCACAACTAAACAACCCTTAAACTTTGTGTCTTGAATAACATTTTAATGATTAGAATTTAAAACTATGTTAAAGATTTCTATAAGTTGTGTCTCTTTATATAGCTTAAAAACGAGTTTCGTTCTAATAGATAAAATAAATAAATAAATAAAAAACATTGAGTCCCTGTTGGAATTGGTGTGATCCCAAGGTGGGGGGTGAATTGAATATTTAAAAACTTTTTGACTTATTAAAACATTTGGATTCACCACAGTTCATATCTCATTCAATATTAAAAACATGTATGTAAAATGATTAAACTATCAGTGTAGACATACACGTGTGCGACATATCTCATTTAATTTAAATGTGTGCATGTAAATAATTATAGCAGTGAACAAGCAAGCATACATATATGAAAATTTAGGTACAGAAAATAAATGAGATAAGGAGAGAGAGACACACGATATTTATTATCAAGGTTCGGCTAAAGTAGCCTACGTCCCCGCCTTGGGCATACCCCCAAAGGATTACACTATCCTTACTCACTTAAACAGGCGGAGTAGAAGTCATTACAACCTCTCCTTATGGGGTAAGGTAATCCCCAGTTCAATTATTAGGCTGAGCCCAATTAGTCTCCCTTACGAGGTCGAGACACCCCAGTTCAATTATAGGTTGAACCCAAATGGTCCCATTTACGAGGCTGAGACTCCTCAGTTCAATCAACAGGTTGAACCCAACCTGTACAATAAAATCATTTTTGTACATAAAAATGCTTCTCAAAAATACAAGTGGAAATATACACATTTAAGCTCAATACATGCACTCTTTAATGATATGTATTATGCTCAGTAGAGTAAGGGTGTTAATCTAAATAATTATTGTACAAATAAAACATATGAAAATATCAAAATGATTATTATGTTCTCCACCAAAGATTTTTGCTAATAAAAATGTTTAGAGAATTTGGAGTTTAGGCTTAAGAAAAATATTTGTGCAATAAAGGATTTCTTCCAAAAAATGTTTATCAAGAAAAATAACCGGAAGAAATCTTAAGGCTACTCTCAAAAATAATTTTCAAGATAAAACCTAAGTGAGAGTTAGAGCAAGTGAATATAAAAATAAATGGCCAAAATAAATATACTCTCTTTAAGAATAATTTTGAAATGAAAAAGTGAAAGAGAGTTGGAGAATTTTGCTTAAAATATTTTGCCCCAAAAGAATAATTTAAGCAATAAAATTATTTAGGGGAATTTTGATTAACAAAGGATTTGAGAGAAAATTTAGGCTAATCAAAGTTTGCTAATTTGGAGTAATGAAGGGATATTTATAGTTTTTCTAAAAATTATGACCGTTAGGGACACACTTGGTATTTTTAAAAATATTTAATTAAAAATTAAGCATGCTTAGGCGCTTGTTATAAACCCAACCCTAGAGGTTCGGTTGCCCGACGCCTAGGGTCGGTCGCTCGAACACTCACAAAGAGTAAAAGTGATTTTTCGGGTTCAGTTGATCGTGGGCAATGACCAGTCGACTGAAGCCAAGGCGATTTCCCAACTTGTATAGGTTCATGTGCCTGGTGCTTGGTTCGAGTTGCCGGTTCTAGCTATTCGGTCACCGAGGATCATTTTAAACAAGAGGTTCAGGCGGCCAGGGCTGGTAAAAGTGTCAGCATTCAAGGTCCGGTCGACCGTGGAATTTTAGTTCAAATATGGTGTCACGCCCTAAACACAGTAATTGGACCCGAGGGTGAAAAAGTAACCTAACTTGTCCCTATATTATACAAGATCAAGATGCAGTACAATGAATGAGGGTCCGACCCCATCGGGTTCCCAGGCACCCTATACATATCCATATACACAACAGGTACACAATGAAAAATAAGTTTTTCGATACAAAAATTGTTCCATGTTAGAGTCTATACAAGGAGTCAACTTCACAAAAATACAACACAAACTCAGGTGTCAACCAAAACCACCAACAGACCACCCAGTATAGTCCTAGTACTTACCCAAGTACTTCTCACAATACACCGACCATTACGCTCCCAACAACAAGACACTAGTTCCAGTTACTAGAAGGACCTGAAAAATATGTACGTATGGCATGGCTGAGACACCTCTCAGTAAGGCAGATACAAGTTATATTGGTGTGTGGCATTTGAGTGTTATCACGATAGCAAAACATACACAATTAAATGCAATTCCAATATTTTCACAAACGGTTCCAGTACAGTGTTTACACGCGCACACACATATGCTCAACCCAGTGTCATCACACCCTTCATCCCATAGCCGGACTGCAATATCCGGTGTCAACCCGAAGCTGGCTCGCGATACACGACGTCCCCGACACATGGCGAACCCCAGGCTCCCATGGCATAGTACTGGTACAAACTAGTGGATCCACATCCTTCAGTGATCAACCGGTAAGGCTCACGCCCTCGAATATAGAGCTAGACACTCTTGCCAAGCATGGCCTAGAGATTTCATATGCCCACGAATATAGAGTCGGACACTCTTTCAGTACTTAAAACAACTCGGAACCCAGTTCCTATTGCATTTCAATAAAACACAACCATGCATGTTCATATAACCAAACAAATCACACCCATTTGGAAATCCAAAAATCATATTTTCTAAAAACATATAGTTTAATATAAAGTCAAGGCACAGTCATCCCTATTACACAGTATAAATCACCATATACATACGGTTTTCAACAAAACCAGGGATCCAACCCAATATCCCTTTTTTCCAAAACTGCAACATGAAAAACCCATAATTTTACCTGTCAGATCCCCTCAAATGAGTTACCAAAACGCATACAGGACCGTGAACCATAGTTCTACAGAGTTCGATTTCAAAAATAATCGACATAAACTGAATCCCCTTACCTTTCCCCAAATGACAAAACCTGAACTCCAAGGCCCCTAAATAGCGAACTGAGTTCCAAAACCTACATACCACAATACAAAATAAGCTCACAAACCTATTCTCTATACAACTACCAGATCATATTTGAAAATCGAGCCTTACCTCAATTCCGAGCCAAAACCCGAAGATACCCGAATCATCGATCCGATCCATAAAACTTGTAGAGAATCCTTCCCTAATCCTTGTGGTAACATCGGATCTAAGATTCCCACTACATACGGTAAAGAAATCTAGAGAGATAGAGAGTAGGTTGAGTTTTCTTAGCCGAGAAGTAATGAAAATATCTATTTATAACTGAATTTGAGTTTTCTTAGCTGAGAAGTAATAAAAATATTTGTTTATAACCCTTTAACCCGACCACTCCTCGTTGACGAGACTCTGCACTTCGTCGCCAAGAACTACAAAGACTTCGTCAACGAACTCTAGCTTCGTCGACGAAGCTTGCTCAATTACCAATTTACCCTCTTTTAATTAATTAATTTCCCTATATCATGGCTTGGGTTCTTACAACCTCCCCTCCTTACAAAAATTTTGTCCTCGAAATTTGCTATTTCTTATTCATAAACTCATTCATGAAATCAATTATACACTCGACTTTAGGAAGAAAATCAGCAACTACTATAACGCAGCCTCGTCACAACATATACATACCCTCACTTATAGCGGAGGAATACCATGGTTACAAACATAAATTGTCTCAGGAGTTCACAAATACACACATTCCTCAAGACCAACCACCTATTCCAATACAAAGTAGGGTAATGTACATAACTCAAAACAACTATGGATACTTCCGGCGTATTTATGCTTCCAATTCCCAAGAAGCTTCCTTAACCTCGTGATTCCGCCACAATACCTTCACCAAAGATATGTCCTTGGTACGTAACTTCTAAAATTTATGGTCCAGAATTTGAACAGGTATCTCCCCATATGCTAAAGTATCTCCAATCTCCACATTCTCATAGCTAATAACATGTGAAGGATCCAACATGTACCTCCTCAATATGGATACGTGAAACACATCGTGGACCCTCGAGAGTGCTGGGGGTAGTACAATCCTGTAGGCTACCAGATCCACTCATTCAAGAACCTTGAATGGTCCAATATACATCGGGCTCAGCTTGCCCTTCTTCCCAAATCTCATCACCCCTTTCATCGGAGCGATCCTAAAAAATACCTAATCCCCCACCTTGAACTCCAACTCATGGCGGTGAACATCTGTGTAGCTTTTCTACCGACTCTAAGATGATTTAATCCTTTCTCATATCAAACCTACCTTCTCAGATGCCAGCTACACAAATTCAGGTCCTAACACCTAACGTTCACCAACCTTACTCCAATATAGAGGAGATCGACACCTCCGACCATACAAAGCCTCGAACGGTGCAATCTCGATACTAGCCTGGAAGCTGTTATTATAAGCGAACTCCAATAGTGGCATAAATTGTATCTAGTTACCACCAAAATCTAACACACAAGCCTGCAACATATCCTCCAAGATCTATATCGTCCTCTCCGATTGTCCATCAATCTGGGGTTGGAACGCTGTACTAAAAATAAGTTTCGTCCCCAATGCGTCCTACAAGCTCATCCAGAATCGAGAAGTAAACCTCGGGTCTCGATCTGATATAATGGACACTGGTACCACGTGCATTCTAACTATCTCATGCACATACATGTTTGCTAGCCTACTCAAAGGGTAGCTAACCTTCATTGGTAAGAAGTGAGTAGATTTCGTCAACCTGCCCACAATCACCTAGATAGCATTCTGCCCGTAAAGTGCTGGTGGCAATCTGGTCACAAAGTCCATGAAAATATGCTCCCATTTCCACTCTGGAATAGATAAGGGTTGTAACAGCCCTACCAACCTCTGATATTCAGCCTTCACCTGCTGACACGTCAGACACTGTTCCAAAAACTGAGCAATCTGCCTTTTCATACCACTACACCATAAGGTCTCATGCAAGTCTCGATACATCTTTGTACTACCCGGATGTACTGAATACAAAGAACGATGCACTTCTTCTAGAATCGTCCTTATGATCTCATCGTCGTTCGAAACACATAATTTGGTCCCAAATCTCAACACTCCTTCCTCAGAGATGTTAAACTCTGAAGCCAATCCCTATACCTTTTCCACAACCCCTGTCAACTCTGCATCACTAGCCTGCGCGACTTTTATACGCTCAAACAAAGTCGGCTGGACCACCAAAGTAGCAAGGAAAGTATGATGATCACTACGCACTAACTCTATGCCTAAGCTCTCCAGATCCTGTCTGATGTGATGCTGAGCTACAACTGCAGATACTGCCATATGATCCGACTTCCAACTCAACGCATCAGCTACCACATTAGCTTTTCCCGAGTGATAACTTATGGTGTAATCATAGTCCTTAATCAACTCAAGTCACCGTCTCTGCCTCAAATTTAACTCCTTCTGCGTGAAAAAGTACTTAAGGCTTTTGTGATTAGTGAAAATCTCGCATTGCACACCATACAAATAGTGTCGTTAGATCCTTAGTGCATATACAATAGCAGCCAACTCTAGATCATGCGTAGGGTAATTCTTCTCATAATCCTTGAGTTGTCGAGAAGCATAAGCTATTGCCTTACCCTGCTGCATAAGCACGCAACCCAAACCTTTTAGAGATGCATTGCTATAAATCACAAAACCGTCATCCCCCGAAGGAATGGTCAACACTAGAGCAGTAACTAGCTGATGCTTCAATTCCTGAAAACACTGCTCGCAATCACTGGTCCATTTAAACTTTACCCCCTTCCTGGTCAATCGAGTCAGAGGCCTAGAGAACTTAGAAAACTCTTCCACGAACTAACGATAATAACCCGCCAGTCCTAGAAAACTCCGGAACTCCTCCACACTCTTCGGCCTCACCCAGTTGACCACAGCTTTGATCTTGCTAGGATTAACTGAAATACCATCTCCAGACACCATATGGCCTAAGAATGCAACATGATTCAACCAGAACTTGCACTTCTTTAGTTTAGCATACAACTTTTTCTCCCGTAGAATCTGTAATACTAACCTCAAGTGGTTCTCGTGCTCCTCCAAACTCTTCGAGTACACCACAATATCATCAATAAACACCACTATGAATCGGTCCAAGTACTCATGGAAAACCCTGTTCATCAGATCCATAAATACCACCAGAGCATTCGTCAACCCAAAAGGCATGACTAAGAACTCGTAGTGGCCATATCTAGTTCGAAAAGCAATTTTCGCTACATCCCTAGATCAAACCCTCACCTGATGATATCCTAACCGTAGGTCAATATTTGAAAAGACCTGAGCCCCTTGCAACTGGTCAAAGATATCATCAATACGAGGCAACAGGTAGCGATTCTTCACAGTCACCTTATTGATCTCACGGTAATCAATGCACATACGCATTGACCCGTCCTTCTTCTTCACAAACAGTACTGGAGCTCCCCAAGGTGAAACACTAGGTCAAATGAAACCCCAGTCCAGTAATTCCTATAACTGCTCCTTCAACTCCCGAAGTTCTGATAGAGCCATTTGGTACGGAGCTTTAGAAATCGGTGCCTTACTAGGTAGCAGCTCTATCACAAACTCCACCTTACGATCTAGAGGTAAATTGGAAAAATCATCTGGAAACACATCCGAGAACTCACTAACTACCCAAATATCCTTGAGCCTCAACTCATCCAGCAGTGGTTCCCTCACACAAGCCAAGTACCCCTGACATCTGTCCAAAAGTAATCTCCTCGCCTGCAATGCTGATAAAATTTGTGTCGTTGAAGGCACACACGATCCCATAAACTCGTACTCCTGCTCCCTAGGAGGTCTGAACACTACCACCTTCCTACGACAGTCAATCACAGCATATCTGGAGAATAACCAATCAATTCCCAATATAACATCAAACCCTGAGATGTCGTATACTACAAGGTTTGTTGGTAGAAGCTTCCCCTGGATTACTACTGGGTAGTCTTCCAACATTTTCCTACAGAATGATATACTCATAAATGGTGTGGCTACAGACGATTCCTCTTCCATGACTAGGGTCTCCACCCCACACAGTTTCACAAAATTAACAGATATAAAGGATTGGGTTACACCCGAATCAAATAAAACTATAGCTCTATTTAAAAGCAACATCATAGTACTTGTCACCACATTCCCCGCATGCTCAGCATCCGCTGGAATAAGTGAGTACACCCTCGCTGGAGCTATATTCGTTTGGTAGGTTCCCTGGGATACTTGATTACTCCCTCAATTCTAACTCGAAGAAGGCGTACCCCTCTTCAGTGCGTGACAATCCCGAGCCATGTGACCCGACTGACCACAGTTATAGAAGTTACCCCCAAACGACTCGCACTCACCACTATGCCGTCTGCGGCACCTGGTACAACGATTACCCACCTAGCTCATTGGAGAACCTTGATGCTTGGTATTCTGTCGATATCTCGAGCCCCTGTTCCTCTTCTTCTACAATCCCTAACGAGATCCAGACTTAAAACCAGAAGGTACTAGTCTCTTCTTCAACTCATGATCCACCTCGTCTTCTTGGATACCAGTCTCAATCACAGTGGTTTTATCCACCAAAATCGAAAACTCACGGATCTGAAGCATACCCACTAATCTTCGAATGTCCTTCCTCAGGCCCTTCTCGAACCTCCGAGTCTTCTCATACTCATTCAAGATCAAACACGGCACAAACCGGGATAGCTCTATATATCAAGCAGTATACCCCTGCACCGTCATACTCCCCTGAGTCAGCACAGAAAACTCATCCACCTTAGCATCACGTACAGAAGTCGGGAAGTATTTATCAAAGAACATTTCCTTGAAACAGCTCCAAGACATCTCCACATGACCAATCCTCTACTTCTCCAGCAAACATACAGCAGTCCACCATCGCCCTGCCTCCTTAGATAACCGGAAGGTAGAATAAAGAACTCTCTGCCTGTCTGTGCAGTGTAGGACCTCCGAGATCCTCTCAATCTTCTCGACCCAGTCCTCTGCTATTGTAGGGTCATGTCCCCCTGAGAACGTCAGAGGATGCATGCGTGTGAACCTCTTAATGTTGCATCTCACAAACATAGGAGAATGTTCGATTCTCCTGACACTCTGCTCGATCTCTCGTAGGACTTGTCTCATCAATCCTCAAGGCACAGTAGAAGACTCATCCCTCGCCATCTCCTTGGAGCAACTTCCCAAGTCATTATCCTTGGGGTCCATTTTGAAAACACAATAGAGTTCTATCATGCCTCCTACAATATGTATAATTAACACAATTATCTAACCCTAATCATGTTAACTATGACCTATCAGGTTCAGGTCTGTCTTATCACACTAACACGAAAGTCATCAATGGTTTGTCGTGATTTTATTGAAATCATCATTCCAGGAAAAACACAGAACACCGCCGACGAGTCCCAGTTTAGCAACAAAAAATCCCTCAACCAACTCTACCCCCATCCAACCTCCTATGCTCTGGTATGTACATATAGCTATGCTTAACCAAGTCTGTAAGACCTAGCAACCTGGCTCTGATACCAAGCTGTCACACCCCGAACCCAGTAATTGGACCCAAGGGTGAAAAAGTAACCTAACCTATCCTTGTATCATACAAGATTAAGATACAGTACAATGAATGAGGGTTCGACCCCGTGGGGTTCCCAGGAACCCTATACATATCCATATACACAATAGGTACATAGCAGAAAATAAGTCTTTTTATACAAAAACTATACCATACCAGAGTCTATATAAGGAGTCAACTCCACAAAAATACAACACAAACTTGGGTGTCAGCCAACCACCAACAAACTATCTAGTACAGTCCTAGTACTTACCCAAGTACTTCTTGTAGTACACCGACCACTACGCTCCCAACAACAAGACGCTAGTTCCGGTTACCCGAAGGACCTGAAAAATATGTATGTACAGTAGAGGTGAGACACATTTTAGTAAGGCAGATATAGGTTATATCGATGTGTGGCATTTGAGTGTTATCATGATAGCAAAACATACACAGTTAAATGCAATTCTAGTATTTTCACAAACGATTCCAGTACAGTGCATACACACACACGCACACATGATCAACCCGGTGTCGTCACACCCTTCGGTCAGTAGCCGTCTTGCAATACCTGGTGTCGGCCTGTAGCTGGCTGGCAATACACAGCGTCCCCAGCACATGGCGAACCCCAGGCTCTCATGGCATCGTACCAATACAAACTGGTGAATCCACACCCTTCGATGATCAGCTGATAAGGCTCACACCCTCGGATATAAAGTCGGACACTCTTGCTAAACATGGCCTAGCAATTTTATACACCCAAAGATATAGAATTGAACACTCATTCAGTTGCTGAAACAACTCAGAATCCAATTCTTATTGCATTTCAATAAAACACAACCATGCATGCTCATATAACCTGTTAGCTTTACCGTGATCCCAAGAGGGGGGGTGAATTGATATTTTTAAAATTTATCCCCTAGGTATTTCTCCTAACAGCAGTATGTTCACAACCCTATGGTCAATCTAATGCGAATAATATAAATATATCAGAAATTAAATGAAGTAGTTTAATTAATCGCACAAGCACCAGAGAGTAGTAAATAAAGGGTGACACGTAGATATGTTATCGAGGTTCGGCCAACTGCCTACGCCCTCGCCGTGGCTAACCAGCACAAGGATTATCACAATAACTTACTCACTTAAACGAGTGGAGCGGCACCTATACAACTAGGTCAAATTATCACAGGGCTAACCTCAACCTTTACACCAATCCTTACCAGGCTGGATTACCGCCCCCTCAGGCCACGCCTGGAATCTCTCAGATATACAATCAAAGGGTACAATACAAGGGTGCTTTCACATAAAGCAGATTTGTACCAAAAATGCGCACAGTATCACATATACCACAGATGATTTAATAATGTAAGCTCAGTGTGGTCTAGATAGTTTAACTCTCAAAGATGTTTTCTATCAGTGTAGTGAGTACGTGAGAGTATCAATAATAATCTGTGTATTTCAAAATATTCAATCAAACGTGTTCACACAGAATATCAAACAAGTCTCAATAATATCAATCAATAGAATGTCTCAATCACATGAATAAATATATGCTTGGATTGCAAGATATAAGTAATCTTTGTATTTCAGAAAATGATGTAGATTTGAATGGATATTGTCACAAAGATTAATATAACACACACAAATATCTTTTCACAAGAATATCAATATGAATACCACAAGATATTTGAATACGTTTGAAAATAGTTTTGCAAGCCAAATGCAAATACAAACTTCCTAAGTTATTGCAATGAGAATGCAACACTCGGAAGTTTAACAAGTCTTCTTAGGCTAGGCTAAATAGAAAAGCCTCCTAAGAATACTTAGGTTATGCTCTTGTATGAAAAATCGATTCAAAGCACTTTAAACAATGAGAGCAAACCTCTAAACAATATCACTCAATGCACTTACAAATGATATAGAAGGATAGAGAAGGTAAGTTTGAGTGGATTTAGCAAGGGTATGAGAAGTAGGATGTTTTTAGCTTGAGAGAAAATTTTTTAAGTATATTTTCTAATTGATGCTTAACTCTCCCAAATGAAATGGTATATATAGACATACCAAAATTTTTGAACGTTGGGGACTTATTAGGGATTGTTGGAAAAGTTTAATGACACTTAAACCATTTTAACCCTGTTTAAAAATTATTTATCCGTGGTAAAAATTATGGCAACCCAAGAGGTCTGGTCAACCAGAAATGTTTCGATCGACCAGGACTCAAATGGTTCGGTCGACTAGGAGGTTTTTGAACTAAGGGCTCGGTCGACCCGAAGTGGGCGATTTCCCAAATTTCTGAGGTTCGGTCGACCGGACCATTTTGAACTACTTGGTTCGGTCGACCAGACCACTAGGAAATTTCCCGAGGACCCTCTGGTAGACCAGGTAGTTGGAGTACAAAAATGGTCGGTTGACCGGGAGGTCAAAATGTTGACTCCCAGGTGGTTCGGTCAATCGGGGTCAAATGAACTGTAAGGGCTCGGTTGACCGGACTGTGGTCAACATGTTGACCCAGACTGGTTTCGGTCGACCAGGAGAAAATGACCTGTGTGGGTCGGTAGACCGAAAGTACAAGACTTGTACATTTTTATCCTTTTTCAAGCATGCAATCACCTAGGTCATATATTCAAACATATGTATGCATGAGTGAGTGTCCTAGGATCATTTTGTATCCAAATCTAAGACACCAAAAAAATTCGGTGTCGGTCAACCAAAGGTCGACTGAAAGATACACCCTAAGGTCATTTCTAGGTCACTATTTGGTTTGAGCTTATAGATTAAACCATGCATGTGTTGTGTGTGCTTATTACAAACCAAATAACCTAATTTACTATTATAAGCCAAATGTGCAAGAGGAATATATATTACAACACTTAATAAGAGATTTGTCTTCAGTTCTTCATTGTCTCCATGTGCATGTGTATTATGATTTTGACAATTTTGGTTCCTGCACATATGCTCAAACACCCATTAGATATATAAAGAGTATTTGTCATAATCAAAACCGAGCGTGACCCATAGGGTCAACATAACCACACAAACCACACCCATTTGGAAATCCAAAAATCATGTTTTCCAAACATATACAGTATAATATAAAGTCAAGGCACGATCATCCCTATTACACAGTATAAATCACCATATACATACGATTTTCAACAAAACCAGGGATGCAACCCAATACCCCTTTTTTTCCCCAAAACTATAATATGAAAAACCCATAATTTTACCCATCAAATCCCCCCAAATGAGTAACCAAAATGCACATAGGATCATAAACCATAGTTCTACCTAGTCCGATTTCAAAAATAACCGACATAAACTGAATCCTCTTACCTTTCCCCAAATGAAAAATCCCAAACTCCAAGGCCCCTAAACAGCGAACTGAGTTCCAAAACCCACATACCACAATACAAAATATGCTCACAAACATATTCTCTACACAACTACAGGATCAGAATTGAAAATCGAGCCTTACCTCAATTCCGAGCCAAAACCCAAAGATACCCGAATCAACGATCTGATCCATAGAACTTGTAGAGAATCCTTCCCCGATCCTTGTGGTAACGTCGAATCTACGATTCCCACTACATACGACAACGAAATCTAGAGAGATAGAGAGTAGGTTGAGTCTTCTCATCTGAGAAGTAATGAAAATGTCTATTTATAACTGAATTTGAGTTTTCTTAGCTGAGAAGTAATGAAAATATCTATTTATAACCCTTTGACCCCACCACTCCTAGTTGACGAGACTCTGCACTTTGTCATCGAAGCTTGTTTAATTACGAATTTACCCCTCTCTTAATATGGGTTAGTCGCCCGAGCCAAGTCAAAAAATTGACTTTTTACTATTTCGATCGACTGGGGCATTTTTAACACCCTATGTTTGGTTGGCCGAAGCCCTTTCAAAGCTTAATTTAGGTCTTGATTTTTATTAGAATTCACCACTATTAATAATGATATACTTTTAAGTTATAGGAGATTTTCCATGAAGTGTTTATGGGGACCTAAAGTCAGTCTAAGGCCTATATGAGCATTAAGTCATATAATGCAAGATGTATGTATTTATTACAGACTAAAATATGAAAACCAAATGCAATTACAATTGAAATAAACAAATGTCTTCTTTCTTCTTTGCTCTTCTCTTCATGGAATATGCCAGTATGATGTGAGCTTTAAGTCCTTTCTGACTTTCATCTTCCTTTTCTATGTGTGCATTCTGAATAGTAAATATATTCAAAACACTAGGTACACACATGAGATACTTGTTTTTGTCAACATCAAAACAAAGATCGAACTCAAAAAGCCAACAATCTTCCCCTTTTTGATGATGACAAACACATAAGAGCAAAATGGGTTAAGCCAGAAAAGACCCCCTCCTAACAATATGCATAATAAACAAATATACAGTACAACTCAAGCATATTCATGAAAGAAGACATTACAAATGACCACATTAAATTAAAGCATTAAGGCACAGGTTCAGATATTTGCTCCTATGTTTTTGTCCCTAAAAACTTCCCCCTTTTTGGTTATAAACATTTTGCTCATAAAATTCTCCCCCTTTTGGCATCAGCAAAAAAGGTTAAGCTAAGTAGAAAACATTTTGAGTATTTAAAATAGACTTAGCTTTAAAAGAGAACTCCCTTTTTTAAATAAATTTTACTTTTTCTTAGAAAACTCTCCCCTGTTTGGCATAAGATTTGGGTATAAAGAAAAATTTAAACTGTTTGAAAAATATAGCCATTTAGCACATAATAGTATAATTGGTCATTAAAAAAAGATAAAAGGATATATAAAACATGGCCAGACCAAAAATATACACTAACCATTTCAATTTAAGCACAACGTAAGACCGTGTAAAGATTGGAATTTAAAAGCATGCGTCATATATAAAAAATAGGTTTGAGCATAACAATGATCTAACTAGTTCACATGCATTTCATGTAAAGTCAATGAACCAGTTATGTAACACCCTTTTAAAAATAAAATTTCATGACACAAGATTTTAACACAGAGTAGCACAACTCATGAAGGCATTTCAGCACATAAGCAAGACAAATAAATGTTTTATATAAGTTCATATATTGCCTTTAAAATATAATATATATATATATATATATATATATATATATATAACATATGTCCCCTTATGATTTTCGATAAATACTAGGAGCAATGCTTGCTAAAAAAGAAACTTAATATGAAGTTCAAGCAAGCCTCAATTTCCTCGTTAAGCATTTGAGCATAATTCATAATATAACCAGAAAAATACAATCATATAAATCCAAAGATATTAAAGAAATTTAAAAACAGGGATTATATGGCAAAGCAAAGAACCGTGGCAAGCAGTATATTTTATTTAAAATTTTCAATAAAAGCCTCACGCTTTAAAGTACACAAGCCATAGAAAATTTCAAAAAAAAATCTAAGCCTAAAAATGTTGGTGAGCATAACAAGATGGACAATTAATTTTAGATGCTCCCTATAACGACCTACTATTTAACTGGGTTTTTTTTTTTTTTTTATACTATAACATTTAAAATGCCCTGATACCATACTGGATTAAACCCAATCATCAACCTAAGCAACGAAAAGCAGAAATCAAACAAACATAACCATATGTAATTATATACAATACCAGAGTACTAAAATGTTTCCCAAAACATACATGCACTACTGTTCCCCAAAATACTTAACTGGCTAGGACTATACAGAAATACTTCAAAACCAAATACTTACCCTCTACTGACAGGGCAGTATTGAAGCCCCTCTACCTGTGAGCCTGATCTTCTCACCTACCTGGATCACTTGAAAAATGTTAAATTAATTGGGATGAGCTAACACTCAGTAAGACGAAAAATGCTATTGCTAGTGTGTGGAAAATAAGTTACAATACTATGAAAATCTATTACTCTATAATCAAGTATCACTGAATATGCAAAGTACAATACCAGAAATATAAATCATCATCTTTTATCTGTTGCTTAACATTTCTATACTTTAGGCTTCTACTCAAAATACTTCTAATAAATATATATATATATTTTCTGTCTTCGTAAATCTGTATAAACATAGTAATAACTGAAATCTTCCCTGTTCATAACTGTGTGTTATGATTTAACCTCTCATGACAGCATTGTGCGGCCCCATAGGCGGGATCTACCCTGGCTGGCCAATCAGGAATAGATCACTATACTCCATCGCTCTAATCAGCCCTTCTTTACCCATATCAGATGGGGAGCCTGTCCACTCATGGGCTTTATGCGATCGACCTTTATACCACGTATTATCTGAATTGGTGTTGCACTCTATATAATATATGTAGCTATGGTATCGTGCTCAATAAACTATATGGTCCAACAGGGTCTAATACTATATAATACATCTTTATATACAACTATCTCTTTTACCATGATTCTGTAATAACTATATAAAACCATGACGTTGTAATAAACTATATCTGTATCAACTGTATTTTAGAAATGAACTGTAAAACTATATGTCATGGCTGTAAACTGTATCTCTATCAACTCTATAATCATGGTATTCTGTAATTACTATAAAACATATCCACTTGTCTGTATATTTTGTAAAACATAATTCAGGAAAATACTGTAGAACATATTTCTGTACTATATCTATATTCTCAAGCCACACAGTAATTTCAAAGCATATTAAGCATACTTGATAAACTATATAAATCTCTATTATAAATAATACTCTAGTAGAATATATATAATTTTATACTGAAATCATATTCAAATACCCTAGCATAGCATATTCCCCTTACCTGATTTCTACTATAACCCTCCTACTGTAACAGGTCCTACACCCGCAGGGTTCTCCACTCAACACATTGAAAACAACATTCGCCATAACAAAATATCAATATTTCTTTGCCTACATCATTTCCTACAACTGACAGAATGCCAAAAATTGACTAAAATGCCTTACCCTAATTATGGGAAGAAATTCGACTCGATCCCAGCGACGATCCGCCATAGCAGACTTGAAGAGAACTCCGCTAGGAGCGCCATGGTGGCGTCAGATCGTCGATCCGGCCGCTGACGGAGCCAAAATAGAAGAAAGAAAAGGAAGAAACCGTAGGGAAAGAAGAGAGAGAGTCTGCGGCCGAATTTCTAAGATTAAAATCAGTTTAGGGCTATTTATACTGCGGGATTCGTCAACAAGTCACGTCACCTCATCAACGAGTCCTGTAGAAAGTTCGTTGACGAACCTGCACCTTCGTCAATGAATTTCAGACTTCTCAAAAATCCTTCTCGGTATCTTTTTGTCAACAAGACGGGACCTCATCGACAAGTTCCTGAAGTACCATCGTTGACGAAATCCTTGTGTTCGTTAATGAGGCCTGGGAAATTTTCTTGGAAATTTTACCTCCAAAATGTAATGTCGTTGATGAAGTCGGCTACCTCCTTCTGTTACTGTTTCCATTTCTCTCCCTCTTTATTATTTAAATACTATTATTCTTCGAGTCACTACATTCTCCCCTCCTTATAAAATTTCATCCCCGAAATTTACTATTCATATAGCTCATCATCTCTTAAGGAAAAAATGGTCTACTTATTTTATTACCTACTCTCACTTATGGCGGAGGAATACCGTGGTTACATGGGTAGTTCTGGGAGATCACAAATATAAAAGAAAATTCTCCCAAAACCAAAATACTACCTATCCTATACTCTAAATTACATTTACATTATACAAAACAAGACTATCACTATTTTAATTACACATCACTATTATGACCCACTAAACAAGTAGGGATATTTTTGTCTAATCTCGCTTTCATGCTCCCATGAAGCTTTTTCTATTGCGTGATTCCTCCACAGGACTTTTACCAACTGTATCTTCTTATTGCGCAATTCCTGTTCTTTCCTATCTAGGATCTGTATTAGAATTTCTTCATATGCTAAAGCCTTACTAACTTCCAGTTCTGCATGGCTGAGGATATGGGAAGGATCTGGGACGTATTTCCTTAGCATAGAAACATGAAATACGTCATGAACTCAAAATGGAGATGACGGTAAAGCTAACCAATAGGCTACTGACCCAATTTTCTCAAGAATTTCAAATGGGCCAATAAACCTAGGGCTCAACTTACCCTTCTTCCCAAATCTCAAGATTCCCTTCAGTGGAGTTATTCTCAGAAATACATGATCACCCACTTCAAATTTTAGTTCTCGGTAGCGAGTATCCGCGTAGCTTTTTTTCCAACTCTGCGCTGCACTGATCCTGTCTCAAATAAGTCAAACTTTATCGTATGCCTGCTGTACTATTTTTGGCCCCACAACTCGCCTCTCACCCAGCTCACTCCAGTATAATGGGAAACTGCACTTCCTACCATAAAGTGTCTCTTAAGGAGCCATACCTATGCTTGCCTGATAGCTGTTGATGTAACAAAATTCCACCAATGGCATAGACTGAGTTCAGCTACCCCCAAAATCCAAAACACACTCTCGCAACATATCCTCGAGTACCTGAATGGTCCTCTATGTCTAACCGTTAGTCTGAGGATGGAAAGCGGTGCTGAATGCAAGCTGAGTCCCTAATGCCTCCTCTAAGCTTCTCTAGAACTACGATGTAAAATGTGGATCACGGTTTAAGACTATGGATACCGACACTCCATGGGATTGAATAATCTTCTATATGTAAATCTTTGCTAATCTGTTCATAGGGTAGCTAACCTTAATAGGAAGAAAGTGCGCTGTCTTCGTTAACTTATCAACTATTACCTAGATGGCATTCGGGCCATGCAGCGCCGGCGGTAGTTCCGTAACAAAATCCATGGATATGTGGTCCCACTTCCATTCAGGAATGAAAAGTGGCTGCAATTGACCAGCCGGCCTCTAGTGCTCAGCCTTAACCTTCTGGCACGTCAAACACTACTACACAAACTCTTCTATTTCCCTTTTCATGCCACTCCACCAGAAATTCTCCTACAGATCCCTATACATTTTCGTACTGCCAGGATGAACAGTGTATATAGATCTGTGTGCCTCCTCTATAATTGTCCTCCTGATGCTATCATCTACAGGCACACACAATCTGGTGCGAAATCTCAAAACCCCATCGTCAGAAATGTTGAATTCTTCCCCCTAACCATCCTGTATTCTAGCTGTCACTTTTGCCAATTCCGGATCATTCCTCTGAGCAGGTTCAATTCTCTCATAAAGTATAGGTTGTACAACCAAACTGGAAATAAGCGCCTAGAGATCATCTTCCACTAACTCCACACCGAGTCTTTCCAAGTCCATCTGAATTAGATGCTGAACTACCACTGTTAGCTGTGTTATGTCTCCTGTTTTACGGCTCAAAGCATCAGCAACCACATTTGCTTTACCTGGGTGGTAACTAATGGTATAGTCATAATCCTTGATAAGTTCCAACCACCACCTCTACCGCATGTTCAACTCTTTTTGTGTGAAGAAATACTTTAGGCTCTTATGGTCAGAGATCTCACACCTCTCACCATATAAGTAATGTCTCTAGATTTTTAGTACGTGTACAACCGCAGTCGATTCCAAATCATGAGTAGGATATTTTTTTCATATTCTTTCAACTTCCTGGACGCATATGCTACTACCCTACCATGCTGCATTAGTACAAAACCGAGCCCTTTCAAAGAAGCATCACTACAAATCACATACCCATCACCTCCTGATGGAATCGTCAGAACTGGTGCAGTGACGAGTCGCTGCTTTAATTCCTGGAAGATCTGCTCGCACTCTTCATCCCACAAAAATCTAACATTCTTCTTGGTCAACTGCGTGAGTGGTCCTGTTAAAGCTGAAAATCCTTCCACAAATTGACGGTAATAACCTACCAATCCTAAGAAACTTCTGACTTCCTACACGTTCTTTAGCCTGGTCCAATTCACTACCGCATCAATCTTGCTGGAATCCACTGATATACCATCTCTTAAGATCACGTGGCCTAAAAATGCAACCTTCTCAAGCTAGAACTCACACTTGCTAAACTTGGCATAAAGTTTCTCTTCCCTGAATATCTGTAGTACCTGCCTCAAATGCACCTCATGATCCTTAAAACTCCTCGAGTACACCAGTATATTATCGATAAAAACCACCACAAGCTGGTCCAAATACTGGTGAAAGACTCTATTCATCAAATCCATAAACACAGTTGGGGCATTCGTCAAACCAAATGGCATAACGAGGAATTCGTAGTGCCCATACCTGGTCCTGAAAGCTTTCTTTGCTACATCCTTTGCTTTTACCCTCACCTGATGATACTCGAATCTGAGGTTGATCTTGGAATATACCTGTGTACCCTAGAGCTGATCAAATAAATCGTCTGTACGGGGTAGAGGATGTTTATTCGTAATAGTAACCTTATTGATTTCTCTATAATCGATACACATCCTCATAGACCCATCTTTCTTCTATACAAACAACATTAGAGCTCCCCACGATGATACACTGGTTCGTATAAACCCCTTTTCTAGCAAGCCTTGCAACTATTCCTTAAATTCTCCCAATTCGTCTGGAGCCATACGGTAAGGAACCTTAGAAATAGGTGTGGTCCCTAGAGGTAAATCTATAAGAAAATCCACCTCGTGCACTGGAGGCAACTCAGGTAACTCCTCTGGAAAAATATCTGGAAATTCTCATACCACTGGGGTGCAGTCAATCTTCAATTCATTTTCGGGTACTTTTTTCACAAACACTATAAACCCTTAACCTCCGTCTAGGAGTAATCTATTCGCCTACACAGCTGACACCAACTGTGTTGGAGCACGTACCCATGAACCAATGAATCTGAATTCCTACGTATCAGGGGGTCTGAAAATTACCTCTTTCTGACGACAATCAATGCTGGCATGATTGGTAGCCAACCAATCTATACCCAGTATTATGTCAAACCCGCACATCTTAAACACAATCAAGTCCGCTGGTAGAACTTTCCCCTAAATTTCTATAGGATAACCTCTGAGCACCCTTTTACACCTCAACACTGACCTTGATGGTGTAGCTATTGACAATTCTCTGTCTAATATCTGAGTCTCACTTCCAGATAATTTAACGTATGATGCAGAGACAAAGGAATGAGTATTACCTGAATCAAATAAGACAATAACGGAATGTGATAAAATAGTAAAAGTACCTGTCACCACATCCACTGCAGCCTCAGCATCACCCGACGTCAACGCGTAAACCCTCGTTAGGGCCATATTCCACTGTTGTCCTCCACAAGGCGCCTGATATCCTCCCCGATAGGGCCTGGGAGCTGGGACTTGGTTTGGAAGACCTAGGCATGCACGTTCTATGTGGTCGGGTCTCCACAACGATAGCATACATCGCTCCCTACCCGACACTCCCTCGGATGACTTCTCCCGTACGTCTGACATATCGGGATAATCTACACACCCTGATTCCCCTGAGGTCCTGCCATTTGCCTCTGATATCCCTTATCGCGACCTCCTCTCCATGGACCCCTACTGGAGCCAACCTGAAAACCCTGAGGCGCAGGTCTCTTCCTCTGACTCTGAGCTGCTACACCCCTCCATATACCACTCTTAATAACTGCAACTTTATCTACAACCACCGTAAATTTCTAAACTCTAAATCCAATCACCTTCTCAAACAAATTCTACCTTAGTCCCTCCTCAAACTTCCTTGCCTTTTTCTCTTCATCAAGTGCTAGATGCGGAGCAGAACGCGACAACTCGATAAATCGAGCCGCGTACTAGGATATGGTCATCTGCCCTTGTACCAGATGCATAAACTTTGCTGCCTTCACTCTTCAAATGATAGCAGAGAAATATCACTCGAAGAATAGCTCCTTGAATTGGTCCCACGTCACTGGCACTGGAATCGACCTCTGCTCCTCTACCAGTTGTGCTGACCTCCACCAGCGCTTCACCTCCCCTGTTAGTTTAAACGCCACAAATACCACTTTCTGTTCATCCGTACATGGAAGCACAGCCAGCGTCTCCTCGATATCCTAGACCTAATTCTCAGCTACAATTGGGTCATCTCTTCCAGCAAAGGATGGGGGCTTCATCCGCGTAAACTGCTCGATCGAACAGCCACGCTCCCCAAAGCTCTTGGCCATGTCAGCCATCACCTGTTGAGTGACACTACGCATTACAGCATCTGTATCTCCTTCACCTATGCTGGAAGGTCCTGGCCTATCCTCCCCAACATTCATGCCACTACTTCCTAGGTCCATCCTGAAAATAAGAAACACACTTAAGTACCTCATCTCCTATACTGACCTATCATATACCAATTCAAAATTAACTTCCTTCCCTGACCTTAACTAAATATCCAATTTTTTTCACCTAGACACACGACCCGACAATAGTTTACTATGGTTTTCCTGAATTCGTCACGCCAGGAAAAACATAGAAACCACCATGGAAATCCTGTACCTAGATAACCGAACAAACCTCAAATCCTTTCCTATACTCTGGTATTACTTCCACTGCACTCTAAAGTCTACAGAACCTAGCAGCCTAGGCTCTGATACCACATTGTAACGACCTATTATTTAACTGGGGGTTTTTTTTTATACTATAACTTTTAAAATTCCCGGATACCATACTGGATTAAACCTAATCATCAACCTAAGCAGCAAGAACCAGAAATCAAACAAACATAACCATATATAATTATATATAATACCAGAGTACTAAAATGTTTCCCAAAATATACATGCACGATTTTTCCCCAAAATACCCTTAACTGGCTAGGACTATACAGAAATACTTCAAAACCAAATACTCACTCTCCACTAACAGGGCAGTATTCAAACCCCTCTACCTACGAGCCTGATCTGCTCGCCTACCTGGATCATCTGAAAAATGTTAAATTAATTGGGATGAATGCTCAGTAAGAAGAAATATGCTATTACTAGTGTGTGGCAAATGAGTTACAATACTGTGAAAATCTATTACTATATAATCATGTATCACCGAATATGTAAAGTACAATACCAGTAATATAAATCATCATTTTTATCTATTGCTTAACATTTCTATACTTTAGGCTTTTACTCAAAATACTTCTAATAAATATATATATTTTATGTCTCCGTAAATCTGTATAAACATAGAAATAACTGAAATCTTCCTTGTGGATAACTGTGTGTCATGATTTAACCCCTCATGACAGGGTTGTGCGACCCGTAGGTGGGATCTACCCTGTCTGACCAACCAGGAATAGATCACTATACTCAATAGGTATGATCAGCCCTCCTCTACCCATATCTGATGGGGAGCCTGTCCACTTATAGGCGCTATGCGATCGACCTTTATACCACATATTATTTGAATATGTGGTTGCACTCTATATATTGTATATAGCTACATTACCGTGCTCTGTAAACTGTATGGTCCAACAGGGTTTAAAACTATATAATACATCTCTATATACAACTATCTCTTTTACCATGAATCTGTAATAACTGTATAAATCATGACGTTGTGATAAACTGTATCTATATCAACCATATTTCAGAAATGAACTGTAAAACTATATGTCATGGTACTGTAAACTGTATCTGTATCAACTCTATAATCATGGTATTCTGTAATTACTATAAAACATATCCACTGTCTGTACATTCTGTAAAACATAACTCAGGAAAATACTGTAGAACATATTTCTGTACTATATCTATATTCTCAAGCCACACAGTAATTTCAAAGCATATTAATCATACATGATAAACTGTATAAATCTCTGCTGTAAATAATACTTTGGTAGAATATATATAATTTTATACTGAAATCATACTCAAATAACCTAGCATAGCATATTTTCCTTACCTTATTTCTGCTAAAACCCTCCTACTGTAACAGGTCCTACACCCACAAGGTTCTCCACTCAACACCCTGAAAACAACATTCACCAAAACAGAATATTAATATTTCTTTGACTACATCATTTCATAGAACTGAAAAAAGGCCAAAAATTGACTAGAAGGCCTTACCCTAATTCTAGGAAGAAATTCAACTCGATCCCACTAACGATCCGCCCCAGCAGACTTCAAGAAAACTTCGACAGGAGGGTCATGGTGAACTCAGATTGTTGATCCAGTGACTGACGGAGCCGAAATCGAAGAAAGAAAAGGAAGAAACCATAGGGAAAGAAAAGAGAGAGTCTGTGGCTGAATTTTTATGATTAAAATCAGTTTAGAGCTATTTATGCTGAGGGATTCGTTGATAAGTCACGTCACCTCGTCGACGAGTCCTATAGAAAGTTTCTCGATGAACCTGCACCTTCGTCGATGAATTTTAGACTTCTCAAAAATCCTTCTTGGTATCTTCTCGTTGACAAGACGTGACCTCATCAACGAATTCCTGAAGTACCCTTGTCAACGAAATCCCGTTGTTCGTCAACGAGGCCTGGGAAATTTTCTTGGAAACTTTACCTCCAAAATGCAATGTCGTCGACAAAGTCGGCCGCCTCCTTTTGCTACTATTTCCATTTTTCTCCCTCTTTATTATTTAAATACTGTTATTCTTCGGGTCACTACACTCCCCCTATCAATTTGAGTTCACGCTTAGATTCAATCAACTACTTATACTAATTTTAATTGTAAAATAGTCATTTAGAGAGAAAACATTATAAGTACTATTTTTCATTCTTAAAAAAAATTTACTAGATATAAGTTAAACCATTTGATTTTACAAGTAAAACCATTTCTAAACACACATGCATTAAAAGTCAAACACTAAGTCATGCATGGTGTTCATATGCCCCAAGAACAATCCATATTAAATATTGATTCAATAAATGCAGGATATGATGTTCAGAGTACTTAAGGAAACATCAGACTCAAAATGTAAAAATAATAAAAATGTGAGTCCAAAGGTCAAGTGACTTTAATCCTCTTAGCAAGGATGGGGCTTAAACTCCCCAATATGGTCTCAGCCATACATAAGAGCATTAACGTTCAAGGATGAATTTCATTCAAGCACATCCATGACATGTTCATCCTTCTTAATAGTACTTAGCATGCAAGAGATTTTAGGCATTAAGTTCTTTTTTGTTTTTCCTAAAAGTGGGGCTTAAGCTCCCTGTTAATTTTTTGAGTCTGATCCCTAGTTTTGATTATAACAAATAGTATGTTACTAATGTGTGTGCCTAAGTACTTGAATAGGTTAATTATTCAGATCACACACATGAAAGTGAAGTGAAAGCCAGAAAGGGCTTAAAGCACATTATCCTAGCTGATTCCATGAAAATTCAAGAGCAAAAGAAGAAGATACTTGTCTTAATTGTATATGTATTCTTGTTTCATTATTTGGTATGTAATAATTTATGGTTTGTAATAACTGCATCACATGCATAATAGGTATTTATGCTCAACGTGATCGTAGATGGACTATAGGGAACCAAATGACCGTAGGGTAACCTTCGGTCGACCGACACCGGATTTTTAGGGTTAGCTCTTAATGACCATATATTGTCTTTAGGTCTCCAAACATCATATGAAAAGTCCCTCATAACTTAAAAGTTATACCCATATAAACAGGGGTGACTTCTAATAAAAATCAGGACTTATATGAACAATTTAACTGTGTTCGGTTGACAGAACTCGAACCTACATAGAAGCCTCGGTTGACCGAACATACTAGGGTCAAAAGGTTGACTATTTGGTCAACCATTTTTGAAATGGACTTGAACTGCTTGGTCGACCGAATTGACATGTGGGTGATTCCCAACAACCTGGTCGATCGAACCTCTAGTTAAAATTTGACCCGGTTAATCGAACCTCAGAATTTGGTCAACCAAACTTTCCCTGGTCGACCGAACCTCGGAGGATTCAAAATCGCCCTATTACGGTCGACCAAAACCTCAGTTCAAAAATGTCTTAGTCAACCCAACTTAGTGATATGGTCGACCGAACCTCAAATCTGGTGGACCAAAAACTCTCGGGTCGCCCAATTTTTACTAAGGTAAAACAGGGTTAATTTTTATTAACTTCACTTAAAATTTCTCAAAAATAGCGAATGATTCTCGAAAAGTTATATTTTTTGGAGTGTTTATATATACTCCCTCATTTGGTTCGATTAGCAATGGATTAGGAAAAGTTATAAATCTTTTTGGCTCATACTACCCATTTTGAACAAATTATTTCAATCTTTCAAAATATATTTACTTACTCTCCTCACTCTTTGATTTGAAATACGATTCTTAAGGAGAATCATTTGTTTATACTCCTTGTTTTGCAAATAGATTTCAACTTGAAAAGGAGTTTGAACTTTTGAGTATTGTACATATTTCTATCCATTTTCAAGCGTACAACTCTCATCTTGCATAATCTTTTGAAAATTATTTTTGAAAGTCAGCTTAGAGAGTTTTTCCCATAGTATTTTATATTGATAAATATTGATTGGGAAAACTCTAGATTTGCTTAAGGTCTTGCATCTTCATTGCAAGTATCTAAAGCTTGCATATTTTTTTATTGATATATATATATATATATATATATCATATTTTTGCAAGCTTTTATCCTAATCTTTATTGGGAATTATATTGAAAAATATTTTTTGAGAATATTTAATTAGGTTTCCTATGTTCCTTTGATTATTTGTTAATTATAATATCTTGAAGCAAAGGTCTTAGTCACACACACATTAATATGCACAAATTATTGTGAGTTGATATTTTCACTTGACCAATCTCACTTAAGTATAAATACTAATATCTGTGAGTGCAGTTGTTGGCTTTGGTGTGCTCCCAAGAGGGGGGGTGAATTGGAATTTAAAACTTTTTCCTAGGTTTAAATGAAATACTCGTATACAACAACCTAAGGTCCTTCTATGCAATTCCAAATGCGCCAATAATGTAATATGCGGAAATTTAAATCAAGCGCATCATTCACTCCAACATACATATGAAGTGAAGATAAAGTGTAGAAATATAAACAAGGCACACGATATGTTATCGGGGGGTTTCGGCCAACTATGCCTACGTCCCCGCCTCTAGCTCGCAAGCTCGAGGATTCCACTAAAGGCTCACTTAAGGATGGTGTGGCACCGTTTACAACCAGGTCAAATAAACAGGGCTGACCTCAACCTTAACCAAGTCAATTAGCGGGGCTGACCTCAACCTACACGCCTTAATAGGATGGCGCACCTAGCTTTCCTAACCGGGTCTAAGCCAATCCGGGACTATTCCAAGGCTAGTCTCCCTCTTCAGGCCCATGCCTGGAAATACAACAAATGTTTATATAATCAAATGGTACAGTGATTGTGCTTTCGTATAAGTATATGTGTACCCAAATACGCGCAATTACATACACCACAATATGATTTAACACGTAAGCTCAGTGTGGTCTAGTATTTCAACTCTCAGATATTATATTTACTATCAATGTAATTAGTGCATGAGAGTATCAACCAGTATGATCTTTGTATCACAATATGTGCTCAATCTAACAGCTCACACAAAGATACTAGCCAAACAATATATATTTCAATCAGCAAATTTTCTCAATTGTATGATGCTCTAGTAAAGTGTATATTTGGTTTGCAAAAGGATATTCAATCTTTGTATTCAGCAAAGGATATGTAAGTTAATGAATATTGCAGCAAAGATCAATATCTTAAACACAAATATCTTTTCAAAAATATATCAATATAAATCATACAAGATATTTGAGTATGTTTTGAAAATGATATTGCAACCCAAAGATAAATACAAACTTCCTAAGATATTGCAACACAAATGCAATACTCAGAAGCTTAAGCAAGTCTTCTTAGGATAGGCTTATTAGCAAAAGCCTCCTAAGAACACTTATGTTTAGCTCCCGTAAAAAATCGAATCAATCAATCAAAAGTGGGAGAGCAAACCTATTTAGACTAACACTCAATCAACTTACAGAGGGTTTAATCAGTACGAGAAGGTAAGTATGAGTGTAGGAGGCTCAAAAATGAGTATTATAGGTTTTTGGATTTTCAAAGAATTCTCCCTAATCAAATCTACTAATCTGTATTTAATTTGCACAAATGATCTCATATATATAGACATGGGAAGAGATATGACCGTTGGGGACCTATTGGGTATTATTAGGAAAGTTTAATGACATTTCAAATATTTTAACCATGTTTAAAAAATGTTTAACTGCGGTAAAAATCAGGGCAACTCGAGAAGTCCCGTTGACCAGAAAGGTTTCGGTCGACCAGATCTCATATGGTTCGGTCAAACAGGAGGATTTTGAACTAAAGGCTCGATTGATTGAAAGTGGGCGATTTCCCATTTCTCCAAGGTTCAGTCGACCAGGTCATTTTGAACTGGCTGGTTCGGCCGACCAGACCTTTGGGATTTTTCCCGAGGACCCTCGGTCAACCAGGTAGTTGGAGTACAATTTTTGCTTGGTCGACCAGAAGGTCAAATTGTTGACCTCTGGGGGTTTTGGTTGACCAGAGGGTTTTGAACTGCATTGGTTCGGTCGACCAGGGCCTTGGTCAACTATTGACCTAGGCCTGTTTCGGTCGACCAAGGCAAAATGAATTGCCTTGGCCGGTCAACCGAAAGTGCACAATGTGTGCATTTTGGTCCTGTTTCAATATACTTTCACCCTATTCAAGTGTTTAATGCATGCAAGTGCAAAGGTGAGTGTCTTAGGGTTATTTATGTCCAAAATCAAGACACCGAAAGGATCCAATGTCGATTGACCGAAGGGTGTTCCCTAAGGTCAGTCTAAGGTCATTTTCATTTTAAGCTTACGTATTAAGTCATGCAAGTGATGCTTGCAATTATTACAATCAAAACCATATTTACTATTACAGACCTTTCCTACTTAAATATTACAGACCCGAATATAAATTACAACAAATAAGTTATATCTAGGGTCTTCAGAGTCTTCGTTTTCCTCTGGGTCTCTGAGTGCCATCATAGGATACCACCAAGATAAACCTACACATCAACTCAACAATCATTAAATACCTGAGTATTTTTCATAATCAAAATAGGGTATGACCCATAGGGTCAACAACATTGGTTATTGTTTGAGTGCATAGGTACATATATGCTTATTATAGAAGAACTGTAACTGTACATGTTGATTGTGCTCAAATTGTTATATCTGTTGTATTCCCGACATGTGGTCGGAAGAGGGAGACTTGCCTTGTGAAAAGTCCCATATTGGCTTTGACCCGGTTAGGAAAGTTAGGTGCACCATCCTGTTAGGGTGTTGTATTAGGTGCAACTTCACCCGTTAAGTGAGCCATAGTGGAATCCTCTTACTTGTAAACTTGAAGCGAGGACGTAAGCGATGTTGGATGAACCCCGATAACATATCTGGTGTTACTTTTATTTTTCGCAATTTACTTTCTGTACTTGTATGTTTATTTTTATTGTTTGAATATTTGATTGGGTTTGTAATTACATAGAAAGACCCTAGGTTTGTGTGATACTACTTGTGGAATCTAATACCCAATTTTTAAATACCCAATTCACCCCCCCCCCTCTTCAGAGTACACCAATTCCAACACTCCCCCTGTATATTTGCATACATGCTTACTTGAATTTTAGCTTAAGGATGATAGTCATTTAAAACATTCATCATATGTTTATCCTTTCAAATTAATTTAGCATGTAGCAAATATAGGCATTTTAGCACATACAAGCATGACTTATTGCATTTCAATTTAAGGCATGATAGCCAATCAGGGCTATACTCAATAGGTATGCAATAGGGTTTCAAAACAAGGATAACACAACTTAGAATACTTAATGAGTGTGTGAACAAATGAAAGACTCCCCCTAAGTCATGCAATTTCCCTAGTCACATGGACTTGAAATTTATGAGATTATGATCATCCATTTAGGTCCAGAGTAAAGCTCATACTCCAGGGAGTTGGACCAAATGGTGTCCACGAACTAAGTTATCCTAGGTCAATAAGAAGTGTATATAATGAAGGACATCATAAGAGAATTCAAAAACTTTGATTGTACATGTTTTTCAGTTTTAGCCCAAAGCATATAAGTTTCAACATGTACAGACCTATAAAACTAATTAGCGTGCATTTTCTATAAAGATATTTCTAAGGTTCGCCCAGCATGCATTTCATCATAATCGTCTTAGCTCATGGTTTGGATTTTTGATTATGTTTGGGAAAGTTCTAACAAAATTTTGGAAGCATGCCGTTTGTAAATAAAACATTTCCAAAAACTTCATGCACTAAAACCTGATAGATTCAAGCAAGCAATTTGTAATAATCTACATCATGCAAAGACCATTCAGATTAAGCGTGTGAGAACCTATATTCACTTCCAGCATGCAATTCACATCACTGCATCAGTCATGCAAGAGGCATTCTATCCATGCATGCATTTCAATAGTTTAAACAGCAATTCATAAAAAATAAACTATCCATCAAAAATATAATCATTTGACAGGTTATGGATAGAAGCATTAAGCATAATTGCAGATTATTTCAAAAATATAATCCATCGATCTAATATGATTCAAGCTTTAAACAAAGAATGGATGGTGGCATTTAGTGCAAACATCACAAAGGCATTAAATAGAACCATAATAAAATGGTGTTTTGAAAATAAGCACATTGTCATAAAATACTTATTAAAACAATTTTCTGCTCCCCCACTTTTGTGTAGTCAAAGCATCAATATATTTTCAATTTTCACCTATAATACTTTCAAATCTAAGCCAAGACCCCAAAAATTTTAATAATCAATATTTGGAATTTGAAGCTTAGACTTATTTGATAATTTTCGATTGGGGATGAGCTTTGATGATGTTTAAGCATTTTAGCTTCATTATAAGTTTAGGGTTATAAGTTCTGTTGTGCTAGAAAAATACCCTAAAACTCAATTTCATGTGTTGGACAAAGATATGCTACATTTAAGATATTCATACTAAAGCATATATATATATATATATATATAGCATTACAAATTTCGCAAATAAATATGACTTTGTCTAATAAATAGGGGATAGCCAATAATATATATTACCCAATCATAATGATATATGTATATATATTAAGCTTATATTGGATAAGATCATTAAAACTCACATATTGGCTAGATTTTCTTAGGGTTCTTAGTATAACAATAGTATATATTAAGGTTTAGAATTTTAAGCATTATACACTATTTAAGCATTTAAGGCACTCTATCCCTATTTATAACAATTTCTAAAATCTTATGAGCATTAATAAAATTTTCTTCTTAAATGCACCTCATAAGATGGTATGCAATCACAAAAATTTTATTATGATTCACAAAAGATTTAATACAATATGTGTTATATGAACCATAACGTAAATCATCCAATAAAGTAGAAGGAGAAAGATATACCTTTTCGGATTTACTCCTTCATAATCATTTAAGTGCGGAGTGGCATACTCCTCTCTTTTAATTTTTCTACGCCTCTTATGTTTCCCAATTATCCCTTAGAACTACTATAAAACATAATTCTTTTCAAGAACATTAGTCACTAAGGAATAGTATATGCATGGTACACAAATGATATGCATTAGAAAGCACGTCATGCTCATTCAAATCATTTTCATGAAATGAGAAACATGCATCTTTTAAAAATGTTTTAATGGGATATGAAAGACTTCGATAAACACTTTCCAAATTCTCCAATCAATTGATTTTACAAAAGCATTTTCAATAATCAAATAGTAAAATATATATAATATAAGCAGTAGAGGATTTGCAAAGTATTGACCCTCAAAAAAGGGATACACCAGATATGAGTCGTTGCAATCTTTATGCAAATAGCGGTTATACTTATTGCAACCTCGCTATGATACGAATTGTTGGAAATTGTGTGATCCCAGGAGGGGGGGGGGTTAATTGGATATTTAAAAACTTTTCGATTAATTAAAACATTTTGATTCACCACAATTCATATCATATTCAATATTGAAAATTGTTGACTCTATGAGTTCAATCCGGTTTTGATAATGACAAATCACTTGGTATTTGATCTGTGCATTGAGATTGTGAACAGTAACAATATTTAGCATGCATGGAAAGATAACAAGTCATGGAAGTAATGAAGATTAAAGCATACACAACTTGGCACAATCCATGGAACTAAAAGAGTTGAAGAATGCAGATACAAGTGGCAAGTTCAAGATCATCATGGGAATGGGTATTTAGAATTGAATGTGCTCACATCTTTCATATGATTTAATTTGAGGCTTAAATTATACCCTAGACTGACTTTACGACTCATGCATCTCATGAACATCTTTAGGGGATATTTATAGACTTAGAGATATTTTTAAAATCCCAAAAAATATTTTACAAAAGAGTAAAGAAAGAGTGCAAAAGCAAATTTTTCAAACTAAAAGGGAAAATTCAGAAATTTGTCAGTTCAGAAGACCGAACTCAACGTTCAGTCATCTGAAGATGTAACTTCAGAAGACCAAAGTTAAGCTCAGTTGTCTGAAGAATTTCTTTAGAAGACCGAAGATTAAGTTCAGTCGTCTGAAGAATTTATGGTGAAACACAAACCTGGCAGAAGCACATCAGAAGACTAAACTCATACTTCAATCGTCTGAACCCGACACTTCAGAAGACTGAACCCCAACTTCAATCGTCTGACCCTGTGTCCAAGTTAATTTTTCGAGCTTGAAGGAACTTCAGTCGTTAGAGCCTTAACCCTCAGTCGTTTGAACCTATGGAAAAGTTTAAAAATTTAATTTTTAATGAGAGAACTCGCGAATTATTTTTTGATCCAACGGTTAAGATTCATTCTAAGGGCAAGGTACCTATATAATAAACATCTAAACCCTAGTGCCCTAACGAAGATCAACAAGAACAAGAAGAACGATAAGAAACAACCACAAGAAAAGTAAATCGAACCTTTGGCATACGATTTAGCATATTAGCACAACTTGGGAGATCACACTACTGAGGTTGTGATTGGGATTTCAAAACTTATGCTACAAATCTAAGCTAAAGCTACTTTAATCCTCAAAAGGTTTTCTAGTGATTATTTTGCAATCATTTTGATATTGAGGTTTGGAAAATCAATATACTTGTTAATATTTATTCTCATTGAGTTCTTCATATAAACTAATTTGTTTGTTGATATTTAGATTTCAAAGAGTTTTTCATCTCAAAATCTATTATTGAATATAAGCTGAGTGATTGATCTTGAGTGTGTTTACTTATAGATTATTTAGATAAGATCACTACTTAAGAAAGTTTTTCGGCATTGGTTAAATGGTTTTGATTCAAGTGTGTATTCAGGTAAAGGCTCTATATTTTTTATATCACAAAACCACTTGAGTAAATATCCTTAGTGTTGTAACTATTTATATTTTTTAGGGATATTTTATGAAATATTTTATATTAAGTTTTTGACCTTTGGAAATCATATTATATATATATATATATATATATATATTCATATTACAAAGATCATATTGTGGTTGAATATTTGAAAGAAAGCTTTTTGACATTGATTGATATAATATTCAAGACAAAGCTTTTGATAAGTTCACATTTGATATTCGTGCATTTTCGCAAAGTGAACTAGATCCCTAATTTTCTCCAGAGCTTTTACTTATATCATTACTCAGGAGATTTGATAAAAGGGAAATTTGTTTGAAGCATTTCATTCATATAACGATTGTATCGTTTTCATACATACTAAGCTTCAAGTTTCATCATATGTATATGTGATAGGTTTTAATTGTACTCAATAGCTTTGTTAGAAGTGAATCTTGAGTTTTTTTTTAGATTTTATATTATATTGTAATCACGGTTCGGGTTGTGAACCGGGTGAGGAGGAAGTTGTGCCTCTTGTAAGCAGCAGGTGTAAGGGAAGCTCCATCCCAGTTAAAGGAGCAGGGAATTAGTGGAATCCTTGAGTGGGTTGCTCAAGGTGAGGGCGTAGGCAGGGTTGGCTGAACCTCATAAAATCATGTTTGCCTTCTCTCTTCCCTTATCTTTTTTTATTTTTCGCACTGCATTTCATTACTCGTATTTCATGTGTGTATGTTGAATAACTCCATATGCATTTAATTAGGTAAAAATAATTCATTGATAAAATAAATTAAAATCAGTCTCAAACTCCTGCATTTAATTTGTTAAACATAGAAATCGGGATTAAGTGGTAAATAATCTGAAAGATTTTGAAAATACCCAATTCAACCCCCCCCCCCCCCCCTCTTGGGATTACACGTAAATTAATATTTGGTATCAGAGCCAGGTTTACATAGACATAATTGTTCATTTGTAAAAAGATCACATGACCACATCGGTGTAACTCCATTCAGTGAGGGACACTCATCCATTAAACCACCAATTTTCTATGGTATAAATTACACCTATTGGAAATGTAGGATGAGCATATACCTGTTAAATGTAGATTGGAAGGTATGGAAAATTGTTACTAAGGGAAATCATGTTCCCATCAAAGTAATTGATAAGGTAAATGTACCTAAAACTGAAGATGAGTATACAGAGGAGGATTGGAAATCAGTACAAATAAATGCTACTGCGATGAACTTGCTTTTCTGTGCACTAGATGTAAATGAATTTAATAGGGTAATGGCATGTAACTCTACTAAAGAGATTTTGGAAAAATTAAAAGTTACATATGAAGGTACTAAGGAAGTAAAAGATAGTAGGATAGACATGCTCACTAGTGAGTATGAAGCATTTAGAATGACTGCTGATGAATCTATTCAATCCATGTACACTAGATTCACACACATCACAAATTCTTTAAATGTACTTGAAAAATCTTACCCTACTTATGAGTTGATCAGGAAAATACTCAGGGGACTACCTCCAATTTGGGAAGCTAAAACTACTGCAATAGCAGAAGGAAGAAATCTCAAGGAGATGTCGGTTAACTAAATAATTGGATCGCTCATCACCTATGATCTTGTAAGAAATGAGAGGAAGAATGAGAAAAGCAAAGCAAAGAAAGCCATGACACTTAAGGTATCACTAGTGAGGGAAGTGACTCAGAATCAGATGATGGCATGGCACTAATCACCAAGAGATTTGGAGAATTCATGAGAAAGAACTAGAAATACACCAGGAAATTCAAGGGCTCAAAAGCAAAAAAAGGAGAGACAAGCAGAAGGAAGAAAAAAGATGATCCTCTCATGTGTTATAATTGTAGAGAATTTGGACACATCAAGTCGGATTGTCCCCAGCTGAAGAAAGGGTCAAAATAAGAAGAAGGCTCTAAAAGTGGGTTAGGCCACACACAACACCAATAGTTCAGAATCTGAATCCAGTAATGACGAGATAGCAAATATATGTCTAATGGCACATGATGACCACGAGGTACAATCTTTTTGTTCTGCTTCATCTTACTATTCAAGTGATTTAGAAAATGAAAATAGCATGTTTTTGTATGATGAATTACATCAAGAATATTTGTACACCCTTAAAATGCTTGAAAAAAATGAATAAGAAAAATTCTGGCTTGAAATTAAAATTGAAAGAATTTTCAAAGTTAGCTGAACATCAAAATGAATCTCATGCATCCCTTATGAAAGACAAGGATTTGAAAATTGGGGAGTTAGAAAATAATTTGAAAGATAAAACTAATATTATTTGTAACTTTACTAAAGGTCAAAATAATTTTAAAAAACTCCTAGGAGCTCAAATAAATTCCCTAGAGAAGGAAAGTCTTGGTTTTAATGGAAAGGAGAATCTAAAATAGAAACATCTCTACATGGGATATTTTGTAAATGAGTCAAAATCATATGTTCCAACTAAAGACTATCATAGAAATATTACTTGTTTTAAATGTAAGAGGTTGGGCCACATAAAGTTCGACTGTCCTTTCAAAAATAAAGATGTCAAAATTGAGAAAGTCTGGAAAGTCAAAGGAGAATCTAGTACTAACTCCCATGGACCCAAGAAAATTTGGTAAAGTAGTTATCTGATTATGTCTTACAAATGTTCTTGAGATCATCATCCTCGAAAGATAAGTGGTGTATGGATAGCGGATGCTCGTGACACATGACAGGAGATAAAGCAAAACTCGCATCTATCATTTCCAAAGATGAAGGATTCATTACATTTGGGGATAACTCTAAAGGTAAAATCATTGGAGTTGGTAAAGTTGGTAAGGAACCTTCACTTGTCATTGATAATGTGTTGTTAGTTGAAGGATTAAAACATAACTTATTGAGTATAAGTCAACTCTGTGATAAAGGTTCTAAAGTCTCATTTGAACATAACAAATGCACTGTAGAGAACAAATCTAAAAACAAAATATTATTTACTGTTGAACGTCATGAAAATGTATACGTCACTAGCCTTGATAACCCTACTTCTCAACATGTTACTTGTTTTTCTGCTATAAATGAGATTAGTTGGATTTGGAATAGGAGTTTAGTAGGACACACAAACATGGACTTAATATCTAAACTTGTGAAGAATGAATTAGTTAAGGGATTGCCTAAGACTAAATTCGTGAAAGATAAAATCTGTGATGCATGCCAACTAGGAAAACAAGCAAGAACGAGCTTTAAGAAGAAGAAAGAAATCTCTACTACTAGGCCACTTCAAATGCTACACTTAGATTTATTTGGTCCAAACCCTACTCAGAGTTTAGGAGGAAAAACATACGCATTCGTTATAGTTGACAATTATTCAAGATATACATGGGTTTAGTTTCTAGGTCACAAAGATGAAGCGTGTGAACAATTCATAAATCTGTGTAAGAAAATTCAAAATGAAAAAGGTTATATTGTCACTAAAATCCAAAGTGATAGGGGTAGAGAATTTAAAAATCAAAGCATGGAAGATTACTGCAATTCATTAGGAATAAGCTAAGTACCAAAGATCGACAGGGCAGTTGCAGCCGTTATTTATCCCAAAGTGGAAGTGGGATCATATATCTATGGATTTTGTGTCATGACTACTGATGGCATTACACGGTCAAAATGCCATTTAGGTGATTGTTGACTGTTTAACCAAGACTATCCATTTTCTTCCCATCAAGATCATCTATTCCATGGACAAACTGGTAGAGATATACATTCAAGAGATAGTCCGTTCTCACGGCATGCCAGTATCTATTATGTCAGATCGAGACCCACATTTTACATCACATTTTTGGAGGAGCTTACAAGAAGCTCTAGGGTCTCAGTTATCGTTTAGCACAACATTCCATCCTCAGTTAGATGGGCAAACTGATAAGATAATACAGATATTAGAGGATATGCTCCGAGCATATGTATTAGATTTTGGGGGTAGTTAGACTCAGTTCATGTCGCTGGTGGAGTTTGGTATAATAATAGTTATTAGACCAGCATTGGCATGACACCGTTTGAAGCACTGTATGGTAGGAGATGTCATTCTCCTTTATTCTGGGATGAGATGGGTAAGCAGCATGTTGTGGGGCCAGAGCTGGTACAACGAGCGTGTGATAAAGTTTGACTTATCTAAGATAGAATTAGTGCAGTTCAATGTCAACAGAAGAGTTATGCTGATAACCGTCATAGGGAATTGGAATTCGATGTTGGGGATCATGTATTTCTAAAGATAGCTCCGTTAAAAGGGGTTATGCGATTTGGAAGAAAGGGTAAACTTAGCCCTATGTTTATCGGTCCATTTGAGATTCTAGATAAAGTGGGACCAATTGCCTGTAGGTTAGCTTTGCCACCTGTATTATCCAAGATGCACAACGTATTCCACTTTTCCATGTTGAAGAAGTACGTCCTAGACCCTTCTCATATTATGAGCTATGGTGAGTTAGAGCTCAGGGATTTACTGGTGTGTTTGAGGAGGTACCAATACAAATTATGGATAGGAAAGTGCAGGAGTCACGTAACAAAAAGATTCCTTTGGTAAAATTTTTGTGGAGGAATCATGCAGTGGAAGAGGTTTCTTAAGAATTCGAGGAGCAGATAAAGCAGAAGTATCTGCAATTATTTCAAGAAGCTTAAGTAGTTAGGTAATATTTCTTTTGCAAGTACATGTAATAATTTAGTTAATAAGTAATATTTTAGTTTTTGGGGAATTTTATTTTACTTATGTAATCTCCCAAGACTTGAAATGTAACCACGGTATTCCTCCACTATAAGTGAGGGTAAGTAATTAAATAAGTAGATCGTTTTGTTTACAGTGATGATGAACCATATGAATGGCAAATTTCGATGACAAAATTTTATAAGGAGGGGAAAATGCTGTGAACCAAAGAATTATGGTATTTAAATAATAAAGAGGGAGAATAAAAAGGAAATTAAAAGGGAGCACGTTGCGTTCTTCGACGACGTGACATATTGGGCTCGTTGACGAGGGTGTGCTTCATTGACGAGAAGATACCGAAAGGGTACTTTGGGCATCTCTAAATTTCATCGACGAGGGAAAAGCTCGTCAACGAATTGTCTTCTTGACCTTATCGACGAGATGACGTGGCTCGTCGATGAAGGCCATAGTATAAATAGCCCTATACGCCATTTCTTGGCTGATTTTTGCCGCAGAACTTCTCTCTTTTCCTCCCTTCAGTTCTCCTTACTTCTCTCTAAGATATCAGCTCGATCTTTTGCCGATTTGATGACCTGAAGCCACCATAACACTCTTGAGGAAGTTCTCTACATATTTGCTGGAGTAGATCATTGGTGGGGCTAGTTCGAAATCCATCACAGATCTAGGGTAAGGCTTTCTACTCAATATTTGACTTCTTGACAGTTGTAGGAAGCATAGTACATGTAGAAAATACTGACGTTTAGTTCTAAAAAATATCATTTTTAGGGTGTTGAATGGGGAATCCTACGGGTACAGGACTGTTTTTCTTAGGGGCTCTTCAGGAATGAAATAAGGGGATAAGCTAAGCTAGATGTTTTATGAAAAATAAGTATAATTTAATAGTATTTGATTTCAAGGAAATATATGTATATATATATATATATATATATATATATATATATATGATTATGCATTATGTTGTAAAATACTGTTAAAAATGATGATATGTTCTCGATATATATATATTACCCATTTTGTGTGGCATGAGTAGAAATTATGATGAAATTATTGTTTTCTGGAAACATGATAATATAATAGATTTTCATAATGAAAAATCGGCATACGGGCCGAGAATTTTATATGATTTGCCGACGTACGGGCCAAGCTATGAATATGTTTTGCCGGTGTACGGAGCTATGGATATGATTTGGTGGCGTACAGGCCAAGCTATGGATATGATTTGCTGCGTACGGGCCGAGCTATGGTAAAATATGAAATGTCGGCGTATGGGCCGATGATTTTCATGATATATAAATATACAAAATGATGCAATGATATTGATTGGACAGTTAATAATATGAAATATCCATGTATCACAGTTTGATTATAGATATATGTTATCAGATTTTGGTTGGCTTGGTTTAGGCTAGCACTTGCACGGTACCGCTGCTATGTGTTCATGATCATCATGATATTATGTTAACGCTATTGTATTGAGTAGCATGAGGACGGATAATCGATGTGGTTTCAAAAAGTGTGAGCGCCCCTCGTATACAGACCAGGTCTGGCAGAACCATCGGAATTACAGACAGTACTTTTGACTTAGCAGTGGTCGGCCAACCATTATCAGGTCTCGCGTTCGGGTCACACAACCCAGTCATGCGAGGGTAATACATGACAACAGCTAGCTAACCTACTACTACTACTACTACTAGATTATTATTATTATTATTATTATTATTATTATTATTATTATTATTATTATTATTATTAGTTTTATTATAATTATTATTATTATTATTATTATTATTATTACTATTATTATTATTATTATTATTATTATTATTATTATTATTACTAGTAAAATTATTATTATTATTATTATTATTATTACTATTATTATTATTATTATTATTACTATTATTAGTAGTATTATTACTATTATTATTAGTATTATTATTATTATTATTATTATTACTATTATTATTAGTATTATTTCTATTATTATTATTATTATTATTATTATTATTATTATTACTATTACTATTATTATTATTATTATTATTACTATTATTATTATTATTACTATTATTATTACTATTATTAAGAAAAATCCTCTAGTTTGGAATGAAGAATGCACTCATTTGAGGCGTCAGTTTCAACAATCATAAAAGCTTTAGGATCTGGTAGACAAAGACAAGGGAGTGTTTTGACTAAAGCTTTAACCTTGATAACAATTTGAGTACATTCTTCATTCCAAGCTGGAGGATTTTTTCTTAAGTCTTTTAAACAATGGTTTAATTAAAATTCTAATATTTGGAATAAAGTCTGCAACATAGTTTAAACATCCTAAAAATCTTTGTAATTGATTTTTATTGGTAATTTCATTTGGAAATTTATCAGCAAATTCCAAAGATCTTTGAATTGGGGTAATTTTATTTTCATAAATTTGATGACCTAAAAATCTGACATTAGTCTGAAATAACTTAATTTTTGGTTTAGAAACGACTAAGCCATTTCTTTTGACAATGTTGTAGAAGATATTAAGATGTTTGAAATGTTGATTAATTGATTCAGAGTATACAAGGACATCGTCGATGTATACAATGGTGAAGTTTGTATAATTGTTAAAAATTTCATTCATAATATTTTGGAATTCTGAAGGAGAATTTTTTAATCCAAAAGGCATTACATTCCATTCAAAGTGACCGAATGGTAATGTGAAAGCAGTCTTGTATTTATCTTCTTCATCAATTTGTATTTACCAAAATCCTGATTTCATATCAAATTTTGAGTATATTGAAGCGGTATTAAGTCTATTAAGTAAATCTCTTTTATTAGGTATTGGATACCTAATCCATTGTAAGACTTTGTTTAAAGGTTTGTACTTAATAACAAGTCTTGGAGCACCTCTTTCAATTCCAGCTTGATTTTGAACATAGAAAGCTGTACAACTCCAAGGAGATTTACTTTTCCTGATGAGTTTTTTGTTAAGCAATTCTTGAATTTCTTTCTTGCAGCATTCGAGTAATTCCTTATTCATTTGTATTGGTCTTGCTTTTGTAGGTATTTTTTCTTCATTAAAGTACTTTATATAAGGTAACTTGATAGAATGCTTTTTTCTTTCCCAAAAAGCATTTGGAAGTTCTGAGCAAATGTCCTTTTCAAGTTTTTCTTTGAATGAATTAATTTGTGCTTTGATTTCTGGAGTTTGAATTTGTTCTTCTATCTTCTTTTGATAAATTTCTCTTGATAAAGATTTAATGTGTTTTTGTTTATTTTGAATAAGATTTAATTGACTTATTCCTAAATCTTTAAGTGTGTTGATTTCCTTTTGATGCATTTTGTCAACAAATTCAAAGGTAATATCTTGGTTACTAATTGAAGTATGAATACCATTTTCATTTACGGTGAAAGGATAAATCATCGTAAAAAATGGCGTTCCTAGAATAATTTCTTGTTGCATATTTTTTACAAGTACCAAAGTAGTTTTTTCGTAATAACAGGAAGGTATTAAACCTTCTTGTATACAGTTTAAATCTGTTCCTGTGTCAAAAAGAGCACAAGCCTTTAGAACAAAATCTTTATTGATAACAATCTTAATTTCTGAGTACCATTTGTGAATATTAACTTTAGATAAATAATAAAGAAATCCTTGATTAATTTGAAAATCATCTTCATTATCAGAATTGATTTTTTCTTTTCCCTTATGATTAAATTTGTCAATTCTTGAACTCAAGTGAAGCATTTCTTGTTTAAATTCTTCATTTTGATCTTTTAATTTTTTAATTTCTTCTTTAGTTTGATTAACTTCTCTTTGTAAATCTGGGATAGTTAAATCTTCTTTTGGTAAGGCTTCTTTGTCTTTAAACCTTTTATAGATTTCTTCAAGATTATAACCTTCATCAATTTTGGGAAGTTTTTCTTTTTCTAAATTTCTTTTTAATTTTTGTTAATAATTGTTTTTAACTTCTGGTTCTTGAATGTGTTCAATCATTTCAAAAATAATTTCATTTGCTTTTGAAATAATATTGATAGATTTTGATTATTACAAGAACAAAATCCTAAATCTTCTTGACAAGATTCTTCCGAAGAAATTGTTTGATCAGAAGATTCTAAATTTGAATTAATTTTGTTGATAAATTCTCCATCAAAGGATGATGAATTTGAATCTGAGATTTCTGATTCTTCTGATTCATTATTTATGATTAGATTAAGCATTTGTCTTTTTAATTTCTTTCCAATATTAAGTTCTTTAATTTCTTGCTTAACTCTACAATCTCTTGCATAATGACCTTTTTTCCCACATTTGAAACAAGTCTTTTGATTCTTAAATTTTTTAGGTTTATCTTTTCTCTGAGATTTTGAGGTTTCTTCAGATTTTCTTCTCCTTTTCTTGTAATATCTTTTGTCGTCTTTTTTGTAATAATTTTTTGAAGATTTGTGTTTCTTATAAATTTTCTTTTGATGTTTTCTTGATGGCGCTTGAATTTTTTCATAACCATACTGAGCACAAAAGTCACCAAGTTCTCTTTTATTTTTCTTAAATTCAGCCTTCATTTGAGATTGGATTTTTAATTCATTACATAATTATAATCCTTCATGATTGATTGAACAAACTATTTGTCCATAGGTGATGGATTCGTAATTTGTTCCTAAGGTTTCTTTAACATGATCTCTAACCCTTTGTGGAAAGAGTTTTGGTAATCCACTAATAAATTTTTCTTTCCAGAAGCCAGATCTTCCATCTGGTTTGCTCATAACCTTGTCAATAAAACATCTTTGTACCATTGAAAGTCTGATAATTTTGGACAAGTAAGGTTAAGAAGAATAACACTATTCTTTTCATGTTGACTACTTTGTTCTCCAATAAATTGCCTAAAGATTGACCAAATAAGTGCTGCAACAGCATCACTTTCTTGAGTGGGTACTCCATTTTCTTCTTTGACTTTCTTTGATTCGTAAATTTTTCTTTTTGCAAAGGCAGTGAGATAATGATCCCACTATTCTCTAAGGGTTCCAGTAAATCCATAAGTAAGAAGGGAAACAATCTGTTCTTCACTAGCTTTATTTTAATGAAGTCTATAGGCAGTTGCTGCCATAGCCATTTGATGTAAAAAGGAATGAAGTTCCTATTAACCCATTAATTCTCCATTCATGAATTTCATTACCTTGAAAATTTCTTTGAGGAAGAAGATCATTTGATTCTTCTGATAAAAGGCTTGGAGGTGTAGGTTTTTTGTAATAAGTTCTTTGACTTTGACTCTTCCAGTCTTTAATTTTGTTTATGTCAAAGCTTTCTTCTGTAAAATTTGACTCAAGAGTGTTAATGGCTTCTTTTGTTATTGCGTTAATCTTAAGATTTGAGGTTTGATTAACTAGTTCATTAATTCTTTTGATAAGTAATTCATTCTGTTTGTCAAAGTTAAAATTCTTAAGGTTATGATCTATTATGTTAAACTTAATTGATTCTTCAAGTCTTTCTTTCGATTTACTTGATTCACCTTTCTCATAAGTACTATTAATTTTTATCTCAAGGAGATTTTCAAGTTGTTCCTCGATTCTTGTTGATTGAGTGGCCATTGATCTTAACATTTGGTTTGTATAATTATTTTGACTAATTAATTGGTCAATATCTGTTTTCCCTTTTGATTCCTTAAAAGGTGAGGCTAGGATTTATGTTCCTTTGTAATTAAACCTGATTGAATTTTCTGGAGGATGAATTGATTTGACAAAATAATTGTCAGTGGTTTTCCAATTTTTTATAGGGTTTTGAATTACATTAATTGTTTGTCTGTCTTTGACAAATTTAAAGAAAGGGATATTTTCTTGTAACTGTTCCATCTTTTTAAACCATTCTGATTTAATTTGTTCTCTTTCTTTATGATTATATTTTTTGATAAATAACTTTCTATTTTTCTCATTAAGTTCATGGTAATAATCTCTTTTAATTATTTCCATGTTTGGTTCAAATTTTTTATTGATAATCATAACATTCTTTCTTTGGTTTTCTTCGTAAAGGTTTTCTCTTTGTTCTTCTATTAAAATTTGTGATTCACTTGGAGAATTTGATTCAGGGATTTCTTGATAATAACCTTGAGGTATTTCAGGGCCAAAATCAACTCCTTTTAGCTTAAGATTTGTTTGATTTGGTTCAATATAAGTGTAGAAACTTGAAATACTTTTCTTCCTAAATCAATTGTTTGTTTTGAAGTCTGTCCTAGACTATGACTTGTTGTGAGTAAAGGTTAAAAGTTAATTTTAACATTTCCTTCTTGATCTTGAATAACTTTTGTGGCAACTGTTTTTTGTATTTCAGGAATAATTTGATGATCTGTTTCGTTTAAATTTGTGAATTCCCAATCTCCCCCGGCCTGAATCTCATGCCATAGAAGTTTGAGGTCTTTTAAACAATGGTTTTATTATTATTATTATTATTATTATTATTATTATTATTATTATTATTATTATTATTATTATTAGTATTATTATTAGTATTATTACTATTATTATTATTATTATTAGTATTATTACTATTATTATTATTATTATTATTATTATTATTATTATTATTATTATTATTATTATTATTCTTGTTGTTGTTGTTATTATTATTATTATTATTATTATTATTATTATTATTATTAGTAGTAGTAGTAGTAGTAGTAGTAGTATTATTACTATTATTATTAGTATTATTACAATTATTATTATTATTATTATTATTATTATTATTATTATTATTATTATTATTATTATTATTATACGAGATGGATTATGCTTAAAGAAATCTTGTTTGTTCTGCTATGCTATGACTATATATGTTTTTCCCAAAAATGATACATACAGTTTTACTGGTTATGTTTATGTATATGATTATATGTATATTACAGAAAAGCTCATGTTGTCAAACACTAGTATTAGTTTATTTTCCTTACTGAGAGGTGTCTCTCCCCTAATTATATGATCATTTCAGGAGCCCCTAATAAGAGAGCGGATAAAGCTCCGCTGAGATAGATACAGCTGATCTACCCTTTCTAAAAGGGTAAGTGCTTTGATAGGGTCAAATGGATTTTGGGCGACGACCCTAAGACTGGATTTTGACTGTTTAAGATGTATATGATGGTTATAGTAACTCTAGTATTGTGTTAAATAGTACGATGGAATGTATATGATTTTATGTTTCTTGCTGCTTAGACTTCCGTACTGTTTAAGATGTATATGATGGTTATAGTAACTCTGGTATTGTGTTAAATAGTACGATGGAATGTATATGATTTTATGTTTCTTGCTGCTTAGACTTCCGTACTGTACTTCTGATGTATCCCTGGTACCCACAGGTTCAAGTTGATTATGATCTGTTGGATGTGTTATACTAGTTTTATTATATTATGGGAAAAAAATATATGAAAAATAAGCAGGTCATTACAGTTTGGTATCAGAACCTAGGTTGCTAGGTTCCGTAGACTTTAGAGTGCAGCAGAAACGATACCAGAGTATAGGAAAATGATTTAAGGTTTTGTTCAATAATCTAGAGGCAGAACTTCTGTGGTGGTTTCTATGTTTTTAATGGGGTGATGATTTCAGGAAAATCATAATAACCTATTGTTGGGTTGTGTTCCTAGAATGTATAACTGGGGTTAGGAATGAGTTGAGGAAGTTAAAGTGGGGAACTATGTTAGGTGTGTAAACCAAAAGTATAGGATTTCTAAGTTACGTTTGTTGTTTTTCAAAATGGATCTAGGAGGAGGTAGTGTCCATGCAAGTGGCAGTGATGGAGTAGGGCCCTCGGGTGCAAGTGGGGCTGACTCTGATGCAGTATTACGTAGCGTGGCTCAGCAGGTTAAGGCTGAGATTGCTAGGAGCTCTAGAGAGCAAGGTGGTCCATCTACAAGCCATGGGTGTACCATAGAAAAGTTTACGAAGATGAGTCCTCCAGCATTTTCAAGAGGAGTCAATCCTGCAACCATCGAGAATTGGATGTAGGAGATCGAGAAAGTCTTGACCATGTTGCAGTGTACTGAAGAATAGAGGGTCCTCTTTGCCACCTATAAACTGATAGGAGAGGCTGAGAGGTGGTGGGCTGCTGTGAGACTTCTGGAGTAGCAGAGGACTATGCCGATAGCCATAACTTGGGATTGATTTAAGGAATTGTTCTTCAATAGATATTTTCCAACTACTGTCAAGGAGGCTAAAGTATAAGAGTTCCTGAGTTTGAACTAGGGACATTTGACGGTCCAGCAGTATGCAGCACGATTTATAGAGCTCTCTCGCTTCTCTCCGTATATCGTGCTAGATGAAGTGAAAAAGGTGAGATAGTTTGAAAGAGACTTGAGGTGAAGCATATTCAAGCAGGTGGTAGTGCTACGAATCCAAGATTTTGCTGAGTGTCGATTGAGCAACCTTAGTAGAGGTTGGTGAGCGTCTGGATGCAAAAGAGCAGGGATTAAGGAAGAGATCTGCATCTTTGAGCTACCAACAGGGTCCTAGACAGAATCAATGGAGGAGAGGAAACCATGGCAGAGGACGGAGGCAGGAGACTGGAGGATATGAGGTTCAGGCAGTGCAGGGTCCTCTTGTCTTTCAGACTTGTGGGAGGAGACACTGGGGAGAGTGTCGAGCAAGTGGAGCTATTTTCTATTGCTATGGTAGACCAAGTCATATGGTGTGAGACTGCCCTACACCACCAAATGCAGCTCCTGCTCCCAGACCATATCGAGGAGGCAACTAGGC